>NW_004567126.1:31303517-31342034 GCF_000260355.1 Condylura cristata | reverse complement strand
GCCGCGGCGGCTCTCTTAAACCTTAGGGCGCGAAGGCGGCCAGCCAGGGCCCCCCACGCCCTCTGGCCGTGGCCCCAAGGGAAGAAGAGGTGGACGTGGGATGGGTGAAGGAATGGGGGCTTGGCGGCCAGGCTGGGCCTCACCAGCCATCGCACACTCTCCAGACGCAGCTCAAGGCTCAGAACAGCAGGATCGAGCAGCTCTTCCAGAAGGTGGCCCAGCAGCAGCGGCACCTGGAGAAGCAGCACCTGAGGATCCAGAAACTGCAGAGCCAGGTACCGACGCCAGCCTGGGGGTGCGGTGGCGCTGGGCCTGGTACCAGACGCCGGCCCAGGGGCACGGAGCTGCGCGGGGAGGCCAGATGTGTGTGCCAGCCACACCTGACAGCCTCCTCCTGCCCTGTCCCAGCTGGGACTGCTGGTCCCCCTGCACCTGGACCACAGGCTGGCCAAAACCGCCAGGAGAAAGAGGCTCCCGAAGATGACCCAGCTCGCTGGCCCCGCTCGCAACGCCAGCAGCCTGCACGGTGAGCATCCAGCCCTCCGCTGCCCTCTGGCAGCCCCCACAGGGCGTTCCTCTCCCGTTCCCAGCCCTGGGACTCCGGGGGCTCATGGGCCCTCCCTCACAGTGCTGACTGCCCTCTGGGCCACCTCGCCCTTTTTCCCAGCAAGCCAGTGGGCTTTCCCCAACCCTTGATGGCCACCCACCAGGCCAGGGATTGCGAAAGAGGACCTGAGAGGGACTGGGGCTGAGGGGCGTGGGGAAGAGGGGAGGTACAGGTCTGGGTCACCTTCCTGAGGGTGGGCACCTTCTGAGAGGTCACAGTGGTGGACAGAGGTGAGAGGGAGCATGGCGTCCCCTGGTGAGGGGCATGGCTGCCTGGGAGGGGTGCTGGGGTTTGGAGCCCATGGTCTCGAGGGGTGCGGTCCAGGATAGGGCGGGACCAGGACAGGGGCCCCCGCCTCGCTGGCCAGTGGCACTGCTCTCCCACCCCTCGTAAACCCTGGGTTCCTGACCACACACCCAGTCCTCCACCCAAAGTTGGACCCAAAGTTGCTGACACCACCTTACCACCCTCCCACCCCCAAAGAGCGTGGACTTTCGCCACTGGCACAGCTGTAGGTCCCCAACCATGGTGTGTCCTTGTGTGTCCGACCCAGACGCCTGCTTCTGGGCGCTGACCCATCCTCAAGTTCATGGCCCCAGACTCAGAGGCCCCCGGGGCGCCTCCTCCCATCCTCCGGGCCTGCCTGGATGTGTGGCTGTTGTCAGCCAACTGGGTGAAAGTTGGGTTACCCCCTTCACACCCTCAGGCTGCTTGCCCGTGCACCCCCGGTCTTGAGGCACTTTCCTACCCTCTGCCCCCCAGTAAGGTTCCTCCCAAACTTCCACTGAAGATGAGGGGCTTCAGAGTCAGGCCTGCTGGCCTGGGCGGGGTGGGGGGATGGGGCTGCAAGCGTGTGTTGGGGAGATGTGGGGACTCCCAGACTCCAGGCTGCCAAGTAGGGGAAAGTTCAGCGCTGGAGAGACAAACAGCTGGTGTTAATGGAACCGCACTGGCGTTTTGGCGGGCTGCCTGTCCTGATTGGAAGGAAAGAAAGTAGGGGAAAGGGGAGCTGCCTGGGCCTGCCGGAAAGTGTCTGCAAGTCATTCCCGGCCCCCCCAGCGGGAACAGCAGCTCAGCCCCTGCTCGGCCTCCCCACGACCTTTCCCTTACTTTCCTGGCTGGGCTGGGCTTAACCAGTTCAGTCCAACCTCCCTTTCCCTCCTCAGCTCCCCCCATACTGGGACCCCAGACAGGGCCTGTCTCCCCACAAGCTGCCCCCAGGCCCTGTCCCCTGCAGCACAGGCAGAGCCCAGGGCGCTCTCAAAGCCTGGCCTTGCGCCCTCCTCCCAGCCACCTTATTTATATTTCAGGTCTTCATGAACAGTTACCGTGGTGGGTCACTCTGGGCCCTGGTGCCAGGCGGTGGGCACTGACCCTCTCCCTAGCCTGTGGGGGGACCCTGCTGTTGGGGCACCTGCATGACCTTTCAGAGTCTAGCTGGTCTGGGAGTCGGGGATGGGCGTCTTCTTCCGGAAGGTGGGACCGTAGGAGGAGGCAGAGAAAGGCATGAGGGGAGGGCCCCCCCAAGCTAGCAAGCAGGTGGGCATGTTTGGGGGGGACCCTGTGGTCAGAGGGTGTGCAGGCAGAGGGAGGGAGCCGGGTGGGTGCAGGGGCTGCTTCAGGAGCTGCTAGATGGAGCTAGAGGGACCATGGTGAGCCCTGGGGGGCGCTGGGCAGATCCCTGCCACCACCCCCAGAAGTGGACCACCCCCGTTTCAGTCGCCCTGCCCCTCTTTCTTTCAGGACTGCCCAGCGACTGCCAGGAGCTCTTTGAAGCTGGTGAGCGGCAAAGCGGCCTGTTCCAGATCCAGCCTCAGGGGTCCCCGCCGTTCCTGGTGAACTGCGAGATGACCTCAGGTAGTCGGCGCAGGGTGGTGCCAGCATCATGCCCCTCCCCGTGTTGAGCACGGAGCCCCTGGCGTCTGGGCCGCCCACCTTCCCCTGGCTCTCCTGGGATTTTCGAGGGGAACATTGTTCTCCCTCAATTGGGAGGCTTTGGGAGCCAGGTGGGGAGTCACGGCTCCCTTTAAGATGGGTGCTCCTGGTGACCTGGCATCTCTTTGGGCAGATGGAGGCTGGACTATAATTCAGAGGCGCCAAGATGGCTCCGTGGACTTCAACCAGCCCTGGAAGGCCTACAAGGCTGGCTTCGGGGACCCCCAAGGTGGGTGCTTCCTGTGGGGATCGGTGGGGTGCGGCAGAATGGGAGCTGGGGGGAGGGCGCATCTCGCTCACCAGGCCACCCCTCCGCAGGTGAGTTCTGGCTGGGCCTGGAGAAGGTGCACAGCATCGTGGGGGACCGAGGCAGCCGCCTGGCTGTGCAGCTGAAGGACTGGGAGGGCCACGCCGAGTCCCTGCAGTTCCCCGTCCACCTGGGTGGCGAGGACACTGCCTACAGCCTACAGCTGACCGCGCCGGTGGCCAGCAAGCTGGGCGCCTCCGCTGTGGCACCCAGTGGGCTCTCCCTGCCCTTCTCCACCTGGGACCAGGACCACGACCTCCGGGGAGACAAGAACTGCGCCAGGAGCCTCTCCGGTGAGCCAGCCCTGCCCGCCCCTCCTTGGGTGTGCCCGTGGGCAGCGGGGCCTCCGGGCCCACGGCTGTGGGATGCGTGTAATCGGGGCCCCTGGGAAGGCCCAGTGAGGCGATGTCCCCTGCGGGAGCGTCCCACAGCCACGCGTGTGCTGATGAGGCCGGAGGCAGACCGGCCGTGTGACGGGGACCTCAGACGCTGCCTGTGGGCAGGTCAAAGTCGATGCCCCGTGGTAGTTTCCTGTGGTTTCATCGTCTAAAAATGGGTACCAATAGATGCCAGTTGCAGGAAGTAACCAGCATTGCCACGTGCCAGGCCCCGAGAAGGAGCTTGCCGAGGTTCCTTGAGCATGCTGGCATCCTTTGGGGGACCCCGAGCCTCTGAGGTGCCTTTGTCACAATCCGGGGTCCCTCAGACTGCAGTTTGACAACCACTGCCTCAGTCTTCCCACCTAAGGCTAAGCGCCAGCCTGGCCTGCCCGGCCCACCCGTGACCCCGGGACTCTGCCCCGCCCCGTGCTCTCCGCAGGTGGCTGGTGGTTCGGCACGTGCGGCCACTCCAACCTCAACGGCCAGTACTTCCACTCCGTCCCCCGCCAGCGGCAGCGGCGCAAGAAGGGCATCTTCTGGAGGACCTGGCGGGGACGCTACTACCCGCTGCAGGCCACCACCATACTGATCCAGCCCACGGGCGCCCGGGCTGCGTCATAGCCTCCTCGCCGGGCCTGGCCTCAGGCTCTCGAAGGACACTGACTTTGACTGTGGCCCAGCAGGCGGCTGCCCCCTGGCCGGGGCCCCTGGGACCTCGTGGTCAGAGAAGCCTACACGGAGGGGCCCCCATGCTGAGCGGGGCTGTGGGCGCTGAGCTTGGGCGCTGACCTTGGAGAAGGACAGAGCCGGCAGGGACCCGGAAGTGGGGACCAGCGGCACCGAGGCCTCCTCGCCCGCCCGAGGGTGTGGACACAGGTGAACTGCGGGGGGCGTCAGACCAGCCCCCGGCGGTGGATTCAGTCACATTGACTGGCCGGGCCGCGCCCTGGTGGCACAGCTGCGTGGGTGCCACAGGGTGAACTGGCAGTGATGGTCTGGGTGGAGCTCACGGAAGGCTTAGAATAAAAGCAGACTCGGAACATCTCGTTCTTTGTCCTTTGGTTTGTTTGAAAAGGGAGCCGTTTCAAAGTTCACGAAAACATGTTCCCAGGGCGGAGGGCAATTGTTCCCGTCTCCCTCGAGGTCAAGTAGCTACTCCTACTGTTCCGACCGCTGATTTTAATTCCGTTTATTACCTCGGGATGTGTATCTCTCGTGTGCATTTTCGAAATTTTAAAACCAGACCAAGCTGTGATTCATCGCCTGCAAGCAGGTGGGAGAAGGCATCGCCTCGCTGACCGTCATCTGATGGAAACGCGGCCACAAGTGTACTCTCCGGTCGTCGCATTTGCAGGAAAAACGACATTTAAAACGTCAGAAACCAAAGTAGAAAAGTGAAATACATTTTAGGAATATTTTTTAGAACATTCTATTGGAGTAACGTTGCTTTATAACTTTTGGGTGTCCATCACAATAAATCAAGTCAAATAGATGAACATCAGAGCCTCCCTGGACGCACAGGGTCTAGTCTCAGCCCTGAAGCTCTCCCTGGTGGCAAAATGGTGAAAGTGCAGTACTGCAAGCTGGCACAGCCAATTCCATAGTTTGATCAGGGCCCCAGGTGACCTCCTGGGCTCAGCAGACCTCTCCTGTCTCCCCGCTGCTCCCCTCAGCAGTGCACTTCGTCGATCTGCCTGTTCTGCTCCCCGCTCTGCCTCTGGTGAATCCTCTCACCGCCCTGCACCTCTGACCTGTACCTGAGTTCTGTATAGAGAAATAATAAATCTTTTTCTTTTTTTCCCTAAAGATATACTTTTTTTTTTTTATATTTATTTGGGCATACAGAACTGGGGTACAGGCCAGAGGCTCGGGCCGCGAGAGGCTTCACCAGAGACAGCATGGGGAGCAGAACAGGCAGATCGACGAAGTCCACTGCTGAGGGGAGCAGCGGGTGGGCCAGGAGAGGTCTGCGTTGCCCTGTGGCTCTCCTCCCGGGCAGGCGGGAATCGAACTCATGCAGAAGTGGCTTTAGCTTCTTAATGCTGTGCTTTAACCCGCTGCGCCACCTGGGAGGGCCATGATTTACTTATCTTTAAAAAAAGTCTCAGCCTTGGCCCTCCCGGGTGGTGCAATGGGTTGAAGCACAGCGTGGGGTGCTCTGTTGAACAGGAAGGTCCCTGCTCTTACTGAGCCCCCTTCCAGCATCTTCCATTACAAACCGGGGGTCTGTAATTGACGGGACAAACGGAAACGCTTCCGGGGAGTCAAAGGAAAGCTGGGGAACCGATGCCAAGCAGCTGGTCCCCGCATGTTGGGACCTCGGGAACTAGTTTCTCAAAAATGGAAACACCCATCCCAATCTTTAACAGGGCAGTAAGCTAAAGTTAATGAAAATAAAACGATACCAATGCTTTAAAATTCTAGCTAGAAATTGGTCAATGATGAGGGGAAAACTAAGGATGGGGTGGGGGGGTCGCATGGGGTTGCCTGGGAAGGAGCTCGAAACCTGCCAAAGTAATGATGGTTCGGAACTTTGATAGTGGTGGGACGCTCTGGGGGTGCCTCTTAGTCTTGGTGAGTGCACACTTGGTGAGTGTACATCCACTGTGTGTGAATTTTACACATTGCAAAAACGGTGCGAAAGAGCCATAAACAAACATTGGACGCTAGTTAACGATACATGTGCCGAAGTGTTTCGTTCAGGTGCGGTGGGCTGATGTCTTCAGCCTCCGTTCGCCTTTTCCCAGCTTTACTGGGATACGCGGTTCCCTCTTGAGCAGTGCCAACTTTGCACCACGAGGGTTCAGCGTATTCCGATTTTCTGTCTGTGCTCCCACAGGTGCAACCCCATTCGAGCATAAGGCGGCCTGGCTGTTACCAAGGAACCGGGCACCCATGGGGTCTGATATCTCAGGGTGTGTGCGGGCCCTAAAACAAGTACCAGGACGGAGGACAACCTTAGTTTGGGGGAGTCAAGTTTTCGTATGGATTTCCTTTTTTTTTTTTTATTTAAAGTGCCAGGAATTATGTCACTGTTATGCATAAGCAAAGCAAAGCAAAACAAAACAAAACAAAACAAAAAAACCCTGCTGAACATTAAGGTTGTTTGCAATGCTGCTGACCTCTATAAACCACATCCCTCCGTGTACCTAGGATCAAAATTACGAAAACAAGGGTGCCTGAAGCAGAGAGAGGTCTAAGTCAGACAAGGCAGGAGAGAAGGAAAAACCCCACTCAAGTCTCCCTCCCTAAGAAGGGAGTCAGGGGGCCCTCCCTAGTGGCCCAGGGTCAAAGCGCAGCACAGTGAAGCTATCTGTAGCGAGTTCGATCCCCGGCCAGGGAGTGACCCACAGCAGCCCTCTCCTGTCTCCCCGCTGCCCCTCAGCAGTGTACCTAATCAATCTGCCTGTTCTGCTCCTCACCCTGCCTTTTGGTGACTCCTCTCACCCCCTGCCCCTCTGGCCTGTACCCCAGTTCTTGTGTGTATCAATAAAGAAATCTAAAAAAAAAAAGAAGAAAGGAAGTCAGGTTATATGGGGTGGAGGGGCCAGGGGTGAAACAGAGGAGTCAAATTTTACTGAGAAGCAGATTGGGGCAGAGAAATGTGCTTTTGGCCTTGGCTGAAGTTCACTGGCAAGTCCCCGGGGGACTTGAAGGTTGAAAGGGCTTTTCTTCACATAACAAATTTTGAATTTTGTTGATGTCCCCACCTCTGGGCAGTCCCCTCTTCTCCTGTGATGTAAGTCTCCGGCCTCAGGGTGCAGGGTGTTGGCAAACCTGAGGAACTTTCTGTAAGAACAGCCTTGAGGAGAAAAATGCTTTTAGGGTCTGAAAGCACCTTCATCCTTTAGGCTTGGTTTCAGTGAGACACCCTAAGTTAATTTAGTGGGCCATTAAGCAACCTTTAAATGATAAACAGGACGATAAAAGAGAAAAAAGGAAGTCATTGTAATAAGTAACCAAGGCAGGATATCAAACCCTGAGTGGAGCTGTGACTGGAAACACTGCAGGTGCCGAGGGGCAGGGGCAAGCTGAGACGCAGAGCAGGAATGCGGCTGACTGGCTGACTGTAGCGTGTGGCGGAGCGCCTCAGGGGCCTGGAGAGGATGGACCAGGGTTGCTGCACAAAGACCACTTCATCCTGACCTCGTCTTTATTATTTGTTTAGCTTTCTAGGCTAGCTACTTAATCAGGGCGCTAGAATGTACACTTCCCAGGGGTCCCCCATTTCAGGGACACTTTCTGATTTTTTTCTGCATTCAACTTAAAAGGTATTTGGTGTTTTTGGTTTTTTTTTAAGATTTATTTATTTATGCATACAGAAGTGAGGTACAGGCCAGATGAGAGGATTCACCAAAGACAGAGTAGGGAGCAGAACAGGCGGACTGATGGAAGTACACTGCCGAGGGGAGCAGAGGGCGAGTTCGCTGCGCCCTGTGGGTCCCTCCCTGGCCGGGGATTGAACTCATGCTGCAGTGGCTGCAGACAGCTTCATAGTGCAGCGCCCTAACCTGAGGCACCACCAGCGTGGGCCGCCATCACTGCTTTGTTAAATGGAAATAAAGGCTCAGTGACAGTTTATTGAATAATCAAGGTGAGAATTTGAACGTGGCACAGTCCAGCAGCTTTTACTCCGAGAGCTGTTTCAACACACACAAGTTCGACTGTGGTTCACATGGGTAGGGCAGGGAGTCACTGACATTAAGAAGGTAATCTTCCGGGGAGGGATTCCGGTTCCTGTTCCAAGCTGATGCTAGGGGGAGAAAGGGAAGGATTTAACCCTTCCCTTTCTAAGCCCTGCAAGGCTGCAGAGCCCAGTAGCCCTTATTAAGTCTACTTTATCTGGTTCCTCGGACATCAGTGTGTGGGAGAAGCCTGGCTTTATCTCCAGGTCCAGGAATGGGGCCTACTTAGACTCCGCCTTTGAAGGCGGCTTTGCGCTCTCCTGTGCTGGACCAGGGAAGGGAGGGGGCAGAAAATCTGGCAATGTAAAGCTGTGCTGACCCACTGTGCGTGCTCTGTCCCACTCACCTTTTTTTGGTCTCAAATGCTCCTCCCCCTACCTCCTCAGACTCCCAGAGATGCCAGGTACATGCCGCCTCTTCCAGGATGTCTTCCCTGGTTCCCGCGTGAAGGAACTCCTCCATCCCCTCGCCTTGGTTGTGCACATGGCACCCTCACCACACGCTCCCCACTCTGAAACTGTTGCTCACTGGCTCCTTGGGGACCATCCCCCTAGACTGTCAGTTTCACGGGGGTTGGGACTCCTGTCTTGTTCAACACTAAGTCTCCAGCACCGAGAGGGGTACCTGGGACACAGCAGGTGTCCAAATAGAGGGGTGAGGTGATCTGACTTGTTACAAAGACAGCCTTTGCTGTGGTGGAGGCAGGCCAGAGAAGGGAAACTGGGAGCAGGCAGCTGCACAGGTACAGATGGGGCCAGGAATGGGTTGGTGGCAGCAGAAGGGGCGAGAAGAGGCAGCAACTAGGGAGAAGGAGGGGCTGAACACACCACTGAAGGGGGAAGGGAAGGAGGAAGGGAAAGGAGGAGAGTCAAGGCCTGCTTTGCCCCCATTTGGCATGGGGCAGGGGCTGAGGACACCGAAAGGGTGGATGTGAGAAGGAGGCGAAGTTTGCGTCAGGGATGCCCGATGGAGATACAGGGATGAGGTCCAGCAGGCCACAATGATGAGCGCAACCGGCACCGGCTACACATGCGCTCTCAGCCTACATTCTTCAACTATTTTTACGCCTTGGGAGAACCAGTGACTGTGACCAGACACGGCCCTGTTCTCTCGGGGCAGATGGTCTGTAGATGGGGACAGCAGCTACACAGATTAAGAGGTCAAGAAAGAAATACATTCTTTAATTTCAGTCAGTAATGAGTCCCGTGGGTGAGAGCGAGGGACAGCGATGTTGGCGCGAGCTGGAGATCCGGGGCTTCGGCCAAGAGGTTATGCTGGCGGGGGACTTAATGCCAGTTATTCCGCACGTAGGGAAATGTCTAGCTATTCGCTACCGTTTCCACAGGTGAGTTTCTTCCCACTTAGACAGGGCAGGTAGGCCACGGAGTGTCACCAGGAGTCACCAGTGAGAAGCCACAGCGGAGACATAATCTCGGTAAAAAGGCCCCGCCAGAGGCCCTTCTACCCGCTGCCCCCCCACCCCAAAGTCACCTAAGGGTGGAGGGGCAAGCAGCGCGCGTTGACCTATGACATCATCAGAACGTTAAACAGCGTAGCATCACCTGGACGCAGTCCTAAACCTCTTCCCAGACAGGTCCTTGATAGTCGGCTACGGTTTGAATCAAGCCTCTCATTGGCTGCTCGCTCCATCAATCCCTTTCACTCCGCCAGTCTTTCGCGCCGTCTTCCCGAGTCCACCTCTGATTGGCTGGCGCGCCCGTCACTTCAGAAAGGTCCGCATTCCTTCCGCCTTTCTCTAGGAGATTGAGGGCCGGGAGGGTGGATTCCAAACGGCGCCCACCCCGGGATCTCTGCTTCCGCCGTTGATTGGCTCCCCTAGGTGCCGGTCTCTACGCCACCCGCCGTTGATTGGTCATCTGGCCGCCGCTCTGTGCGGCGCCGGCTCCGCCCCCGTCGGGTGTTTGTGGTGGGGCTGCGGAGTCGCCGATCCCGCCGGAAGCGCCAGGACAATGGGGACCCGGGACGACGAGTACGACTACCTATTCAAAGGTGAGGCCTGTGGGGCATGGACAGGCGAGGACGCGGCTACGAGGCAGCAGGCAGTGTAGCCGAGGCGCAGGCCAGGCCGCTGGGCCCAGCCCGGAGCGCGGGGCTCGGGCCCCGGCGAGTCAGGCAGTCGGGAAGGCTGGGGCAGGCCAGGCTCCGTCGGCTCCAGGCCGGGACGTGCGGCCGTGAGGAGCGGGCAGCTCGGAGAGACCTAGAGGCCCTGGGCGAGCCGGGGCGGGGCGGGGGCCGCGGGGAGGCGGGGCCTGAGCGGGGGGGAGAGGCCGTTAGAGGCGGGGCCTTCGGAGGGGCCGGGCCGCCCTTATATTTGGCGGGCCGGATTGAGTGGAAAGCTCCGTTGGTGTGGGGGCGAGGCCGTTGGGGGCGGAGCTAGGGCTTGGTGGGCGTGTCCGCTGCGCGGGCTGCGCGAATGGGGACGGTGCTCTGCCAGGTGGGCGGGGCCCTGGCTGATTGGTGGCGGCGCGGCTGGGCGGGGCCCTGCAGCGGAGGGTGGACTGTAGGGGTCGTGGGGTGGAGGGAGACCCCGGATTGGGGTGCACTGCTGAAGCCGGGGGAAGGGAGCCCGGGGGCGGGGCACTGTATGCTGGACCCAGGCTTGGTGTTAATAGTGACGTTACTCCAGGAGCTGCACTTTTCCGAAAACCACGCGCTGGAACTCGTTGCATCCCTCGGCACACCTTGCTGGGTCGTTATTACCCAACGTGTCTTTATAGACCCGGTAACTAAGGCCCAGAGAATAGGATGCAGTGCTGGAGCCCAGGCCAGCTGTGGGCTTAGGGAGAGGAAGTGGGGGAGTCGAGGCCAGCATCTGGGACTGGGGTTGTCACACTGCCTCCCCTACACCTGCCCTGCCGAACCTGGGCCTTTGCATCCTGCAGAGAGCATCAGGTAAGGGTCAGGCTACCTCGCAGCCAGTGTGCGCCTGAGGCCAGTGGGGAGGCTCCTCATCTTGATCCTTTTAAGCTGGGAACACTCCAGGCCGAGGGAGTTGTGGCTGATTAAGGGTTCGCTGGCCCACAGAGCCTTCTATGCCAGGCTGGGCGTTGTCCAGGTCCGCTGCTGTCCGTTCCGGGCTCTCAGGCTGACAGGGGCCGCCCTTGAGAGCTAACCCCTGAGCCCACATGGGACATAGTTGCCCTGTTGCAGCTGTGTGAGGGTCTCCCTCCCATGTCAGCCTTTGGCTTCTTCCTACACCGGGGAAGCCAGCAACCCCGGGAGTGTATTCTCTGTCTGGAGCCACAATACACTCCGACTGCTGTGTCTGGGTGTCATTCAGCATCTTGTGAGCAGGGATCCATGGGCCTGTGGGGTGTACCCTGCCTGGCATATCCATGTGGTGAGAGGATTCCAGGCAGAGCGGGGCCCATGAGAAAGCCTGGGTTTGCTGCACAGCACTGTGGGTTTCAGGGTCTGCATGTAGTTGGCATGTTGCTGTGTGCTCAGGCTGCCGACTTAGTGCCAGCTGGGCCTTGGGGCTTGCTGCAGAAGCGGACGAAGCTTTGGAAGCTGCTGACAGGTGGACTGGCCTCCAGTCCTCTTGCAGCTGATGCCTGTCTCTGCTCAGCTTGTGGTGAGGTAGCCGTTCCTGGGCAGCGCTGCCAGGGCGGGGGCATGCCCCCCCAGCTTCTGTGGTCATTCCCGCTTGTTATTTTCAACATTTGATGTTATAAATAACCCAGCTCCAGGGCTTACACAAGCCCTCGAGTTGCCCTTTGGGTTATTTCCTTGAAGTATGTTCCCAGAAGTACTGTGACTGGGTCAGGGGCAATGGGGCAGCTGTGCACTTCCTAGGGTTCATCTCCGGAGCTGCTTTCTGGAAACCGCGCAGGCTTCTGCAGCAATTGGTGTGGGGGGATTCTTGGTTGCCTCACTGCCTTCCCCCCACAGGCCCCCTTTTATGGGTGCAGCAGGTAATCTGCTGACCTCAAGCCGATGTGTAGTGACAGTCTAAGCACCAAGGTCAGCGTGCCTGGGGCTTAGGCACCCCGTTCTCAGCCACACTTATGCCTGTGGCGATCTCCCTCCCCCTTAGTTTTAATATTGTTTTAAAATATTAAACGTAAAAAGGAAAAAGAAACCTACCTGGCTCCAGCAAACAAGGCAGGAAGGAGCGAGGGGTGTGTACATGTCGCTTACGCCAGCTCTGTGGTGCAGTCAGGACTGTGCTGCACCTAGACGGGGCGTGGCCTGCAGGGCTCAGGCCGGGCATCAGAGGTGGCAAGGCCCGCTGTGCCAGCAGGGCTGGCAGGGCTGCCCTGCCTTGCCATGGGACACCCAGTCCTGGTCCTGCCACTCTGTGGGGGGCCCTTCACATAAGATCTCCCCTCTCCACCCCCAGGCCGGGCCTCCCCCAGGGGCTGGTCGCCTAGGGACCTGCCCTCGCCAGAGGCTGCGCCTCTCACCTGGCCCCGGGGCCTGCGGGCCAGCCCTCCCGCCACTGCTTGTTGTTTCCGACATCACTCTTGGCTCCCCCAGCCCCATCCCCCCATGTTTTCCCCAGTGCTGTTTATTTTCCTCCTTGCACACTCCCCTCCCCCAGGAGCAAGGCTGTTTATCTGCACCTAATTATAGATTCTCACATGTATCCTGCTGACACTTTATCTTACCGGTCAGGGCCCTTTTCCCAACCTGCCCATGGATTCCTGGGCGCACCCGGCCGTTCCCCTGATAGGATGACCATGGGTTCCACAGAGGGTGCAGCGGTGTCCCCAAGGGTTAGAGAGGCCTCACCAGAGGCCCAACCACTTGCCTGGTCCTCCAGGGAGGGCATGGTCCTGTGGGAAGCTGCACAGAGGCCTCGGCTCTGGCCCCGTGCTCTGCCCCCTGCCCTGTGTAGGAGCCCTGTGGGCATGGGGGTGAGGAGAGGGGGGTTCCTAGCTCCCAGGAAGCAGACCCGGGTGAGGCAGCTCCGGTTCTCTCCGGCCAGCTCTAGGCACTCCTGACCTGGTGCAGGACCTGAGGGCACTGTTTCCCCCTGTGCATGGGGTACCCCCTAGAGCCTGGCTTTGGGCGCGGCTCTCTGTGCCCTACGGGCAGGTCTAGCAAGGCCTGGTCCCCGGGATGGCCAGCGCTGGCCTCCGGAGGGAAGGAGCCAGAACCCCAAACGGTCACAATCCACGTGCGGGTCAGAGTGTGGGCTCCAGGGCACCACACAGTCACGCTGCAGATCAGAGAGCCCAGAACTTTCAAGAGGTGCCAGCTCTTTCTTTCGCCAACTAGGCTTGCCTGCTCTGCAGCCCAGCAGCATGTCCCGGGCAGCCGCTCTCCAGGCAGTGGTGCCACCGGCCTCTGGGGAAACGCTGGGGGCCACGTCCTCAAGGGCCCCTCCTTTCCCCGAGGCAGCAGGCCTTCGCCGTCTTTCCCAGCCCGCACACGGCCAGCCTGGCTGCGCCTGCTGCTCACCCCTGCACGGGGCAGCGCGAGTGCGAGAGCGCCCGGGCAGCCGACCTTCCCGGCGCTCCCTCGCACTGCGGCTGCTGCTGGCCTTCGGCCTGCTCTGGCCTCTTGTTCTTACTCGGTGACCTTGGACGAGGGACTTGAACCCTCTGGGCTGTGTCCCCAGCTGAACAATGGGAATGGTCCTGTGAACACATGTCCCTGGCCAGTCTGAGAACTCGCCAAGCAGAGTTTTCATGGCTGTGCCTGAGGACGGTTAGCTGGACCAGGACAGAGCCTGGGACCGGTGGGGCTCGGGGACCTGAGCTGCCACTGAGGCAGGCTGGGAAGGAAGGAGAAGGGCAGGAGGGCCAGGGTGGGGCGAGGGGATCTGCGCCACTTCCCGTTGGGTTCCCGAGGTTGTGACACCTGTAAGCAGATCACACCGGCCTGGGCCGCCGCCGGAGGGCTGTGTGTTATGGTGTGGCCCGCTGGCTGGCCAGCCTGGTCCCTGTAGCCCAGGGGCTGACTAGTGGCCCTGCCAGCACGGTTGGCCGCCCTTGGCCTGGGCTTGCAGGCCCCTGCCCGTCTTGACATTTTGGCACCTTGCTCCGCAGGGGCCCCGCAGTCTTAGACCCCGCGCTGCCGTGAGAGGACACCGGCCGGTTACCGTGAACCTGGTGGGCCTGCCAGGTGGTTTTGGGGAGAGGAGAGGCCTGAACTGAGAGGTTCGCCGGTCTCTCCAGGGGTTAGGGTGTCCCGGCAGTGGGAGAGGACGAGGCTGAACCAGGACCCTCGAGCTCAGCTCTGGTCCCCACTCAGGTCTGCCGGTGCCCCTTCCCAGACGGGCCCGTGAGTCACTGCTTGGTGACATGACTGGGAGGCGGGAGCCGCAGACAGCCGGCCTCAGACTCTCTTCTGCTCTGTCCCACTCGGCTGGTGCCATGGGCTCGCCTTTCTGTCTGGGCCTCAGCTTCCTCGTCTGTGATACCGTAGAGTTGGCCCTGTGGGGGATGCACATTAAAGGGTTTCCCCGTCTTACTACTCTCTCGTTCCCGAACAGCAAGGCCAGAGGCGATGCAGGGAGGCGGGGGCTGCTAGGGTGGGATGGCTCAGCCCGGGCCCTGCCAATTGCTTTGGCTTTGTTTGTCGGCCTATCTTGCTAGGGTGTTTTGTGCCAGGCATGATACCAGGCCAGGGAACAAGACTGTCTGAGGTGCCACCCTCAAGGCAGACTGGCGAAAACAAATGAGTGAAGGTGGTGAGTGTGAAAGGGTGGTGAGCACTCCAGAGGAGGGGAGGGGAGGGTGGGGAGCACAGGGAGTGTGGCCTGAGAGGTGACTGGGCAGGCCTGTTCTAGTGCCAAGCGGGAAGCATAGGCTGAGGTGAGGGTGAGCCTCAGCAAGAGCAGCCCTGCGCCGACGACAGGGGCCGCTGAGTGGGAGGAGAGTAGGAGCCGGCTGCCAAGAGGGTGTGACAGGGCAGCGTGAGTCCTCAGGGAGGACTTGGCTTTTCCAGAGGGATGTGGGAGCCCTGGGAGGGCAGAGGACAGGCAGAGGAGGGGCGGTGTCTGGCCAGGTGCTCACCGGTGCCCTCTGGCGGCCAGGAGGGGAACAGCCCGTGGGGGAGGGAGAAGGGTGACTCAGGGACACCAAGGAGGAAGATGGCACAGCCGCCCAGGGGGAGATGGCTGCATCCGAGGCCAGACAGGGCAGGTGGCATGCGCCCAGCGCCAGAGCCTGTGCGCCTGACGCCGGTGCACCCGGGGTCCTGCCGAGGCACCTGGCTCGGTGGCTGCGTATTGTGTCACCTGTGCTGCGCGCGCACACAGATGTGCCTCCTTGTGTCCTGGGTCTGGGGACAGCCTGCCTGGGTCTGGGTCCCTGGAGGCACGGTGGGGTGAGACAGGAAACAGGATAGAGGGAGTGGCCATCTTGGCCTGCCTGCCCTGCCTCAGGGGCCTGGTCTTGGTCTCACCCTGGGGACGCAGGTGCTGGAAGGGGGTGGGAGGCTTTGTTCCTGCCCAGTGGCGCCTGGAGGGCACACAGCCTTTACTAGCTGGGGGATAGTACTGGGGCCCAGCATGGCTTTGCCAGCTGCCCGCTTTCTGGGAAGCAGCTGGGAGGGCAAGGGGTGAGTGCTGGGCGCAGAGCTGATGCGTGCGAGGGTGGAGCTGGGGAGCGAGCGCTGAGCGCGGGCTGCACTCTCTGCGGCTCCTCCTTGACGGCTTTTTCACTCCCTCCTTCAGCCTGGCAAGGCAGTGTGACCTGTCCCAGGTTGCCCGGCCTGCTGGTGGTGTGCCCTGGGCAGCCCTGTGCTGGAGGACAGGACGGGAGACAGGCGGGATGGTGGTGGGTCACGGTGGCCGGGTCGCCGTCAGCCTGCGCGCCCGCCACCGGCATCGGGAAGGTGCTGCTTCGGGGTTCTGCCCACACGGATCCTCACCGACGCCCTCCTTCCCCCACAGTGGTGCTTATCGGAGACTCGGGTGTGGGGAAGAGCAACCTGTTGTCGCGCTTCACCCGCAACGAGTTCAACCTGGAGAGCAAGAGCACCATCGGCGTGGAGTTCGCCACCCGCAGCATCCAGGTGGACGGCAAGACCATCAAAGCGCAGATCTGGGACACGGCCGGCCAGGAGCGCTACCGCGCCATCACCTCCGCGTGAGTGGGCGCGCTGGCATCGCGCGTCTGGCGGGCCCAGAGGATGAGTAGGGAGCCCGGGGTGGTCGGCACCCTCGGAGCTGGGGGGCCCTCAGGGAGGTGGGCCGTGCGCTGTCGGCCACGGCGGCCGGGGTGGTGGCGCCACAGCCCCCCGGAGCCCCGTCCTCCCTGGGGCGTGGTCCCGTGGCTGCTGGCTGCCCAGCAGGGGCTGATCCGGCAGGCCTGCCCCGTCCCTGCGCCCGCCCTGCAGCGCCCTCGTGCCCCCCTGCGCGCTGAGCTCAGTCTGGGGAGGAATCAGGCGTCAGGACAGGGCCTGGGAGCGGGCTGCGGAGTGGGGAGGCCGGTGCGCACTGCCACGGCTCCCGCCCGCCTGTGCCCGCAGCTACTACCGCGGCGCCGTGGGCGCGCTGCTGGTGTATGACATCGCCAAGCACCTGACCTACGAGAACGTGGAGCGCTGGCTGAAGGAACTGCGGGACCACGCCGACAGCAACATCGTCATCATGCTGGTGGGCAACAAGAGCGACCTGCGCCACCTGCGGGCCGTGCCCACCGACGAGGCCCGAGCCTTCGCAGGTGCGCGGTGCTGGGCTGGAGGGGGCTGGCGGGGGCTGCAGACTCCTGGGAAGCGTCTGGAGGACAGGGAGCCCCGCCCCACGGCTCCCCCCGTCTGCGCTGACTGTCCCCAGGCACAGCACCAGCCCTGGCCCCCCGCGCTGCCTCCAGCCGGTGAGCAGACAGGCGGCTCTCTGCTTACCAGGGCGGTCTCTTTCTGTTGCAGAGAAGAACAACTTGTCCTTCATTGAGACCTCGGCCTTGGACTCCACCAACGTAGAGGAAGCTTTCAAGAACATCCTCACAGGTGGCTACGGGGGCTGCTGACAGGGCTGGCGGCGTGTTCGGGGCTGGGTCCTCCCTGCTGGCGTTTGGCCCCCAGTCTGAGACCAGTCGTCTGCAGGGGTGAGGGAAGGAGGGGAGGCGGGTCTCGGCCCAGGCTCCCCGACTTCCTGGGCCTCCTGCTGAAGGGCCGGCCTCTGGCGGTGGCTTAGGAGGGCTGAACCCGAGCGCACATCCGCCGGGGGCTGCCCTTGCTGAGTGCCCGCCCGTGCGGGCGAGTGGGCAGTTCTAGGAGCTCAGCGCTGCCAGGGCTCCCCCAGCGTGATGGGGGTGCAGGGCATGGCGGGGGCCTCTGGGAGGGGTTCAGCATGGCGGATGCAGCAGTGAGCCTGCCGCCCCCCCAGGCAGGGGCACAAGGCGCACTCACCCTGCCCGCTTGCAGAGATCTACCGCATCGTGTCGCAGAAGCAGATCGCAGACCGCGCAGCCCACGACGAGTCGCCCGGCAACAACGTGGTAGACATCAGCGTGCCGCCCACCGCCGACGGACAGAAGCCCAGCAGGCTGCAGTGCTGCCAGAACCTGTGACTGCGCACGCGCCGAGCGTGCGCCCCGGCCCTGTCCGCAGCCCGTCCCCGCACTGTCCTCCCGCCCTCCCCGCCCCTCTGTGACCGGCTCCCACCCTCCGCTGAGCCCCGTGCAGCCAGGCCGGGGTCTGGGGAGAACAGGAGCCGAGTGCACCCCAGTGTCGCCCGAGGCAAGCTAGAAGGCCTGCTCTGTGCCCGCTCTCCGGGGCCCCGGGGCGCAGCGGCAGGGCCGGGAGGGTGGCGGCGTGGCCAGGGCCGGCCAGCAGCCAGGAGGCGCGCGCACCGAGCAGGCTTCTCCAGCTCCCCACGGCAGACTGCGGGGGGTGGTGGCCTCTCCCTCTCTGGCCCCCGGCCCCCACCCACATCCCTCCTCCAGGCTGCAGCCCGAAGAGCAAGGCACCAGGGGGCCGGGCAGGCGGACACTTGGCCTCGGCACCGCTGCTCCCCCACGCACAGCCAGCACCGCACGCCTCGGACAGCTCCTGCCTGTAGATTTACGCTGGGGCAGACTCTCCCACCGCCCTCTGCACGTGGCGCGCGCTCCGCTCACCCCGTGCCCTTCTGTCTTGTCTCCCTGTCTGGTCAGGAACCCGTTTGCAAGTGAAGCAATATCTCCGTGTTTTGTATATATAACTGCTCTGGTAGCCTTTGGTTTTTGTTATTGTAGAGAAACACAGACTCTTTATACACTTTGTAAGATTTACGCCAAACCCTAGCTCTCGATCTCTTATTCTCCCTGTGGCCCGGCGCTGTTGCCCTGCCCCCTGGCCCCCGCCGTTACTGAAATGTATAATCGGACTCCGTACAGAAACCTGCCGCTGCGCCTTTGTCTTCTTTCTGCCCGCCAGGTGGCCGCTTCGGAGCCAAGGCCCCCGGCCGCGTGTGCCCTGCTGCAGGCCTCGGCCTGGCTCAGTCCCCCAGCAGCTGAAGGCCAGCCAGAGCCCTGGGAGGCCGTCCGCCCTGCCCTGCCCTGCCCTGCCCAGGACAGTGTGGTGGGCCCTGAACTGACCTGTCCAGGTGGCGTGGGCCCTCTCCAAGCTGCCCCTGCGGCTGGCCAGGAGGGAGGGAAGCCTGGGAGCATAGGGGGTACTCTCCGGCCTAAGGACCACCTAACAGCCTTGGCACTCGAGGGTACCTTCTTGGCCGGGGTGAACTGTGCCTCTGCTCCTCTTCCAGGTCTCAGCGTCGGGAGGGGATACCTGGGGGCAGGCAATGCCAGTTGTCCACTCCAGGCGAGCCTTTGAGGAGGTCCTGGGAGGACGCTGGTGACGGGGAGGTGGATGGCCTGGGGTTCTTCTGCGTCTCCCCGGGATCCAGCCCCTCTTGTGCATGCGACAGGGCTGGCCCGAAGTGGTGTCCCACCATGGAGGCCAGAGGGCCACTCCCTAGACTAGAGGTTTGTGGGCTCCCCCTCCCTGCGCTGCCCACGTGGCCTCACCCGAGTGCGGCTGCTCTTCTAAGGGCTCCAGCCTCTGCTCGAAGAGGCCCTTTGTGCCTTTGCCGTAGGAGAGCCGCTAGGGGTCCGGCCTGGCCCACCAGGCTCCAGGCACCCTGCCTGGAGGGTGGGCAAACCCAGACTCATTCCTCAGGGGTGCTGCCCAGTCGGGAGTAGTCAGACGGGCAGGAATCTGGGGGGCCTGGGGCTGCTGGCCTGTGCACACCGCCCTGAGGGCACTGACTCCGGGGGGCTGGGCAGGGTAGGGCTTCAGGAGATGAAGCGAGGCAGTGAGCCAAGCTCACTCACTCAGGCCTTGTTCTCAAGTTTTGTTTTTTTTTTTTAAGATAAAATACACAGAATTCACCACTTTAACCATTTCGATGTACACAGTTCTGTTGACAGAGCCTGTCCAACTCTGAAGGTCTGTCCCCATTAAACAGTAGCTCCGCATTCCCTCAACCCGTGTGTGGCTCCCTCCCCTCCCCACTACTTTCTATAAATGTGTCTGCTAACCCCCCAGATCAGTAGAATCCTATAATACCCTTTCGTGGCTGGTTTATTTCACAAGGGCATGATGTTCCCAAGGTTCATCCATGTTGTAGTGGGTCTGTTTCCTTTTTTAAGGCTAAGTAATACTCCACCATAAACATTCCACTTGTTCATCCACTCATCTTTCTGTGCTTAGATTGTTTCTCAGTTACCTTTTGGCTGTGAATCATGTTGTTATAAAACTGGATATGTAAGTATTTATTCAAATCCTACTTTTAAATCAGGTGTAAACCCAGAAGTAGGATTGCTGGTTCAGATGGTAATTCTGTGTTTAATTTCTCGAGCCCTGTTAAACTGAAAAATTCTGACATGAGGACAATGCAGGCCCACAAAGAAAACTCCCTAGAGTGTCATTACTTAGTATTCACAATTCACTAGTCCAGTTTTATGGGTGAGAGTCTGAGGTGACTCTCACAATTGGAAGCATGCAGTTTTGACCCCAGAGCTGTATTTGTTACTATTAAGCACAGGTGCCGTTTCTGAGTATTATTAGATTTATTTATTGATACATACAGAACTGGGGTACAGGCCAGAGGTGCAGGGGCAGTGAGAGGATTCACCAGAGACAGAGTGGGGAGCAGAACAGGCAGATCGACAAGGTACACTGCTGAGGGGAGCAGTGAGTGAGACCCTGGGGGTCACCCCCTGACAGGGGATCGAACACATCCTGAAGCAGCTGCAGCCAGCTTCATAGCGCTGCTCTTCAACCCGCTGCACCACCAGGGAGGGCCCTTGAGTATTAATGAGTGTCTGATGTGAGCCAGAAACACCATCTAAATGAGGAAAGACTAAAGAAATTACCAAAATTAAATTTTCAGTTCTATTATAGAAAAATATAAACACATCAAAAAGAATAACCTAATACGCCCCCGTATGTCCATCATCCACTTTAATCTGGATTCATCTGAACTCCCTAATTGCCTCCCATTTGCCAGTCCCCGCTATCAATTTTTCAATTGATTTCAGGTATTTTGAAATCAGACTCTTCTGGGTAACAACCTCAATATGATTATCACACCTAAAAAGATGAGCATTTATTCTTAGAACTGTCAAATAGCTAGCCACCTCACAGCTCCCTGTTGTCTTGTAGATCTTTAAAGATTTATTTGTGCGCACAGAACTGGGGTACAGGCCAGAGGTGCACGGGCTGTGAGGATTCTCCAGAGACAGAGCAGGGAGCGGAACAGGCAGATCACTAAGTACACTACTGAGGGGAGCAGTGGGGTCAAGGAGAGGTCCACTGTGCCCTGGGGGTCGCTCGAGCCCTGGCCTGGCTGTTGTTGAGCTCTGCCCAAGTGGCTGCGTCTAGCTCGGCAGTGCTGTGCCCCGAACCTCGGGAGTCTTCTGACGGCTCCTTTGAGTCAGTAGCAGTGGTTCACTTGTTCCAACTGGCTGGTGTCTCTCCAGCTGCTACCAGAGCTTCTCCTTTTTCTTTTTTAATCGGGATCATTTGCACTGTGATGCCTCAGCCTGGATTCTGCTTTTTAAAAGATTGAGATGAAATTCATAGCACATTTACCAATGTAATGACTTGAAATGTCCAGTTGCTGTTCTGCAACCTTCATATCTAATCCAGAACCTACTCAGCACTTCCAAAAGAAATCCAGTGTCCCTTAGGCAGTCACTTCCTGTTTCTGCCTCCTACAACCTCTAGTAGCCACTAATCTCTGTCTGTCTACACAATTGGTGTCATTGATATCACTTTGTCCCCTGCATTTCCTGTAAATTTGTAGTTCTAGAAGCTTGATCAAATTAGCACTGAACACCTTGTAGGTAATGTCATGTGTATATAGTAGGAGACAGATGTCAGTGTGTTTCTCATTTGTGATATTAGCTGCTGCAAAGCATCATCTAGTTTTTTTTTTTTTAGATTTATTTATTTGGGCATACAGAACTGGGGTACAGGCCAGAGGCTCAGGGGTGGTGAGAGGCTTCACCAGAGACAGAGTGGGGAGCAGAACAGGCAGATCGACGAAGTACACTGCTGAGGGGAGCAGCGGGCGGGTCAGGAGAGGTCTGCCTGGCCATGTGGTCACCTCCGGGGATCGAACTCATGCAGAAGTGGCTTCTCAGTGCTGTGCTTTAACCTGCTGCGCCACCAGGGAGGGCTGCATCATCTAGTTTTAAAGAGACATCGAGGACTATTAAATGATGTCAAAATTCCATTTATTCTTGGAATTCCATTACACAAAGAAGATCTTGTCTATGCGGTTACCCTGAGCCTGGGTAAGTGAGCATAGATCCTTAATTCTTCCCTTTGCTTGTCAATTTTCAGATTTCATAATTTTCAAGACTTTGAACTTAAGTAGCCTACAAAAGTGACTAACATTAGTCTTCTAGTTAAAATTCAAGGGCTTATTTATTTTTTAAAGTTTTATTTATTTATGCCTACAAGAACTGGGGTGCGGAACAAAGGTGCAGTGGGGTGAGAGGATTCCCGAGACCGAGTGGGGAGCAGAACAGGCAGATGCACTGAGACCCACTGCTGAGGGGAGCAGCAGAGAGACAGGACAGGTCTGCCGCGGCCACATTGGGAGTGGGCCCGCAGCTGGGTGTGTGGTGGGAGCGGGCTGGGGTAGGAGGTGGGGTGTCTGGAGCTGGGTCTTCAGCCTGTTTCGGAGTTCGATTACATACGGTGAGTGAGGGTGGTGCAAAAATGATTTAATACATCGAGGACCATGGAGCCAGGCTTCTCAAAGGGAAGGAAGTTACATGCATAAAAAGAGGCTGGGCTAAATCTTCATATTAGAATTAGAGGTAATGGTACACACACACAATTAGAGGTAATGGTTTTAAAATACTGAGCAGGACAGATGATTGATAGATGCTTGGGTACAGGTAGCTTTATGCCTATTATGATGAGAGAACCAAGAATTAATACTGTGGCAGCAGTGAACACACCTGACACACAGGTCTCCATCTCAAAACATCATTTTTCATTTAAATTAAGGTTCTGGGCCCTCCCTGGTGGCGAAGGGTAAAGCACAGCTCTACCTGCAGGCAGCCACCGCAGCACCAAGTTCCACCCCCGGCCAGGGAGCGACCACAGCGCGCAGCAGACCTCGCCTGTCTCCCCGCGGCTCCCCTCAGCAGTGTGTCTCAGTATATCTGCCTGTTCTGCTCCCCACTCTGTCTCTGGGGAGTCCTCTCACCACCCCCCACCCCTGGCACCACTGGCCTGTAAGCCAGTCTTGTATGCAGAAATAAATTAAAAAAAATTAAGGTTCAGAGAAATGGTTGATTCCAGAACTGGGGCAGATAAAAATTCAAGAAAATGTTCCATGGAATACCTTATTGAGCCAGTAAATAAACAAACCAGTTAAGCCAGTAGATAGGAAAGTGCTCAAAGACAGAAAAATCATAATCTGGTAAGTGTTACCTGATTAGAAAAAAATGTAAAATAGGCCTGGCTAGTACCTCTCTACCCTTCCAATCTTGCCTTGACTGCAGGTGTGATGTCGGCATGACAGCAGCCATCGGCCACCACGAGAAAATTACCAAGAGAATCTCAGAGTAATTGATTCTATCATTATTTAACCAAGTCAATGCCTTCCAGAAACCTTATAAATGAAAATAAAACCCTTAGCTTAAGCCGACAACAATAATAAAGATTAACCAAGGCTAGATTCATCAATGACCATTAAATTAGGTGGGTGAAGGTTTATTGAAGAAAAAGATTTAGTAGTTTCAAAGTATTTTCACAGAAAGCATTTATTGACAAATGCAACACTTGGCTGACACCATTTTAACCAAGTTGGCATAGTCGATAATGGAAGAAACCCTGTGCCTCTGATATGCACTAAACACAATCTCATGCCTGCAATTCCTCTACCAAATGTATAAATCCTGCGGAAATATTAGACAAATGCAAACTGTTGTTTAACGTCTCAGGTCCCAGCTTCAAGTCCACGAGGGCAAAAATATTTATCTTTGTCAACAGTGTGTCCCCAGCGCCTAGCACAGTGCCTGGTGTATAGCAGGTCGTCTCAGTGACACTAACATCTAGAGAATGAATGTATTGGGTGAAATGGGTGAAGAAGTGAATGATGAAAAAGTGGTGTTGGCTTAGGCTCTTCCGCGGCACTCTCTCCTCTTAGGCTTCTGTTTCTCCTCGGTAAATTGTTACCGTGTGATCCCAAGGCTGATGTGGCGTCTGCGCAGGGGAGGTGATGGACACTTTTTATCACTTCGCTGGTTGTCACGTTGCGTTCTCGAATGGTTTTATTAACAGTCTCTAGCCGTCGGCAGGTGGCGCCAACAGCTCCGATCGCGCCCCGAGCCGGGATGGGCGGGGCCGGGCCTGGGGGCGGGGCCGGACCTAGGGGCGGGGCCGAGCCTGGGGGTGCGGCCAGGACGCGGCAGGGGCGTAGCTAGCAGCTGTGGCGCCGCTGGGCCTGTGCGGTCTAGGACGTTCCAGTCGTCCCGGCCCCGCCTCCTGGGGCGGGGCGTGCACGGCGATTGGCGAGTGCTGGCGAGAGGCGGTCGCTATTGGTCCGTGGCCCCGTCGGCACCGCGGGCGGTGTCCGGACGCAGGTGCGGGCCAGAGCAGTTCTAGCAGCGCAGACGAGACCGGCCGGGCCGGGACCGGGGCCAGAGCGAGTCGGGGCGCCTGCGCGGCCGCCCGGCCCGGCCGTGGGTCAGGTAGGCTCGGGTCCCCGGGTCGGGTGCGGGGAGAGGGTACCGGCAGGCGGGCTGGCCCGGGAATTGAGGCCCGAGCCTAGCGCCCGGCCAGACGGCCGGACTCGGACCCACGGCCTCGGCCGTACCCGGAACCAGGGCATCGCAATTCCTGCCTCGAGGGCGGCGGGAGGCCCCCGGGGCCCGCACACTGTCGGTGCCCCTCCGAGCCTCGGTTTCCCTATTTGTGAAACCAGGTCATCCCAGCGCCAACCCAGTGGGGCTATTTGGAGGACCCAGGAGGCGGTGGAGGAAAGTGCCCAGCGTACAGTAGGCGGCGGTCAGTGGGCAGCCAGCAGCCTCCCCAGCCTCGTTCTCAGAGGGGCTCTGCCTGAAAAAGAGTGACTTTTATAATGAGCCAGATGCTATGTGCGAAGGACTTAGTTTAGCAGTGTGCCGGGGTAACTAAAAATGGGGTAGCCAGAATTTATACGACTGGCTTATTCAGTTCTCCAGGGACCAAAATAGGTGCAGAATCCGTTCCTTCTTATACCGATGATGGGATTGAAGCTCAGAGAGGTTGAGTGTTTTGCCCAGGGCTGCACAGCCATAAAAAGCTGGGGTTAAGATGTGAGCCCAGTGCAGGGTGGCGGGAGTGCTGAGGGGGGCCTCTGGTGAGCGAAGAATAATGAAGCAGCTTTACAGGCTCCACAACTGTCCTAGGAGTAAGTGTATCATTTACTGAGCACTTACTGTTTGCCAGGTCCCGGCTGTGTCTTGCCTCACTGAACTTCCCCAGCAACTCTTCAGGTTGATGACACTAATGATCACAAGAGCTAAGACTTACCAACTTCTCAGTGTGTGCAGTTGTATGAGCTGCATATCATCATGCCCCCCTTTTTACAGAGGAGAAAACAAAAGCCCAGGGCGTAAAACAGCCCGCCCGACACTGTGGGAGTTAAAGCTCTCTGACTCCTCTTGCTTCAGTTTCAGGCTGGTGTGGAAAGGCTGAGGGGCCCCACTGCTCCCAGACAGGCCTAGCCACCGGCGAGCTCTGCTGGTAGACTTGAGCTGTGGGGCTCCGCTTCACGAAGCCCCTCAGCAGACACTGGCCACCACCTCTGCCAAGTAATTTGACCTAGGAGAAGGAAGAGACTCAGAGAAGCAAAGTGACTTGTCCCATGACACACAACATCGTGACAGAGTCCGGCCTTAAAGATCTCTCACCGGACTAAGTTCAACTTCTGGCACTGTGCCACCCTCACTGTGTGACCTTGGGCAAGTAGTCGCCTCTCTTTGTGCTGTCGAGTGGTGGCACTTACTGGACCTCCACGTGTGCTTGCTGTGAGGGCTGGCTGACATGCATCCTGTACAGGGCCGTGTTCGCTTGAGGCTCACGCTTCCAGCGCAGCGGCCCGGAGCCCAGTCGTCTGTAACCACCCTCCCTTGCAGCCAGCCTCCACTTGGACATCTTTCAAGTCCGGGCTTCTTTGTTTGTAATTCATACAAGAACTGGGGTACAGGTCAGAGGTGTGTGTGTGTGGGGGGATGTCGAGAGGATTCACCAGAGACAGAGTGGGGAGCAGAACAGATGGGTCTACTGAAACACACAGCCAAGGGGAGCAGCGGGAGACAGGAGAGGTCTGCTGCACCCTGGGGGTCCCACCCTGGCGGGGATCAAACTCTGGCTGTAGTGGCTGCTGAAAGCTTGATGGCACCGAGCCTGTAACCTCTGTGCTCTGCACTCCCAGGAAGGCCCCAGGCCTCTTTGGCTTTTATCTAAACCTCTAAAAATCTCTCATTGCCGCCATGGAGGCTGGGAGTGGATAGGGCTAGCGGCCTGGGCCCCCCCCATCCCCACAGGTTTCCCATCACCATGTCACCCATGTGCCATCACCATAGTCCCATGCACTGCCCCCCCCCCCCCCCCGCTTGCACAGAGTTGTGGTTGAGAAACTACTGCAGTGACTCTGCCAGACACCGGGCGGGTTACTGGGCAGGTGATGGTCCAGCCCGTCTGCCCCTGCCAGTGCTCATAGCAGCGTGGAAGGCAGATGTGATTAAGTAGATGAACAAAAAAGCTTCCAGAGAGGGGTCCATTCAGTTTGGCAGTAATTGGACAGCAGGTCAGGGAGGCCTCTCCAGGAGGTGACCGTTAAAGAGGACACTTTGAGCACCTGTTGCGAGTTCTGCAGGCTTAGCAAGGGCCTGCAGTAGCTTCTTAATAAGCAGTAGCTGCTGTGACTGCTCTGGCTATTTGTAGACTTTGCATTCGCAGATGTAACAGTGGTTTCCTCCCTGCCCAGCCCGCACCCTACCCCAAAGAGTAAACAAAGCCTCCGCACTTAATGTCCAGCATCCGTGATGGTTCTCCTCAGGCCCAGTTACTTGCAGAAATGTCCAGACTGACCCTTGGAGGGCTAGGAGGCGTGGTGTCCGCTCTGCGCGCACTCCTGGTGAGCCCGGCGGCTTCCTGCCCTCTTTGAGCCCTGACGGGTCCTTCTGGTCGCCGGCGCTCGGGGGAGGGATAGCAGCACCCACTGGGCATTATCTCGGACCTGCAGCCTTCCTCGGCACCCTCCTCTGGGCTGGCACGTGCTTCTCTGGCCCACCATGGCCCAGCGGTGGAGGCTCAGAAGGACGTGTTGGGCCGGAAGGCGCCTGGCGCGGCTGTTCGGAGGCGGTTGATCTGTGTTTGCACCACCCTGGTACAAACGCCAGTCAGTGACTTGTGCTGCTCCCCCTCTCTCCTTTGGGCCTCAGGTTTTGACTGGCGCTCACTGGTGGAAGCTGACTATGGGTATCCTCTCCCAGAGACAGAGGGCTAAAGATAAAGCGAGTGGGGTGTTTTCTATTGTATTATATTGACTCTGGGGCCCCCATCCTGACTTCAAGAGGCCTCTGTGATTTGCATAAACTTCTCAGAGGGACACATAGACATCGCACTGGCTGGTTCTGGGATGGAGGAGGAGTTGCCATGAGCTCCCTTTGGCTGGCCAGACCCAGGGGTGGGCGGCAGAGTCCTGCTGAAGTCGTCCAGGGCTGACAGGCTGCTGCCTGAGGCTCCCACTGCCTCTTCCTAGGGAAGGGCACCACCGTCATCCCCATTTGGCCCGCCGGCTCCATGGCCTGTGGCCTGGGAGTTGAGAGTCCCGCAAGAGGCTGCCCTGTCTGTAGGCCAAGCCTGTGGCTCAGGCAGGCGTGAGCTGGGAGCTTGTCCTCATAGAGCAAGTTCCTCGTGGTTGGCGCACAGGGTGGTGGCTCTGGAAGCTTCCAGGACAGGGCTGGTGCACAGGAGGTGCTCACTAGCTGTGAGGTGTTGTTTCCCTGTCTGGGCAGGCGAGGCTGGGTGGCCTGCAAAGCTGGCTTCCTGGCAGGGCTCGGAGCGCACTGCTGGCCGCAGGGCCTGGGCTGTGGCAGCGGCCCCGAGCTTCCTCACAGCTGCCTCCAAACCCGTCTTGCAGATCAGGTGGCTGAAGCACCGAGAGCTGGACTCAGACCCCTGGCTGTCGACTGGCTGACCTTGCACTTACCTTCGCTGCTGGGCTCTCCTCAGGCTCTTGGGACCATGGGCTTCGGGCCCTGAGGACTTGGGGCGCCCCGTGGCCATGACGACCGGCGACTGCTGCCACCTCCCAGGGTCCTTGTGCGACTGCTCCGGCAGCCCAGCCTTCGCCTTCTCTAAGGCTGTGGAGGCCACTGGCCTCGGGCCGCCCCAGTATGTGGCTCAGGTGACCTCCAGGGATGGCCGGCTTCTCTCAACTGTCATCCGGGCCTTGGACGCGCCAAGGTGAGTGCTGACGAGCAGGTGACTCTGCCTTTGCTCCCTGCTCTCTGGGCCAGGTGACTTCCTGCCAGCGTGGGCGTAGACATCCAGCCGTCTAGAGGGGAGACAGGCCAGAGCAAGGTGCCAACGGGGCCCCCAGCGGGAGTGGAGGTGGGGGGTGGTCGCAGGTTGGATTCTTGCCGAGAATCCAAGATTCCAGGTTAGCATGTGAAAGGTGGAGTCTGTACTTGGCAAGCTTCTTGTGCTTTGGGGAGACCATCGAGGGAAGCGTTCGGCCGGTCGACGGTGTGCTCGAGGGGCCTGGGCTCACACCTGAGTCGCAGCCTCTCCGTGTGACTTGGGCCAAGTCACCTCACCGCACATGCCATGGTTTACACCAAGTGCCCTCGAGGAACTCTGCACGTCGTCAGCCCTGGTAGACGCAGCCGAGCCTAGGCGCCGGCCTCAGCCTGTCTGACGTGAGCCAGCCTGGCTCACCATGGTGCCCGCAGCGCCGAGGCAGCGGGTCGGAAGGAAATGCCACGCAGGCTAACTCCATTTTACGCTCTACAATGTGATGTAGACACCAGTTTTTCAAGTTTGAAGTGTTAAAGCTTTCTGTGTGAATTACGTTTGATTTAATCCACAAACATTGTTATATTTACTTTTGGGATATGTTCTTGCTGCTCTATTTATGTACAAGTCCAGTCACCTGCCACCAAATCATCTGTGCCAACACCCCACCTGCCCTCCCCCAACCCCGTGCTCCTTCCTCCTGCTCCCTCTGGTAAACTTTAAATTCTTGCACTGAATCTAAAACTTATTCCTGCTGTATTTTGCCTGTGTAAATTTTTTGATTAATTTATATTCCACAGATAAGTGATACAGTCTAGTATCTTTCACTTTCTGACTTATTTCACTTAACAAATCACCTCAAGGCCCATCTATTCTGTCCCAAGAGGGATACCTTTTTAACAGCTGTGTAGTATTCCACCACTTCTTCATCTACTCGTCTGCTGAAGGGCACTTAGGTTGGTTCCATGACTTGCCAATGTCACCCACAAACTTTTTTTGCCCAATTTTTTTCTTTTTTGGTTGTGTTAAAATACACATAGCGTAAAATTTACCATTTTAACCATTTGTCAGTGTACAGTCGGTGACATTACACATATTCGTGATGTTGTGCAGCCACCCCACCCTCCACCTCCAGAACTCTTTTTCTTTCTTTCTTTTTTTTAAGATCTATTTATGCACACAGAACTGGGGTACAGGCCAGGGGTGACAGGCGGTGAGAGGATTCACCAGAGACAGAGTGGGGAGAACAGGCAGAAGTACTGCAATCCACTGCTGAGGGGAGCAGCGGGCGAGGGAGGAAAGACCTGCTGCTCCCAGTGGGCCCCTCCCTGGCCGGGGATGGAACTCGTGCTGCAGCGGCTGTGCCGGCTTCCTAGTGCTGCGCTTTACCTTTTGCACCAGCAGGGAGGGCCCCGACCTCCAGAGCTCTTTTCATTTTCCCAACGGAAACTGCCTCCATCAAACACTACCCCACACCCCCTGCCCTGTCCTGTCTATGGATTTGACAACTTAGGGACTTCACATGATTTGGCCTTTTATGTCTGGCTCGCTTCACTCAGCATGTCTTCAAGGTTTATCCATTTTATAGCATGTGTCAGAATAAATTCACAAACTTTTCAGTCAGACATAACAAGGAACAGATGGAACCTGCCGTGCTTTGGAGGGCGCTTACGGCTGCTCATCCTGAGTCTTCGCCTGGCGTCACTTCTGCACTGAGCTTTCCCAGAGCCCGGAGGCGAGGGGAGGCCTCCGACTCTGCTAGGGCCTTGGTTTTTCTGTCTCTGTGGCCATCAGACCCCTTAAAGGCAGGATGGCCTCCGCAGTGGCCTAGGCTGGAAGCACGGGGGACCTTGGGGGGCCCAGGGGTGTGCTAGGCAGGACTGCTGAGCAGGAGGCCGGGGGAGGCTGCCTGGAGCCCCAGTGTGTTTGGTGGGTTCCTGAGTTGATCTCCTTACCCCACATTCTCTTTTCGCACTTGGGGAAACTGAGACCCAGGGGAGACAGACAGACACCTGCCAGTGTCACTGAGCACAGCTGTGGCTTAAACCTAGGTTTCCTATCAGCGAGAAGCTTGTTCAGTCTTGCCAAGCCACTCCTGCAGCCTGCTAAGACCCAAGTGCCGGCCAGCAGATCTATCCTTCGTGATCTGACCAGTGGCCAGCAGGGCCACACCCACTGAAGTCCCGGCCTGCAGGGCCCTGTCGCTTGGCCTCTGCTGGTGGCTTCCCCGTCTGCCTTTTGGCGTGGCTCAGTCCACGCCCTTCCTAGAGAGAAGGCCGCTCTGCCCAGGCCATCACCTGACATCCGGGGATGGGCCTCCCATGGAGCCTGGCCAGTCTCCCAGGGAGTAAGGAGGGTGCTTCTGCTGCCCTGGAGGTGCTGGGCTCAGCAGAGGTGAGGCAGGTGGGTCACTGTCTCTCATCCCTCACCCTGTGCTGCCTCCCAGCCTCTGCTGGGTGGGGCGGCGGGCGCAGGGCTTGGTGTCACAGCTAGGACCTTCACTGGTCGCATGTCCCCACGTCTCAGCCTTCCATTTTGCTTAAAGGACACTTGTTTCTGGGGGCATATGTCAAAGAGGAGGTGGCATAGAAAATTCTGGATCCTGAGACCTGTGAAGGCCAGAAAGGAGGGCTCAGGACAGTCTCCAGAGGCTCAGGCTCGGGGCCAGCGGCTGAGCCCCTCTGGTGCTGTGCCCGCCAGGCCGCGAGGCGCCCAGACTGTTTCCAAGCTCCGGGCCTCCCGCACTTCCGCCCAGCTGCTTTCACTGCTGCTCCCCCATGGCCGCTGTTTCCTCCCTGCTCTCTCTCCTCTAGCCCTGGACTGTTCTCCGGACAGCTTCCGGGCCTTATGAGTTTCTCATTGCTCCCCCAGCCGTGCCTCCCACAGGTCTCCTCCCTGCTAGAATGTCACATGGGAAGCCTGTTTCTGTGGCCTGGCCTCTGCAGCAGAGGGGTGCAGTGGCCCTGGGGCGAGGTTTCCTGGGTTCAGACCCTGGCCCTGCAGACTACTAGCTGTGTGAGTGCAGGAGAGTTAGCCTCTGGGGCTGTCTCCTAGCTGTGCTATGTGGGGATGGCCCCTGCGGGACAGAGACTCTGATCCTGATGTGGGTTCCCAGCTCACCAGCCTGCAGAAGCGCTCACTAGTAAGTCGGCTGGCTGTCTGCACTTCCTCGTCCAAGGCAGGGCTTGCTTTCTTTTTTTTAAAGATTTATTTATTTATGCACACAGAACTGGGGTGCAGGGCAGAGGTACAGGGGCAGTGAGAGGATTCACCAGAGGCAGAGTGGGGAGCAGAACAGGCAGATCGAGGAAGTACACTGCTGAGGGGAGCAGTGGGGAGACAGGAGGGGTCTGCCGTGCAAGGCTGGGCTCTCTGAGACAAACTCCGGGACTGAGGGATGCTCCCTCCAGCTTCTCCTCACTTCCACACCCGGGAGGGGAGGGAGGTGCTTCAGAGGCTTCCTGGCCAGCTCGGAAGCAGCTCTGGGCTCAGCCCTCCCCTCCCGTGTTCCCACAGTCTGCTTGGACAGAAATGACTGGAAAACGATGACTCATATGCTGGGCAGCCTCTGTGTCCACCAAGGCTACGCTTGCAGCCTGCTGGGCTGCCCTGGAAAGAGCCGGACCGAGCCTGGCCAGGCCGAGCCTTCCCCAGAGTGGTTCCTGCAGCTGCTTTCCCAGCCTGCTGAGACAGAGGGCCACGGGGTGCCCGTGGGGTGTGGCAGGTGTCCTGAGGCCCCTGCCTCCGCCTGGGCTCTCCTCTCCTCTGTTCTCCACGTGGCACCTTCGCAGAGCCTGAGTGGGGACGGCCAGCTGCAGGCTGCCTGGGGGGCAGGGAGCCTTGATTCTCAAGGCTCAGATTGCACCACCCGGTGCTTCCCTGAGCCTGTCCTGTGACTGGGTGTGTGGCCCGGGTCACCAGGGTGTTGCAGGTCTGCCCTGGCCCTGAGAACCAGTGGAGAGTGGGATGCTTGCAGGACCAGCGGTCCGGTGGCAATACAGGAGTGGATGGGGACGCGCGGGTGGGAGAGGTGCCCCTGGGCTGCCACGGTGGCACAGGAACCCTCCACATGGGGGTGCCTGGGGAGGCTCCCCAAGGGGAAGCACATGAGCCCCCCAGTGCTGGAGCACGAACAGGAGCTGGCAGGCCGCCGCTGAGCTGAGCTTACGCCCGCTGGAGGGAGCAGAGCCTGGGTGGGACCCCGACGCCCGCGCCTCACACGTCCCCCCGCGTGCAGCGAAGGCCCCTTCTGCCGGATCTGCCACGAGGGCGCGAGCGGAGAGAGCCTGCTGTCTCCGTGCCACTGCACCGGCTCGCTGGGCGCCGTGCACAGAAGCTGCCTGGAGCGGTGGCTGTCCTCGTCCAACACCAGCTACTGCGAGCTGTGCCACGCGGAGTTTGCGGTGGAGAAGCGGCCCCGGCCCCTCACAGAGGTACGCTGGGCACCCGCGTGGGGAGTGGGGGCAGGGCTGGAAGAGGAGCCAGCCCTGGGCTGGGAGTGGGTGGGGGGCGGCTGCTTTCCCGGTGGCCCTCATCGCCCACCCTGAAGCTCCAGCGCTGACGGACCCTATGACGCTCCCTGTTTTGGTCACTTCAGGTGACTCACTGAAGCTGAGACCTGAGCCGGCGATGCCAAGACCCGGGGAAGGATAGTCCTGGCAGAGGGCACAGTGCAGAGGCCTGGGACTGGAACAGTTGGAGTTCTTGATGAAAGCCAAGTGGCTGGAGTGGAGCTAGTTAAAGCAGGAGGAGAGTGGCCTGAGGAGGACAGAGGCCACACTGGGCTCTGTGGCCTGTGCCCAGGACCTTAGGCTTTAGCCCTAGGGAATGGACCTGGTGGAGAGGGACACGCCCAGGCTCCCCCTGCCCAGTTTGGCAGGAGTCGCCTGAGAACTGTGGGTGAGGCCACTGGGCTGAGGTGTGCGCCCCTGGAAAGGCCTCAGGCAGCCCAGAAGCTGGGAGGGGGAAGCGCTGGGAGGGCGCCAGACTGGCCTGCGCCCCCTCTGGGTCCTGGTGCCCCCGGGCCTTTGCATGTGCTGCTCCCAAGGCCCACTGCACCCCTTCGGTTTTCCTCCCCGTCACCTCCTCAGCAAGGCCCCCCCCCGCCAGCAGGGAGGAGGACCCTTTCTGTCCTTCCCAGCATAATTTGAGGAATGAAGCCCGAGTCCGTGGTGTATCATCTGGGCAGGCCGTGTGGTGTGGCAGCCGGGCACAGGGAGCCCCAGGGACATGTCCAGAGTTCTGGCCCTGGCTTTGTGGATGACCAGCTGTGTGATTTTGCACAAATGAGTCAGCTCCTCTGTGCCTCTGTTTCCCTGTCTGGGAACAAGGGCAAGAATGCCTCCCACTCAGTCGGCCCGGTTCCGCGTGGGCTCAACCAGTGTTTGCAAGAAGGGAAGGCTGGAGGAGGGGCCAGGCGGGAGCCGTCCTCATGCCCCATCGTGGTGGGCCTCAGCCGAGGCGGCACAGGCCTGCTGGTCCACACCGCGTCCCCCGCAGGGACTGACGGAGGGTGGGGTGCAGCCCCTCAGCCTCTCCCTGTCTCCCCCACAGTGGCTGAAGGACCCGGGGCCTCGGACAGAGAAGCGAACTCTCTGCTGCGACATGGTGTGCTTCCTGTTCATCACGCCGCTGGCGGCCATCTCCGGCTGGCTGTGCCTGCGCGGGGCCCAGGACCACCTCCGGGTCCACAGCAGGCTCGAGGCTGTGGGACTCATCGCCCTCACCATCGCCCTCTTCACCATCTACGTCCTCTGGACGCTGGTGAGTGGCTGCCCACCGGAGAGCAGGCCTGAGGGTCTCTGGCTCGCAGCATCAGGCCGGGCATTTGGGGCTCCCTGCCAGCCTCTGCAGAGGGTCCCGCAGTTCCCCGACTCTGAGCCCCAGGGTCCCGGGAAGCCCCGAGTCAAGCGTGACCTTTCTGTTCACGGAAACAAGGGCTCCTGGTCCCCAGTGCTGAGTGCAGACCCTGCCATGGGACCCCACTGAGCCAGGCCTGGGCTGGGGAGGGAGAAGAGACTGGCTCAAAGCTTTGGAGAGAAAGCACAGGAGATGAAAGACTGGAGGGGCAGGGGGGAGAGGAAAAAGCACCTGGGATGGCCAGGGCGGCTGGAGTGGGGCTGGTGTTCCAGGCTCCGCCCCGCAGCCAGAGGGTGAGGTCTCAGCCTCCGGTATAACCACTGTAGTCCTGTGTGGCGACTTGCCCTCCTCAAGAATTATTTTTCAGTGTATCTACCAGTATAAAAAAAAGAAAAGCAAATAGGATGAAAGCATGGCTTCTATTTGCATGGTGCTGGTACTCACTCTGCTAATGTCCTTTAAAGAAAAGAAGGCCGCCAGCAGCAGCCACTCCGCGCAGGGGTGCCCTGTTGATTCAGCGAGGCCCCTCCGAACACACTGGAGTCTTTCCAGTGTCTCCCCCCCCTTGACTTTTTATGGCCTTTATGAGCAGTGTTTCAGGTACAGCTAGTGCAAATGTTTCTTGGAACTTGCTGGTCAAAGAGCGTGAACCATGACATTTATTAAATTTTTTTTTACATTTAATTTAAAATTAATATTTTAAAAAGATTTGTTTATACATACAGGGGCATGACAGGCTTCACCAGAGGCAGAGTGGGGAGCCGGACAGGCAGATGGATGAAGGACACTGTTGAGAGGGGCAGTGGGGGACAGGAGAGGTCTGCTGCGCCCCAGGGGTCAGCCCCGGGGCGGGGGTCAAACGCCCACTGCCTGTACTGAAGCAGCTGCCGCTCACTTCCAGTGCTGCACTTTTACCTGTTGCGCCACCAGGGAGGACCTAAAATTAATTTAAAAAAATTATTTATAAACTGTCAGGCTGTTTATTGGAGCAGGTTAGAGTCTCTGGCAAAACTGAGCAAAAAGTAGCCACTTGTCACTTCACCTCAACCACGCCAACCCCCAGTCTTCCCTAGGGCACAGAGTGGCACCTGGCTACAGCTGGACACGCACAGTGCACATCACAGGCACCCCAAGCCCACAGCTGACCTTAGGGCTCACTCGGCCGTGTACCCGCCCTCAGAGTGTCAGGCACTGTGACTGCCCGGTCCTCTGTGCTCCGCCCATTCCCTCCGGCCCCTGGCAGCCAGTGACCACTTTTCTGTCTCCCGTTTGCCTTCTCCAGCGCTCATGTTTGGGGTCCTGCAGTCACCGCCTTGCTGGCTGGCTTCTTTCGCTTGGTATTACGCATTTCCGCTTCCCCCATGCCTTTATGTCCGATAGCTCATTTCAGGCTGTTGCGTGAGCGCCGATGGTCCCCTTGTCTGGGTGTCCAGTTTAGGCAGCCACTTGGGAGGGCCAGCGGCCCCAACAGAGCTGTCCTGAGTTCTGGCACTTACACCTGAGCCCTGCTGAGAGACTCAGCTCCACTCCCACCTACTGACAGGCGGGAGCTTGCTCAGCTGGTGGCTCCCTCGCCTGGGGGAGCCCTGAATGCTGGTGGGGTTTCCCCAGGAGAGTGAAGTGAGTGGATTGTGCAGTGTGTTGGAAATCCCAGATGTCCTCTCTGCTTCCGGAAGCTTGAGCCTGCCCTTGTGTGGGTCAGGGTAGGTGCTGTGGGGCCCAGTTTTTCTGTCTTGAGGGTGCAGACTGGCCAGCCCCCACCTGACCTCCACACTGCCTCCAGGTATCCTTCCGCTACCACTGCCAGCTGTACTCGGAGTGGAGAAGGACCCACCAGAAAGTGCGCCTGAAGACATGGGACTCGGAGGGCGCCGAGGGCACCCTGCACTCCCCGCTGGCAGCTGGGCTGCTGAAGAAGGTGGCCGAGGAGACGCCTGTGTGAGGGGCAGCAGGGCCCGAGGCAGCCAGCGGTGCCCCGGCCCTTGGGAGGACGGAAACTGCCCGACCTTTCCTGCACGGCCAGATGCTTCTTAGGCCAAGGGTGCCAAGCGGAGCCTGTCCTGGGACCAGGGTGAATGGATTTGCAGGCTGTCTGGCACACTGGCACACGGAGGACAGGTGGGCCTGACTGAGGACGGAGCAGGCTTCTTGGTCTCACTGTGAGGTCCCCTCGGCCTCTCGGGTTGGCAGCCGTGGCCAGAGGCAAGTTAAGGGCACCCCCGAGGCTGGGAGGTTCCGCAGGCTTCTTGCAATTCTCTGCCCCCGGCAGGCGCGCTTTCTCGGCACCCTCAACTTTCTAGAGTTGCACTGCGTTTCAAAACTCTGCCCCTGAATGAATAAAAGGAGCCCTGGCTGGACAAAATGGACTTGTCAATTACATTTCTGAACTGAGGTCTCAAAGCGAGGGGCCTGGGAACCGAGGGGAGTCAGCGGCCACCCGAGGCTGGTTTTGTGGGGTCTGCGGTGCCGCTCAAAGCAGCACTCTCAGTTTTCAGGCAAAGGGCAGGCAACAGGGATGTGAGAAATGATTAAAATGTGCCTTTATGCAAGACCGGTTTTCGCTTGCTGTGCATCTGCTGTGGCTCGGATACCTTTACCCTCACAAGGAACGTGCGTGCTCTCGGGAACTGGGGCTGTGAACTCGGTCTTGGGGTTGAGAAGATCTGGAGGGAAGCGGGGAGTCTTTGGCTTAGCCCTCCAGCCCCACGAAGTTGGAGCTGATCCAATGCTGAGCTTTCTGCTCCCCCACTGGGAGGACCGGAGCATGAGTCCTGTTAATAACAACACCTCTTTCAGAGCATTTTCTGGCCTGTTTGCGTGAGCGGGCCCTCTGCAGTGGGCCAGATTTAACAGAACAACCCTGACAGTTGGTTTCTGGGTGCTCTTGTTAAAACCATTTGCAGATGAGTAAACTGAGTCTCAAGCGAAGTGGCGTTGCTTGTCATTCGGCCCTGATGGGCTCAGCAGTGTCTGTATGCATCCCTGTCTTTAGGATCCCTTGCCTGCAGTGGGGAAAAACCTTTTTAGTCCCAGACTGGGAGAGTGAGGGAAGCCAGCCAGGCCACAGGGAGTGGAGGGGGTAGAAGCAAAGGGCAAGACCTGCAGGCGGGAACCTGTGTGGCCTGTGGGCGAGCAGCAGACAGAACCAGTGTGACGCAGGGGCAGAAGTGTGGGAAAAAGACAGCCCTGTAGCCCTGTAGGCACTGGAAGGTCTCAGAGACTCAGCATTGTTGTGCCCAGGGCGCTGACCAGTGCTCAGGGACCTTTTCAGCCGTGCAGGGTACAGGCTGGCAGCCGCCTCCTCAGGCCGCTCTGGAGTGTGGGGTACTGCAGCTGATACAGAGAAACCCCGAGTAAGCCAGCATGAAAAGGGAGAATGGTTTCCTTCCCAACTCTCTTCAGCCGTTTTCAATTACATGGAAATTTGGGGCCAGATTGTCTTCAATGACCCTTGACCTTGGCAAAGAGTGCGCCCTGGGTTCAGCCCTTGGCAGCATGCATGATTGAACTTAAAACATTTAATAGCACTGGCCTCATTTACTTTTTACAGTAATCATTTTCTATACATGCTATGATGTAGAACAGGTTTAAAATATACTTCTGTAAAAAAAAAAGTGTCGAGGTGAAGTGTGAAAGAAACAATAGTCCAGCATATGGAAAACCAGGCATCTGGGCAGTGCTTGGGTCAAAGCTGAAGAGATCCTGTCTCTCAGCCTCCCTAATCTTCAGCCACATCCTCTCTGGAAAGGGATCAGAGAGGTGACTCCTCGTCCAGCGGCTTTGATTCAATACCTCCCTAATTCTGACTGCTTCTGTTTCTTTTGCCACCTCTGAACTCTGCAGAGCAAGGGAATTCAGAGGTTTGTGAGGCAACTTGGGGCCAGGAGTCGAGGAGAGTTCTGATGGAAGGAAGGTGCGTTAAGGTAGTTTCCAGTAGGATCGTGCCAGAAAAAAGGGTTGATAGAGGGTATTTAGGAGAAGAGATTTCGGGAGGGGCATGGGAGGAAGGGCTGAGGGCATTTTGTGAGATAGGCTGTTTGGGAACTCTGCTGGAAGGGACTGGGGGAGGGTGGGGATTAGTGTCTGGTCCAGGCTGGGCTACTGGGTCTACTGTATTCCCTGGGCCTGGAAGTCTTGACCTGGGTCAACATCACCTTGCAGATTTTTGGCAGTTGGGAGGGTTTGGCATGTCAGAAACTGCCTGAAGCCTCATGTGTAGTTGCTCTGTGCGAGGGGGAACAATCCCTTTGAGAGACGAATGTGGTGGTCAGATGGGAATTTCTGCAAGAGGCAGCAAGGCATTTCAACGTTTTAAAGACTGAGACAGTTTACTGGGGAAGGCGCCGACGGGCCTGAACGCTCCCTGGGCTCTGACCTCGGCCGGGTCCACGGGGCTGCGCCACACCGGCCAGAGGACCGGTTTGGGAATAGGGCAGAGGGTTGTGCAAAGCGTCCGGTTAAAGGTCCAGGGATGGCCTGGCCTGCACTCCTTTGGCTCATCGCATTTGGATTTGTGCTCGTTCACTCACTCCAGAAGTCCCCAGCTTTGGTTCTGTGTGCTGGCTCCGCGGTCCAGCGAGAAAACCTCGGGGACGGGTGTGCTCCGAGGGCTCCCGCGCGTTCCAGCAACACTCCAGGAACCCCCACAGCAACGTCGTCGCCCCTCCGCCCCAGCTCCCACTACGGGCAGCGGGGCGTGTCCAAGAGCAACTGCGCAGTCGGGGAGGGGAGGAGCGAGGCGGGGTCAGGGCGGCATGTCTCCAACCCATTGGGTGCCCAGGAAGTTTTCTGCGGGGAATGAATGAAAACAGC
>NW_004567126.1:31257782-31302599 GCF_000260355.1 Condylura cristata | reverse complement strand
GGCCGGGCCCCAGCCCTTCGCCACCTCCCCAGGTGCGCAGCAGGTATTTGTGGAGAGAGCACAGCTGCTGCCTAGTGATCACCCTCAGCAACGGAGGGGGGAGCTTAAGAAAAAAGAAACACCCCTCCTCTTGTTCCAGATTGTGCGCTGCAAGGCGGGCTCACCCACTTCCAGACTCCCTCACCCTTCCTAGCCCTCCGCCTGCCCTTGGCTTTCGTCGCCAGCATGGCCTGTGACCCTCGTGGAACCCTCGCATTCTTACAGTCGCCTGCAAGGAAGATGCAGACACGTTTTCTGTGCTTACCTGCAGGGATTGGGGGGGAGCAGGAAGCCTGGGTGCAGGATTACCCGCACGTTGTTAAAAACTGACAATACATTTCCAGTTTGAGCCACAGTTCGTGTGCCATTCAGTGGCATGTGCATCGTTGTGTGGTGCAACCGCTACCACTGTCCACATCCACGCCTCGCTCATCCCGAGCAAACTTCTGTTATTAAACAGTGACTCCCTGTTAGGCGTCCACCCTCCCAGTCCACTTGATTACCTTTGTTAAATGCGTTGTCTCTTAGGAATTGGCTTTCTTACAGGTTTTTAATGTGCAGAACCAGAGTTTTACGGGGATTAAAGATGAAGGTGGTTAAGGCATTTTCTGTTAAGGAGCATTCCCTGAGTCCTAGCTAGGGGTGGCTGGGCGGCAAATGGAGAGCAGGCCCCCCGGAAAGAGTGCCAGCATGTTTCTGTTGCTGACTGCTCTAGAGAGGATGTCCGTAGGTTACTGAGGGCCACGTGTGGAGGCCTTTAAGCTTTAAGGTACATTGATTTCCTATGTATTTTTTCTTTCAAAACAGCTATGGGATGGAGTGCTGCTAGAACCGTGCTGGGTGAGAAGTTGCGGTACAGACTTTATAGCATCTGGGGTACAGGTTGCAAGCTTCACATTCCCATCACTGTCCATTTTCAAGTAACTTAGGGACCGCCTCATGGACAGGATTTAAATCTGAACTCTTAGAAAGAACCATAAGGTTTTTCAAAGAGCCGGTGTTGGGAAGAACCTGTTGTCTTGTGTTGCTTACTAGAGGAGATGGAGGAGGCTGACAATAGGTATGTCTAGGTAGGACAGGTGGAAACTTTGTTTTTGCTTTATAAAGCTCTCCAGTAAAACTTTTTAGAATAAAGCTTAGCCTAGAAAGAAGGCCAGCTACATTTTTAGGCCGGCTACATTTTTGTTACAGTTATGCTGTGCATAAGAAGTTAAGAACTTCCTTCACTATCCAAAGGTAGTTTTCTGTGATACTGTTTTTTCAGCCTAAATATATAAAGCAAAGACGCAATTGCTATTTTTCTGGGTTTTTTTTTTTTTAAAGACATGCAGACGTGGGGTGCAAGCCAGAGGTGCAGGGGCAGTGAGAGGATTCACCAGAGACAGTGGGGAGCAGAACAGACAGATGGAGGAAGTACACTGCTGAGGGGAGCAGCAGGGGGAGCAGCAGGGAGACGGGAGGTCTGCTGCACCCTGTGGATCACCTCAGGGGCCGGGGATAGAACTCCATGGAAGCAGCTGTGGGTACTTGCAGAGCTGCTTCCTAACCCATGTGCCACCATGGTGGGCCGCAATTGCTATTTCTATTGGAAAAATTTGTTTTGATAATATAATAGTTTATTTTTACATCATTTATGCATTTTCACATCATTTTGTGCATTTTTCATCTCAGCTGTAATCCCCTTGGGCTTCTTATCACCAAATCGCCTATGTTGCCATCACTATAGTCCAGTGCATTTCCTTCCCCCCACTGGTTTTGATCCCATTCCCCACTCCACCCTCTGGAAATTTTTTTGAGCTCACCCTGTTCCCCCCTCCCTCCCATAAATAATCTTCCAAATGGGGCTTCCCTGGTGGCACAGAGGGTTAAAGAGCAGCGCTGCAAAGCTAGCTCAGCCCAGTTGATCCCTTCCCAGAGTAGCTGACCCAACCCTGTGCTCCCAACACACAGGGCGCAGCAGACCTCCCCTCTCTCCCAGCTGCTCCCCTCAGCAGTGTACTTCGTCGATCTGCCTGTCCTGCTCCTCACTCTGTCTCTGGTGAACCCTCTCATCCTCTGTACCTCTGGCCTGTTACCCCAGTTCTGTGTGCATAAGTAGTAAAATCTTTTAAAAAACCTTCCAAAACCGAAAATAATACTTAACATAGCAGAAGCAGGAAGGGGAGGGTAAGCACACAGCCTATACAGTAGCAGCTCCTGGGGAAGGAGCTTGGCAGTGCTATCCCTGTTGCAGGTATGAGCAGGAGCTGCAAAACAAACACTGAATGTTATTTTCACTTCACCTTTTGTAGTGAAAAAATTCCTGGCATTTCTTTCTATTAATGAAATAGGTACTAACAGATCTTTTGTAAGTTGCTTAATGCAGCTCTAAAAGCATGGGGTGCCTGTACTCAGTAGGGAGGATGAAGGACTCTCCCTGCCTAACTTGCTGGAGGCAGGGTTCACAGGTGTTTCTTCAGGAAGAGGAGGTTGAAATGAGATGGTTGGAGACAGGTAGAGAGGAAGATGTCTAAAGACTGGGTTTTTGACGTATGTGTAAAGAGCTGAAGTTGTTGTAGCATTTAGACTGGGGCCAGCTGGTAGGCGTTGAATTCCAGGCTGAGGAATTTGGATTTTTATCTTGTAAGCCTTTGAGGGATGGGAAATGAGTGAAGCTTCTGACCAAAAGCAGTGAACCAGCAAGGTTGGATGAGGATACCGGGTCGCTTGTTTTGCAGTGCCTTTTTGGAGTGTTTGAGGAAGATCTTTATTTCGATGAGAAATCTATCCCTCTGAATTATGTTGTGACTCAGTATATATAGGGGGATTAATATTGCACTGTATGTATTTAAAGTCAGTGACTTAACTTTTCCTCCAGGTTAATTTTATGACCAAATCGAAGGCGAAAATTTTGAATTTAGTATAGAGGTAATACAAGTTGACTCATGCTTCAAAACCAGAAAAAGGGCCTCTCTGGTGCAAGAGGATACGTGTCAGCACTATGAAGCTGCACTGCAGTGCGAGTTCAGTTCCCGCCTAGGGAGCTGATCCCCAGGGCACAGCAGACCCCTCTTGCCTTTCTTGCTGCTTCCCTCATCAGTATATTTCAGTCAGGCCCCACATGCTGTCTCTGGTGAATCCTGTCACCCCCCTGAACCTCTGACTTACACTCCAGGTTTTGTATGTATAAAGAAATAAATCTTTCGAAGCCCAGAAAAAGATATTTTTAAAACCAATTCATAAAACTCAGGTTAAGGAATCTTGCCTCCAGGGTGCTTGATGCTGTCACAGTACTGCCTTGATAATCAATTTGAATTGCTTTATTTAAGCCGGAGTCTGCTTTGCATTAATTGTCTGCTGTACTTTAAAAAGGTTTGTATACTTGTTGGAAAGAATTTTTGAGGCATGTTAGAATGTGAGCTCATTGCTAGAAAGGGGAAGGCTCTTAATTATTTGAATGAATGCTGCCAGCTCTTTACTTTGTTCTGATTTTATTTATATCTAAGCAAACAGATACTAGTCCACAACGTTTAGATTGCTTATGTTTTTTTTCTCATATGGACACTCATTATGTTTTATAGTCAGAGGCTTTAATCCTTTGGTAGTCTGATGAATTCTAATGAGTAATGTCTCTGTAGGGTACTTGGTGGGCTTGTTTTAAAGTCTATTCACAAGGAGTGAAATCAAATCAGTTCCCTTCCCTCAAGAAAATTATTAGTACAAAAATACATCATTGCCACAGTTACTGTGTGTCAAGATTTTCCTTTAATTTTGTAAGTGTGGATAGAGACCTTGACTAATGAAGGAACCCAGTAAGGCCTAGCAAAGAGATGGTAATGTTGGGGTTCAGACCTAGATTTGTAACACTACCTCTTAGCCACTGAGATGCCATGCTTAATGTTTAGCAAGCAGCTTTTGGTTGTTGAGTCTTACACAGTATCACTGTGAGCTACAGTATACAGGTTATGCTGGTTTTGCTGGTAAAGAATCAGAATAAAAGAACTTGAAACATGGTTAAGTTAAGTTGTATACTTGGAGCCAGTCGAGTGCTATGGAAAGTGAATGCTCTTTACACTTAAAAAAAAATTATTTATTTATTTATGCATTCAAGAACTGGGGTAGAGGCATTGGGGTGGGGGTGGGAGAATTCACCAGAAACTGAGTGGGGAACAGAACAGGCAGATTGACACACACTGCTGAGGGGGACAGCAAGCCACACAGGAGAGGTGTTCTGTGCCATGTGGGTCCCATCCCTGGCTGGGGGTGGAAGGCTTCCTTGTGCCTGTGCTTTAGCCCTTTGTACCACCAGGGAGGGCAGTCTTTACATCTTCAGTGCATCAGAACAGCTCAGGTTTGGAAAGGTTTCCTGAAGAATCCCTTCAGGATGGTTCTTAAGGGGATGGGGCGGTGGACAGAATGTTCCCCGAGCAGATGTGATAAAAAAAATTCAGGATATTGGGTTTGCCATTTCAAATTTGTGGGAATCTCACGGTGCCACAAGAGGATAAAGATTCACTTTCGCACAGTGAACATAGCAATCCTGCCTGCAGTGGGCATGCAGTCTTTTGTTATGTGTGATCTTTATGTGCAGTATCATTCCAGAGTGGTAGAGTGGTGACAGCGTAAAATTCACAGTTTTCAAAGAACACAGACATAAATCCAAAGTGAGATTCAAAATAATTTTAGTTTACTGATTTGGAGAATATTTTAGGCTTGTCTGTTTTGGTATATAGTGGGTCCTTGAACAACATCCCAATCAATCTCATTTTACCATGGCATTGATGGAGGGTGGAAGGAGGGAGTATGTTCCTGGCCAGGGCCACTCTGAAATTTGATCGTTCTCCCCTTGTCTCTGGGTTTTCAGAAAAGCTGGATTTATTGCAATACACAGTTAAGAGTAGCAGCAGCTAAGACAAAAGTTCTGCTGCTCTCTTGTTTTTTTTTCTAGGTACACTCTGGTTTCTTCTCAAACATGTGCACACACTTCAGTGTATGGATATTTTTTGGTTTGTTATTACCTGTTAGAAGACATTTAGAGTTTCAGTTTTGGGATATTAACAAATGTTGTCATGAGTATTCAGGTACAAGTGTGGAATGGATATAAACATTATTCTCTTGGGTTGTGTCTAGCTGAAGATGATTGCATCATGTGGTAGGTAATGTGTTTAAATCTTTAATGTCTATAATTTAAATATGGGATACTGAGAATAAAGCAGTTTTATCAGTGTAACTGTAATCTATCCTTAAAAAATGTAGCTTAAAAAGATTTTCAGAGTTGTTACAAATATTTTAGAGCTAGAGAACAGTAGTCCTAATTTCTTACATTGAAGTTAGGTGAGAAAATTGCATTTAACATTTTACAGATGAACTTTTTTAAGGATACCGCTCTTAAACTATCACATCATCCATACTTTGTGTCTTAGTGGCTTTGGGAGTTCTATATAATCATGTTCAGAATATAAGGGTTGACTGCAATCAGATTTATGAAATGGTCATTTAAAAAAATTGGAAGTGATGTGGGTACAGCTGCTTTCCCCACACTTTGGGCATAATCTATGACCTGCTTTCTTTCTTTTTTTTTTTAAAGATTTATTTATTTATTCATACAGAACTGGGGTACAGGCCAGAGATGTGGAGGGTGAGAGGATTCACCAGGGACAGAGTGGGGAGCAGAACAGGCAGATCGATGAAGCACACTGCCGAGGGGAGCAGCGGGCTGGTCAGGAGAGGTCTGCTGCGCCCTGGGGTCACCTCCGGGGGCAGGCGGGGATCAAACTCATGCGGAAGTGGCTTAGGCTTCTTAGTGCAGTGCTTTAACCTGCTGCCTCCCCAGGGAGGGCCTGGATTTTCTTTTCAAGATTTATTTATTTATGCACACAAGATCCTGGGGTACAGGCCAGAGGCACAGGAGGTGAGAGGGTTCACCAGAGACAGAGTGGGGAGCAGAACAGGCAGAGCGACGAAGTACACTGCTGAGGGGAGCAGTGGGGAGACAGGAGGTCTGCTGCGCCCTGGGCGTCACCTCCCTGGCTGGGATCGAACTGCTGCAGTGGCTGTGGACAGCCCCATACATAGTGCTGGGTTCTGACCACCAGGGAGAGACCATGACTTGGATTTTCATAGCTTCAAAGTATGATTGTATAGAGAATGGTTTCTTTTCCTTTCAAAATAGTTCCTTTATTGTAGTAAATTTTATATATATATATATATATATATATAGAATTCACCACCTCAGCCACTTTTAAGTGTATAATTCAGTGGCATTAGTTAAGTATTGTGCTTTATACCACTATCCATTTCCAGTCTTTTTTTATATATCCCAAACAGAAACATTGTTCTCATGAAACAAAAACTCCATTCCCACCTCACCCCAGTCCCTGCAACTTTTAAGCTCTGTCTGGCTTAGTTGTCATAATGTTTACAAAGTTGATCTGTGTTGCAGCATGTATCAGGGCTGCTTTCCTTTTTATGACAGAATGGTAGTCTGGGTGTTTGTAGTCTACGCTGTGTTTGTTCCTGTCATCAGTTGGTGAACTCTAGGGTTGTTGCCACCTTTTGGCTATTGTGTGTAATGCTGCTATTGAGGCACAAGTTCTGGGGTCCTTGTTTTTAGTGTTTTTGTGTATGCCGTGGTCACATGTAATACATGTTTCTAGCACTGAGTAACTTACAAATTGTTTTCTGTAGAGGCTCTACCATGTTATACCCCCCTTTTTTAACCGTTCATAACAAAGACATTTTCATTTGTGAAGCCACAATTGGTTGGATCGCATTTCTCTTTCATGAAATCTTGTAACTCTTCCCTTTCTTTTCTCTTATTTTGGTCTTGAAAGGAATAAAAACACCTTGGCACCTTGGCAGGTAGTGACATTGCTCATCTCTATTAGACTCAGGAAAACGCCACAATCTCTGAGCGTACTTTGGGGATAGTTTTTTGGATAGGTGAGTCTCAAGATGTGCACTTGTGCAACTTTTCAGCCCTGTGCTGCACTAACGGTGCAGTTAGTTAATGAAACTTAGTAATGGTTTTATTGTATGTAGTTGTGTATGGAACTAAGTTGGCATAATAAAAAAAAATCTAGCTAGTCAAATGTTTTTCACGCTGCTAACATAAGGATCTTTTCTCCACCCTTTTGTCTCCAGCGAAGGAGAACGGCCTACTCAGAATGAGAAGAGGAAGGAGAAAAACATAAAAAGAGGAGGCAATCGCTTTGAGCCATATGCCAATCCAACTAAAAGATACAGAGCCTTCATTACAAATATACCTTTTGATGTGAAGTGGCAGTCACTTAAAGACCTGGTTAAAGAAAAAGGTAATGGTACTGGTGGTTGAGTAGGGTAAGAAGGTTGGTGTGTCATCTTTTCTGTGGCTAATTCCTTGGTTATTTTTTGTCAGTGGAGCTGTTCTGGGTAGAGCATGTGTTCTGTCCAGGCTTGAGAGTTAAGTCCCTCTCTCCAGCCCGACTTTTTTTGTGGTCATGCACCTGTGTGTCAGACAGGGTGGTTTGTATGGCCCCTGCCCTCCGAATGACTTTATTGGCTTCATATGGCTCCTAGGGCTTTGATGATGCCTGCCTGAGGGGAGCCTCTTGGTATTCAGGAAATTTTTTTAATTCATTTTAAGTGGGAGAGGTTTTTTTTTTTAAAACTGGCGGGAAGGTTGTTTAAATTTTGTGGATGTCTTCTGGGACCAAATTTGGTAGGTAGCTCTTGTGTGGCTCAGATTATAAATTAGAAAACATTAACTTGTACTCAGACTCTCCCACCCCTGGGGAAAAGGGGTAGATTGAGCTCCAAAGAAGCCATCTGCTGTGTACTGCAGTGCCTGCTCAGCAGTGGTCACAGCTCAGCATCTAAATTGTGGCCTCGGGCAGGGGAAGCAACCGAAGCTCTGCTGCCACCAGGAGGCCTGAGGAGGTTGGTTGCCCCAAGGGCCTGTCCTGTGCTGCTCCTCCCCCACCGGCCCCCCCCCCCACGTGCATCTTCTTTTTCCACACTCTTGTTCTGCTGCTTTTGTCTTTTCCTGATTCTTGGCCCTTCTGGTGGCACTCAGGGCTAAAGGGATTGATTGCTCTGCCCTGTGTAAAACAATTTGTCTAATGCCTTGAGGTCTCTCATCACCCCAACCCACAGGAAACCTAGAATCAAATTACCCTTAATGGAACCTTTTTGAAGGACTGAGAGGTATTGGTTTTCTGGAGCATTCATAATGAAAAGAGATTTGAGCTTGATTTGTCAAATGATTAACATTTCAGTGACAGATGCCACGTGGATAGGCCATTTTGGTATGTGTACTGGTGCTCCCAGCATTGGGTCCTGAGCTTCTGAGTGGCCCAGTGCCAGCATTGTCCCATCACTTAATTTGACCATGACATGCCAGAAAGCACTGGGCACCTTGACCCTCTCTGTACAGTTATGTATGCTGCTCCCATGTAGTATTTTCCAAACGTTTTGGTGTGAGATTTGTTTTCTGCCTTGATCAGCCAAATCATTCCTACCAATGTTCCTAGGGCAGAAGTGAAGTTTCTTTTTGTCTGAAGGGCGTGTCATGTGGCATCCCAGATGCAGTGTTCTTGGTTTTTGGGACTGCTGCTTCAATACAAGCTTAGAATTTCTGTCCAGTCCAGTTGGGTCTCATTTGAATTAGTTTTTGGGATAACCCCCAAATTTGTGTTCTCGTGATTTGGTGGAACCGCTGAATTGATATTCACATTGATAATAAGGTATAGTAGTTCCAAGAACCAGGAATGTGGCTTTGAAAATGCAATTGTTAGAATTTTGTAAGAGATTGCTGGCCAAATTATTTTTTCATTTTTAGGAGTGTGTGAACCAGTTTTGGGACATGATGGATAAAGTAGGTGACATTTTTTACTGCTTTACCATTCAGTACTTCAGTTTTGGAAGCCTTAAAGCTGGTAGCAGCCCCCGCCGCCGCCGCCATGATGTTTCTGGATGTAGAAGCAGTTCACCTCAATTTACTATTTTGCACTGTATAAGTGTGGAGCCAGCCTGTCGGTTTACTTAGATACTTCCAAACTGGTTCTCATATTCCCCTGGCATATTGCTAGGAATGCCCTGGCTCAGCCCTCTCAGTGTATTTTTGGTGGTGTAATTTAGAATTACAGGTGTGCAGTAAATCACTTATTTTTAATAAATCCTAAAATGTTCTTGTTTAGAGCTCCCCTGTACAGGTTAAATGAATATTTTCTTAAATATTCGCCATATTGGATTGTGGGTAAAGGGAAATTCATAAGTGAAAGGTCATTTTTTTGTGGAAATGTTTATTTCACTATATGAAGTCTAAAAATTTATTGTTTACATATGAGTCCTTAAGAAATGTCTTTTTCATTTTGAGGTCTTAAAAATTATTCACGGCTTGGTATAACCAGCTTATGTTTAAATGGTTATTTGGAATCTGGAACATTTATTTGAAATCTGTTACAAATTAAGTTGTACCTTTCTGAAGATTTGTTATTGCACAGATAAAAATTGTAGATAAGACAAATTATACTCAAAGTAGCAGCTTCAAAATATCTCAGGACCAGACAAACCAGAGTTGTGTTGTCCTAGCCCAGCCACTCTTTAGTCCACTTCTCAAGAATCTCTCTGGGTAGTCCTGTTGTTTTAGGAAACTAGTAGGATAAGAGCTAGAATTAGCTTCTCTCAATTTAAAAGTCTGAAAAACGCCCTGTCACTGCAGCACTGTGTAATCACCAGCTCTCAGCTGCAGGAGCTTTTACAGTGATGTCAGAGCTTGTCTGTGTGTCCCTGTTCATCTCTGGTCTCCTTTCCCCCACACCCCTGCTGGGGAGCAGCGACGGCTCATCTTTAATTTTGTCACCGAATCGATTCTTAGGAAACCCTAATAATGCATATATTTTGTGAACTTTGGTTACTTAGTGTAGCTTCTCCCAGATCTGCTTGGTGGCACTATCAGGAAACAAATCAGCACTGTGGGTTTTAAGGAGATAATATTTGAGGACTTTATTTTGTTCTAAGCCAGGCAGCATTTTTGCTTATACCCTCCTCTCCCACATCATGCTGACCTCTGGGCTTTAACAGCCTTTCTTTTGACTATGTTTATTTTTTAATGGAGTTGTTACATGGTTGCTGGGATCTCTGAACAGTTGCTCAAATGAAAAAAATATTGAGAGCCAGCATAAAAAGAAATTTGAGATTGCTCAATCCAGATCGAAAGTGATTTGACAGTCCTAACAACTTCCTGGTTGTCGTCACTTGACAGATAATTGGGATACACATCTACAATTGGGTGGTCTGGGTGCTATTAAACTTAAATCATGTGGCACTGAATTATTGGCAGGTTCTGAGTGGAAGAAGAAAGCAGCATTGGGCTGCTGCTGCTCCTGGCCTACCTGGGGTACCCACCTAGTGGCAGGACTGTGCTGCCCTGGCAGTGAGCACACACTGGGGCACAGCTTGAGGGAGGGGGGAAGGTCAGTGATAGAGTTCAGTTTACTCTCAGTCAATCTCAGTTTAGCAGCAGTCAGTCCAGTTTGTGTGAGCAAAGATTTCTTTAATTACTTAATCCTTCTCTTTTTATTTAATGCATCACTTTAAGGTTCAGATCCAGCTGACCAAAACCAAGGCCCAGAGGGCAAGTGTAGTCCTATAGAAAATCTATTGGGAGCCTCCCTGGTGGCAGAGGGGTTAAAGTCTCAGCACTATCAAGCAGTCAGCAGCCACTGCAACCTCAGTTCCACCCCTGGCTGCAGAGCTGACCCCCAGGGCACAGCAGACGGCTCCTGTCCCACCTGCTGCTCCCCTCAGCAGTGGATTTCAGTGGATGGACCTGTTCTGCTCCCCACTCTGTCTCTGGTGAATCCTTCTCCCCCACCCCTACCTCTGGCCTACACCCAGGCTCTTGTATGCATAATGAATAAAATAAACTGGGGGATGGGTGGGAATCTCCCATTGACTCCTAGAGATAATCTACATGGTGGGTCTAAGGAGCAGAACTTCATTTTCTGTTTAAGTGAAAACCCCTTACCCAGTGTATTTAACTGTATTTGGCTACTGCTTCTTAGCTTTCCTGTTGTAGATTTCAACTTGCATTTTAGAAAAGGCTGTTATTTGAAAATGGTGGGTATCTAGGTTGAGCCCCAGGAGTGCAGCTTAACCTGGCCTTTTACTTGGTGAATTTTGGTCTTGTTAGAGGTAGTATTCTTTTGTTATTGCCATTGAAATGGAGCAAGAATGAGATTTTTTTTTAATTTGTCTGCAACTCAGTCAATGTGTAGACTAAATATTTTGCCTTATAAGTAACCTATATATTGAAGGAACACTTTCCAAACTAAAACATTCATTTTTTTCCATGTATCCCTTTTCCATTAAAATGGAAATATACTATTAGGAGGTGAAAAATGTTTGATAATATATATGCCTTGCTTTTGAGCCTTCTCCACTTCAAGCCCCTTTTAAATATTTAGGTCTTTTCACAAGTGAAGTCTCTTCAGCTGAGCTTTAGTTCCCCCCCCCCAACTCCAAGCCCCCCCCCCCCATTTCAGCATTAAATGAGAGCACAAAAGCAAATGTTCTTTGTGATTAAAAATGTGTGTGGGGAGTATTAAAAAATTCCCCCAAGGGACTGCCTCAGTTCTTTGTGGATTGCTCATCTGCTTACCCTGGTGATGTGCTTTATTCTTTAGGCAGTTTTTAAAATAATTCACCTAAATGTTTATTAAAAATAATTTCTTGGAGTATTTTAAAATTAAGGTAGGTGATAACATTTAGTGTTAAATCTTTCAGTTTTGGGGTTTTCATTTAGCTGTTTTGATGTTCAAAAGCCACTGTAGAATTTTTCTGGGCCTTCGCTTGGGATTCCTTGGGTTCAACTCCACCTTCAGGAAGGAGAGGAGTGGCAGTATTTTGAATACCTGTGAGCTCCGTTTCTGTGAGTCTTGCTAGTAATGCCAGTTTATCTCTGCCTCTCAGCCCTGTGTGACCTGCTCTGGTTGATTAGGCCTTTGATACCACATCACTGAATGTGACTAGAGTATACACAGTTAGAAAAAAATTTACCTTCAGATTCCCGATATTTGCACTGACTGTACTTCACAGATCTCTGCTTTAGTATTGTAGAGTCAAAAGAAAGGTGGTCTTTTAAAGCTTTCGTTATTGTCTTCCCTCTGAGGAATCTGAATTAGCACCCACTGCAGTTCCAATAACTGATTTGTACTACAAATCACGATGTTGATGCTGCCTCTCCTAGGGTAGAGGCTGGGATTTTAGGAATTTGTGAGGTGCTATGGGTATTGATGCTCAGGAATAGCCCTTCCTCCAGCCAGAGCAGTGAGTGCTCCTGTGGCTCACCTGATGAGATGGAGGGTTTGTTCTTTTGTAATTTTTTATTCTTGCTAAATAATTGTGTCACTTAGGGGAAAAAGGAAATGTTTTAAGCAAATTCATAGTACAGAGGATTGAAATTGGATGTGTGCCATCACTAGAATGTTAAGTGGGAAAAGTCCTGACTTCTAAACCTGGCTTTTTGTTAAAATGGTTATGACCACGGACAAAAGTTTGGTTTGGACTTGCTTGTTTCTAGGTTGCAACAATACCTTGGAGAAAGGTCTTTATGGGCTCTCATTAGAAACTTAATAACATTTGCAACAGTACTTGAATTCTGAGAAAGTGGTTTTAGCTGTCTTGAGTTAGTTAGATACTGTGATTTTATTTTTTAAGGCCTGTTAGGCGGTAGTCACAGCTGGTAGGAGTGTGGGGTTTCCTTTCACCGCGTCTTGACATTGAAATTTTCATCATAGTGGAGACATGGGCTATTGGTCCTCAAATGGCTGCTGCTGTTGAAACAAATGGCTTTGAATACAGCTTCAGAATGTCCTTAACTTTTTCAATTTGATTTATTTCTGTAAAGGGGAAATAAAGCCAGTGTGGGCGTGTTCCTGTGAATGGTCATTTATCACTTTGCCCCTGAGGAGTGCTCCAGCAGTTATCTATCCCAGCCCCTCCTGTCTTCTTTCATTTCTTTGCACTAATGCTGTGTCCTGCCTCTTTTGTGCAAAGTGTTGATTTGATTCTGTAACATTTCAGGGAAAGACAGCAGAGGTGAGGCGATAGAGGTAAACTTGCACGCTTGCCTCTGTGCCGGGCAAATATATTACCAACAAGTACGACCTTCAAAATGTTTCTATTCAAATTTCATTTCACATTCAGTCTTATACTAATTTTTAAATTTCCTTAATTATTTTAATACTGTTTGAGTAAAGAATTAGAGTAGGCAGGACTTGCTGAGGCATTAAGAGGGTTATTACTACGCCCTTGGCGCTACAGACTAGACTTGACAGCTGCCTTGGAGAAGGCTTTACCATCTTGAAAACATCCTTAAGTAAAAAAAAAATCCCTGAGAACAAAAGTCCTTTCTTGACTTTGGAGAAGCTGCTTAGAGATTGTTTTCTCCATGTTCACATGTTCAACTGCCCTGTTTTCTGTGTGCCATCTTCACATTCAGCAGCCATTTTGGTGGTTTTCTAGGTGGGTTCTTACGTCTGGTCATGGTGGTCATGAGTCGGCAATCCAAACCTTGAGGAAAAGCTGCAGAGTCCTTTGAAATACTTGTTTTTATCCCCTTTGTGTAGTTAGAATTAATGAGTATAACTGTTTAGCCACAAACTGAGCTCTAAATTTGTGTTTATCTGTATTTTAATGGGGAAGTTGAGAAAGCAGCAAGAATATGGAGTAATTCACTGAACAGAATCCAGGTGCTGCTCTGGATTTGTGATGTCTGCTCAGGCATTCTACTTCAAATAGTTGTAATAGCACAGCACTAGAGCTGTGTACAGGACCAGCTGTAGAATTTGTGGGGCCCAGTGCAAAATGAAAATTCGGGGCCCCTGGTTAAAGGCATCATTCACCATTTCAAGACAGTCACAATGGATTAGTAAACGGAGCGCCGGGGCCTCCGGGCTGCAGTACGGGAAGCCTGCCCGGATGGCGGTCCTGCTGTGCGCGCCTCTGAGTACTTGTACACCTCCATGTCAGTAGCATCTGAGTGCAGGTCAGTGAGTGCCGCCTGTGTGCTGTTGACCAGCTTTCACCAGTAAGAGTGTATGTGTGAAACTGTTTTCCTCCTTTCCCCAAAAAGTGAGCCACGCAGACTCCTTTCCTGTAGATTTGGATTGCCTCTAGTCATGAGTAGTCCAGACAGGGAAATTGATGTGGAAATAGCTTGTTTGTGGTGGGAGGAAAATCAAGGACATATTGTTGACAAGTTTCACCTTTTACTGCACACCTGTAATGCCTAGTTTGGTGGTTTAGAGAATATGGAGTGTTTCTGGGCTTTCTTATAAGGCAGAGGCTCCATACAAGGTTGCTGATGATTGTTCTAAATTCCCATTGTTTTCTTGGCTTTTCTCCCTTGGTTTATGTGTCGTCTGGAAACTGATTTGTAGTTGGTGAGGTAACATACGTGGAGCTCTTAATGGACGCTGAAGGAAAGTCAAGGGTAAGTGTCTGAGAGAATTTCTTCTGTGGATTTACTACATGAAAAATGTAACTGTATGGTGGCGTGGAATGGAATGAAATCAGGAAGGCAGTGAGCGCTCCCGTTACAGTAGCTATGTTCGATTTTGCCAAACATTTGAGTGGGGTGGGAGGGGACCTGCAAACGGGAGTCCCGCTTGTCCAAATGGCTGGCCAAAGAGCTTTTTGGTATTCTGTTTGGATGCCCATTTTGGGTAACTGGGGACCAATAGCAGCATTGTCTCTTTGTTAACAGAGGAATTGGCTGTGTGTGAATTATGCATGGAATTTCAGTGGTGGTATATTAATGTAAAACGTGTGTTCTTGTCTAGAAAATGTTACTCTTGGTTGTTTGCTGAATTTGAAAGTTGTGTGAACCAAAGATTCTGAAAAGTTGCCTTTGTGCCAGTAAATTGTAAAACAAATATTTAAAACCTGAATGTTTAAAATTGGCCTAGATTAAAGAGAAAATTAACTACTTTCTGTCGTGCAATAGAATGGCTTAGAATAATCAAATGGATGAGCCTAACTATGGAAGGGATGGATTTAGGAGCAGTAGTATGATAAGGAATTGATTGATTATAGAGGAAAGCAGATCTAAAGTTGGTGTGATTTCTTGGAGAACCTGAATTTAGGTCTGCTTATTATAACTTAGCAACTTTAGTGCAGTGGTAATGTGTGGGCACAGGAAAATACTAAGGAGCCCGGCTCTTTATAAAGGAAGGCTAGGTAAGATACTTCTGTCAGCCTCCCCTTAGAAAAGGGTTTATTAAAACGAATAATAACTTTGTGACAAATCATTTTTAATTTATAGTTGTCACTGAAATTTACTGTTTTTTTCTTTTCTTTTCTTTTTCCCCTTCTTTCCTCGCTCTTCTGACTGGTCTGTGATGACTTCCAAAGGGGTGTGCGTAAGTATTGTTTACTTACTTATTGGCATTTGGGTCTTCTGAGTTTTAGAGCTGGTTTCACATATTTTCTTTTGACCCTTCATAGTGTTGTTGAATTCAAGATGGAAGAAAGCATGAAAAAAGCTGCAGAAGTTCTAAACAAGCATAGTCTGAGTGGACGACCACTGAAAGTCAAAGAAGTAAGCTCTTAAAACACTGGCTTCCAGTCACAGTTGTTGCATTGTCCCTACTTGGCGTGAGGGAAAGACAGTCGTAGTCCTTGGCTGCGTTTTACAGAGCTGGCGATCCTGGTTTCGTGAAGAGGGTCATTTGCAGGCTGAAGCAGGCACTCTTGAGAACTCAGGCGTAGTGGTGGAGCACGTGCTGATGAGTGGTGGCTGCGCCCTGATGCCTTCGCCTGCCTTTCCTCAGGAGAAGTCATGGTAGGGGCCGAGGCTCTGTGTTCAAGGTGGTGCACAAAGGGGCCGTGCACCTCGGCCTGTCCAAACAGCACGTGCCCGAGTCACTCGCCCGGATAACTGACGGGCGGTGACCTCGGGCTGGTTTTGTGTTTTGATGTTTTGGAGAAATCACCTGTGGGGTTTACAGAAATTAAAGTAGCCCAAGAAGGTCTAATTTCAGTCTGGAAATTACACGTGTATCAAGTCTTCTCTTCCCCTACTTATTTTTTAGTTACGTTCAATTGAGATCTAATTTTTACACTTTTCCTCTTTCCCTTGGCTCAAATTTCCCCCATACTGGTGTTCAACTTGTTGGATTTGTTACAGATTTCAAGACGTTTTCCAAACAATCAGGCTCGGCATTTTGGGGACTATTTCTTAGCGCGGAAGCAAGGTTTTAGTCATGGTCGGATCAGTTAAATGCAATGCTTTTGTACTTGTTTTAGGATCCTGATGGTGAACATGCCAGGAGAGCGATGCAAAAGGTGATGGCTACGACTGGTGGGATGGGTATGGGACCAGGTGGCCCAGGAATGATTAATATCCCACCCAGTATCCTAAATAATCCTAACATCCCAAATGAGATTATCCATGCATTACAGGCTGGAAGACTTGGAAGCACAGTATTTGTAGCAAATGTAAGTAAATGGAAACATTTTAATTTTTGTCAATATGTATGTAGTCCTTAGGAGTTCCAAAAGAAAAACTTATATATAAAAAAAGGGCTCTACTCTTTTTTTTTTTTTTTTTTTTAAGATTTACTTATACTTAGAGGACTGGGGTATAGGCTGTAGAGTTGTGGGGAGTGAGAGGATTCACCAGAGATAGAGTGGGTAGCAAAACAGGCAGATTAACAAAGTACACTGCTGAGGGGAGCAGCAGGTGGGTTAGGAGAGATCTGCCGTGCCCTGTGGGTCAACTCCCTGCCCAGGATCGAACTTGTGCTACAGCAGCTTCAAAGAGCTTCTTAATGCGGTGCTTTAACCCATTGTACCACCAGGGAAAGCCCATATTCTATTTTTTGTTTTTTAAACATTGATTTATGCATATAAGAACTGGGGTGTAAACCAGAGGTGCCGGGGTAAGAGGATTGAACACAGAGAGTGGGGAGCAGAACAGGCAGACCCACTGAAATCCCCTGCTAAGGGGAGCAGTGGGCGGGACAGAGGAGGTCTGCTGTGCCCTGTGGTCAGCTCCCTGGCCAGCCAAGGAGTGCTACAGTGACTGGAGTAGCTTAATAGCACTGTGTCTTAAACCCCTGTGCTACCTGGCAGGCCCAAAGAGGTTACATTCATGACATTACTTCAGATAAACCTTGGAATTGGGCTTTGTCCCCTAATAACTACCTGGATTATAAGTTACAAGCTTGATAGAGATACCATCAGGGCCACGTTTACTCAGTTTTGGTGGTGTTTACAACAGTGCACCAGAGTCTGCCCTAAACTCTTGGGAGTTTTAGGTTAAGGTGAGGAAGCATATGAGCACAGGTCTGTCTGACACTTTTCCTGCCTTTCTGCTTAGGGGCACTAGAAATATGTGTAGTGTACACGTATTTGCTTTTGTTGCCAAGGTAGATGGAGGTTTGGGGAGGATGACTGTAAACCTTAGCTTGGGGAAAACATTATTTAATTGCTTTCTTTGTACAACATTTTTTGATGTTGACAAAATGAATATTGATTTGAAAGGCAAAAGGTCACCTTAGCTTTTGCTTTACAGAAAAAGAGTAAATGCAGAGGAGAGAGACAGTAAACGAGCAGTGAAGGCCAGGCCTTATAATCCTGCTTAAAAGCTGACCCTGCAGTGAATGAGTTTTTGTGATAATTTTATTTCCTGATCTTTTCCAGCCGAAACATGTCTTGTTCATGTACTTTTTTTTAAAAAGTGTTTTTCTTAAGAAATTTACATTGAGGTTTTCCTCCCCTTTCTTTAGCTGGATTATAAAGTTGGCTGGAAGAAACTGAAGGAAGTTTTTAGTATGGCTGGTGTGGTGGTCCGTGCAGACATTCTTGAAGATAAAGATGGAAAAAGTCGTGGAATAGGCACTGTTACTTTTGAACAGTCTATTGAAGCTGTGCAAGCTATATGTATCCTTTCACTGGCATTCCCCTCTTGGCCGGTTGGCCTCAGCGTTGCATCAATAGTTTGTGTGGGGCAGAGCTAACCTCGTGATTGGTGCTTCTTCACTGACCAAAGGGAACACATACTGTGGAATTTGAAAGTTCACACGTGCCCTGCGTGGCTTTTCCCAATGCTCTCTTCTTGGAGGAGTTCGGTTTAAAGAGGGAAGTGCAGGGAAATCTCTGCTGGAGAAAACAGTTGTTGTTTGACAAAAGTTCCCTCCCCGAGTAGGTGAGATTTCGGAAGAAGCACCCCTCTCTGGCCCCACGTTGGCTACCCCACAGGTAGGACTTCTGTGTTCCCACTGGAGAGCACCACCCACGCACGCACTGAGTGACCGCACAGGCCGCTGTCTCAACCAGAAAGCTGTTTAACAGAAAGGGTGGGCTGCCCGGCTCCTGGGCACACTCAGGCTACAGTGTCCCTGCTAGAGGGTGGTCTCTGAGAAGTGGAGGGGACACGAAGTTCTGGGGAGCAGCTGAAGTTACCTTTTCTCTGAGTTTCATTTGTTTCTTTTATACTTTAGAAACATAGCTTCAAAGTATAAGGCAGAATCAAAATTGCTTATAAATTTCCGAGGGAACTGTAGCAATTCGAATCTTTTTTTCTGCTTGTACATGTTTTCAGAATTGCGAAAAGTAACCTTAATTGTAATATCAGCTATGTTTAATGGCCAACTGCTATTTGATAGACCAATGCATGTGAAAATGGTAAGTTAATAGAATCTTTTTCTACAGTGTTCTCAAATAAGTAGTAAAAACATGCGATGTGTGTGTACACACTCACAAGTCCCTCTAAGCTAAAGAAGATGCAGTGTGTTGAGCAGATTACCGCAGCTCTGTAGTGGGTTTTTCGTTTGTACAGTTGGCTGCCCTTGACATTGTCAGGTCAGCCAGGGCCCTGCTTGAGCAAGTGGATGCTTGGCCCAGAAGTTCCACATTCAGAGAACGATACATAGATAGGTTGCAAACTACGGCAGCGCATCTTCTGTGAAAATGATTAATTCTTTGGTTGAAACAAGCCTTTGAAGTTCTGTGCAAGCACTTCAGTATGAAGGTTCGCCTTACTGTAACGTGAGGTTACACACCTTCAGGTGTGACTGAAGGTAGCCTGGTTAGAAATGGAGGGCACCATTAAGAACTTTTCTTGGTTACTTTAAGCCTTTACTTTTTTTCAAGTAGAGAATTATGTCACAAGATTTAGTTTCAAAGCATGTGAAAAGAGTAACGCCCTGCTCGGGGCTGAGACCCTGCGTGAGTGCCCAAAAGCATCAGGCGCCCTGTCCCCTCCCTGCTAATCCAGGCCGCTGTGTGTCAGGACTTCTCCAGCCAGCCCTGATCTTGGGCGTCGCTTCCTTGCTGTTGTGAGCAGTGTTGCAGCACATGCTGACAGGGTTCACTTTCTCTTTCAGGATGAGAGGGCCTTACCTAAGGGAGATTTTTTCCCTCCTGAGCGTCCACAACAACTTCCCCGTAAGTATCTCAATAGAAATGTACGGAACTACACTTAGACCTGAGCTTTGTTCTGTAGTTCTCTCGGCTGTTTTTGAGGAAAGGGCTCAAAAAGGATGCTCATTCCTGGGGAAGGAAGAATCAGAAGCTACCAAGGGAATTGAAAGTACTAGGTGGCCCAGAAACTTCCCTCCTAGGTATACTCCAAGAGGACTCACAAAAAAACTTAGTTTTTGCACAGAAATTGGTGCACAGGTGCCAGGGTAGCATGAGTTAGTGGATGAATTGGTGAATAAAATGGGATAATTCCATATGGTGGAATGAAAAAGAGTGAAGTGTTGATAACACACTTTAGCCACGAACATGAGCTTGTCTTGGATATAGGCAATGTCCAGAGTGACAGAACTATAGGCAAGAAGTGGGCAAGTGGTCGCCAGGGACTGGGCGGGGAGTAAATGGGGAGTGACACCTGCTGGAGAAAAGGGGGTGATGAGAATGTTCTGGGTTTGGATAATGGTGATGGTTGCATAACTGAAGATACCATATCACTGAACCATACACTGAATGGGTGAATGGTTTTGTGCTATGTGGAGTATAGCACTCAAAAAGTTTGAGGGATGGTTATTTATAGCCTTGCAATAGGGAAAGCTAGTTGCCTGGCTGCTACGTTGGTGCAAGTGACCGCACCTGTGCCGGCCCCAGGGGAGCTACGAGCAGTGTGGCCGTCTCGGTGGTGGGCAGGCAGGGCCAGCCAGTAGCTGGGGCTGTGCTGAGCACTGGTGGGACTGGGAGCTGCTCGAGCTGGGCTGGGAGCAGCAGCCTCACCTCAGAGGCAGTCCCGGGGGCAGCTGGAGGGAGATAGATGCCTGCTTAGCAGAGGGCAAGGGAGGCCGTGGCCTGCAGCTGGGACTGTAGCCTGGGGCCCAGCCAGAGAGGTTGCTGGAATGGCAGCCAGCACCATTCAGTGGCACTTTACTCTTGAGTGCCCTTGCACTTCTGGATCATAGCAGCACGGAGGCGTGTTTGGAGGAGAGGTTGCTGGATCTGTGAGCAGCACACGTCTTACCTGCTGGCAGTTACCATCAGAGGACCGCAACTCCCTGGTGTAGTTATTGTCATCACTTGGCAGTGATCACCAGAATCCAGGGTAGTAGCTCTTGTTTTCTGTGCTTAGAGGAGTTGGGGGAGGGCTACTTGGCAGCCTTGGCCAACACACACTGGGCCCCCGGGACCCCATTATTGAGGTGCGGCTTGTAGGTTGACTTCAAAGTCTTCAGTGCCTTGGGGAGTGAGTAACCTTGGTGATCACTTACTGCTGTTCTGTTGTTTTTTCAATAGTTTATTTTTCCACCTTTTTGTGCATTTTTCCGTCTCAGTTGTAGTCCCCTTGGGCTTCCCGTCACCAAATCACCGGTGTGCCATCCATCACCAAGGTTGTTTTGTTGTTGATGTTTAATACAATTTATAAACAGGGTGTTGATCAGATTAAATCACCTGGGAATTTGTGCTGTAAATTTTTCAAGTCTAAACTGGTCTTGCTTTATTTAAGCCTCAGACCACAGTCACCTAGAACACTGCAAGTATCTTCAACTGCCATGCCTCGTTGGCTATTTTAAGACTTGTCCCTGTTTTTGTTTCCTTGCTCGTATTTGTGGGGCATGGAATTTAGAGTGGATTCATGGGTTAGGAGGCACTTTGGGTAGAAGATAGGTTCTTTACACCTTCGCTGCTATTAGAATCGCTTGCATCAGTCAGATTAATGTATGCTTAGATGATTGGCTGGTTTATAACTTATTTTTTCCCCGTGAGAAAGGTCCTGTAGGTGACCAGTTTGGGAAGTGGGGGTTGGGCATGCTCCTGTTGCTTGCACCTGGTGTCCTGGGCTATTTTTTCTGATAAGACATTTCAGTTTCTGATTTAAGGTAATAAAGTTTACAGATCTTCTTATGTGGATATGGATTTGTAGTCCTTTTCTACAACTTTCCACTGGAATGATTTTTAATTGCCCTTGTTTTATACACAGCACGAACTCCAGTTGGTATTTGAGTAAGAAAGGCTGTGCCTTTAAGGGGGAGCCCTCGCGTGCGCCAGTGCTGAGTTCGGAGTCAGGCCTCAGGCTCGCCAGTAGCAGTAGCAGCGGCTGGGCAGCAGGGTGCCGGCTGGGCAGCAGGGTGCCGGTTGGGCAGCAGGGTGCTGGCTGGGCAGCAGGGTGCCGGTTGGCAGCAGGGTGCCGGCAACCACGCGGCAAGCGGAGCACTTTGCCTTCGAGGAACATGACTTCCTGGGTGGAATGAATCTACACTTTGGATTTTCTCTTCTGTTTTTAGATGGACTCGGTGGCATTGGCATGGGCTTAGGACCAGGAGGACAACCCATTGATGCCAATCATCTGAACAAAGGCATTGGGATGGGAAACCTAGGACCTGCAGGTGAGAGCTACTGTGGCCTTACCTGGGGGCTTCTGAGGGATTCAGAGTTACTTACTGTTAAAGATTATTGTTGGGGTCATAGATACTGACTGGATAAAATGGAGCAAACATGTACCTGGGACTGAAATTCCTCGTCACTCAGTTCGGATTCATTTTGTCAAAGGGAGTCAAGTATTTACTGAGTTGAATCCATTTTTCTTAAAACCTTTGGTTTTTATTCTGGCATGACCTTCTGAGCTGAGATCGCTAAGCCATTTGCTTGAAGGAGGCAAGCCAGAGAGTTGGTCTTGCTCAAGGTCACATCAGTTAGTGACAGAAACTGTAGGTGTCCTGACTCCAGGACCACAGCGCTCTCACGCTCTACTCCCCAGGGTCTCTCCTCACGCACCGGATGTTAACACTGCTTGTAGAGGTGGGCCGTTGTTGGTGCCAACAAGGCAGGAGGGCCTCTTGTGTGACCACATAGCTGTCATAGGTCACAAGGACAGTGATGAAGTGTTGTCCTTGTTTAAGAAGACAAAATAGTGATTTAAAAACTGGAACATGCAAAACACACTTGAAAACTCTCCGGCATTCTCATTCCTGTGCAGTGAGGATTTCATATTCTGTTAAAAAAAAAAAACAAAACAAAAACCCTCCATTTTATGACCTCAGATATGGGTTTTTATTTCTAGAAATCCTTTGAATTATTATGTGGACTCTGGTCTAGCCTACGAGTGTCGGTCGTACATATCATATCCCTTGTCTCCCAGATTAAATTCTGGTGCTGATCTTAATCTCCTGGGCTGTTACCTCAAATGACTACTGATTTGACCACTGCACCCCCCACACCTAAGAGGGGAGGCTGTGGTTAGAGACTGGGGGCCTCAGTGTTTCTAGAAACTGCTTTTTATTTGGAGAATTTTACCTTTAAGAGGACTTCTACTATTTTCCCAAAATAGGCTGCAAAGTGTATGGTCTTAGTCTGAGCTTGATCATTAGATTTCTCATTTTTAGAATGGACGTGGTCAGTTAATAAAACTGTGTGACCCCACAGAATTTTGAGCCACTTACTGATTTTGTTAAAGGCTAAATGAGTTTTCTTGGAATGTGATCACTTGACAGTAGAAATGAACCATCCCCCACTTTTTTTTTCCTTGACAATTAAAATATATTTGTATTTAGGAGTAACTTGCTAGTTATTTGCTGGTTTAGAATTTCATGTGCTTTTTAAGTTTTAATGTTTATTGCTTTGACATAATTTTAGTTTGCATTGACTTTTTCTTTTTAAGGAATGGGAATGGAAGGCATAGGATTTGGAATAAATAAAATGGGAGGTAAGAAATTTAAAATGAAGTACAAATAAAGTTGCTTTTAGGCGTGACTTTCTTTTTCCTTCTTTTCTCTTAAGCCCTGCATGGAATTCGTACTTTGGCTTCCAGAAAATACGAGTGTAGTAATTACTTACCAGCTCTCCCGGCGAGTGTCTTGGCTTTTGGTTCTGGCTTTCTCACTAACTAGCTCTGTGACCTTGGGCAAATCACTCCATCTCTCTGGTCCTCTCTTTTGCTTGTATGTTCCTTGAGGGGGGGGCTGGCCCAGATCAGCTTTGATGGTGATTTTTAAGCAGGGGCATTAGCATTTTTTCCAAAAGTCCTTATATGTACCAAGTTCTGGTGGAAAATGCCCAAGGGGAAATGTGAGAACATTTCTCCCTGGTCAGCCCAGACATCATCTGGGACGACACTACAGTTGGAACCTCTCTCTTTCAGGCATGGAGGGGCCTTTCGGTGGTGGCATGGAAAATATGGGTCGATTTGGATCTGGGATGAACATGGGCAGAATAAATGGTAAGATTCCTGTTTCCTTCCTGCTCATACCCACTTGTCGCTGACTGTTGACGCCTGAGCAGTGGTCCAGTTTTTTTTTTTTTTTTTTTTTTTTTTTTTTTTTTTAGCAGTGGTCCAGTTTTAATCAAAGATCCCCCTTCTGCTTTTCTACTAAATCAGATTGTCTTTGACTGCATTTCAGAAGTTAGATTTTGTAGTCACTGTTTATTCTTTGTCTCTAAATTCTTGGAATGTCCTAGAGTCTGAATCTCCCCAACATTTGTCCCGTAAAATCAACGTGTAGACACCTGTGCTGTGTTTTACACTTAAAAATGGTATCCAACTTTAAAGGGTTAAAGTTTCTTGGGAGTTTTTGATCAAATTCATGTCTTCCCAGTGCTGGGCAGGGTGAAGTCTTCATCTGCTCTGATTGAACTGCGAGCAGAGGCATTCATTTAGCACTTACATCAGGGTAATTGTTTCTGTCCTCATTCGTTTCTTATAGCCCTCTCAGCCTCTTAACAGATAAGATCGTAGAATCAAAATGTAGAATTTCATTTAGTCCTACATAATATGTAGGTGCTGTTGTCTCCATTCCAGGCAAACAGGCCCAGCGAGTGACTTGCCTGAGGGCACATGGCTAGTGACAGTGGGGCAAGCAGCCAGTGAGCGAGTGCTCCAGCGCCTGCCCCCTAGTCACGCTGCGCCCACTCTTGTAGAACCGCCTCCCTCGCGGGCATTAGCCCACCCTCACCCTGCCCCTGAGTAAGCAGGGTTGCCGAGAGACACCTTTGCTTTTTGTGACGTCCTCTCTGTATTGGTTCTCACTGAATTTTACCTGTGGGACTGCTGCTTCCTTTGTGCACATGAATTCCTGGAATGGGGACTCACTGAGGGCTTGGGCTTCAGTATTTCTTTGGCTGGCCCATCGTGCTGTGTTATGTCAAGATAGTATAGAGCAGAAAAGCTTCTTAACTGTCGAGTTGTTGGAAGAGTCATGACACATTTTTTCAAAGAAAAAAGACACCATGACTTTTCTGACAGCCTAAAAGGAGCGACACAAACTCAAAGTGGAAGGAAGATCGTGTTGACAGATAAACGGCACCTCTCCTCTCCCAAAGCACGGGCCGGGAGGCTGGTGTGTTTCACCATCATGGGCTGGCCTGCTCCGGTGTGAGTGATGAAAGTCTGTAAAGGCCCTCACCTGTGTAGCAACAAATGTCTGTCTCCTCTCCAGTGTGCTCACAGGCCGGCCCATTGCACGTGCACTTGAGGTATTTAACCAAAATAAGAGTTGGCGACGTCTGGTTTGAGACATGTTCGCACAGAATAGTCACTAGAAAGGAAATTGGGGTGGTAATACTGAGGAGTGGGGTGGTGTGATTTAGAAGTTGATGGAGCTGTGTTGTCAAATAACAAAAGTCCTTGCTAACCTGACAGAGAAAATGCTCCATTTGGGAATCTGCAAAGGTTCAAATTGCTGATCCCTGTGGAGAGACGCTGCAGGGACGCTGTCTTCTTAGATGTTCCCAGACTCAGTCTTCCCTCTACATCCTGTGCAGTAGTGAACAGGGCCTTCTTGCCCTTGGTCTATTATTTTTCCCTCAAAAATTTATTTATGCACACAGAACTGGGGTACAGGCCAGAAGTGCAGAGGACTCACCAGAGACAGAGTGGGGAGCAGAACAGGCAGACGGACGAAGTGCATTGCTGAGGGGAGCAGCGGGGAGGGGAGACAGGAGAGTCTGCTGCGCCCTGTGGGTCCCTCCCTGGCAGGGGATCGAACTCAAGCAGAAGCTGCGAGGCCAGCTTCACAGCCCTGCTCCTCAACCTGTTGTGTCATCCAGGAGGGCCCATCCTTGGTCTCTATTGTGAGAGTTGGGTGAAGTCAGCTCCAGAGCCCATGAACATTGGGTCCAAGGACGGTGTTCTTCATATGCACACATACAGGCGTTTTTATCACAGGAACAGATTGCCTTGTCACTTGTATTTTGTAAGTGTAGGACACCGGCTCCCTGCCCCGCCCCCCAGGTTGTCTTAATGCACCCACCACCAAAGCGCCCATAATCCACTGTCCACCACTGCAGTCCCAGGGAGGGTTTGAATCAGCGTGCTTCAAATGTCAGTAATCATAACACATCCAGTATGGGCCCAGGTCCTGACAGCATTGCACCGATTAGAAGTAGGTCAGATTCAGGGCCCTTCTCAACCAGTGGGGTACATCTTGATGGAGGGGCTGTCCTTTTTTAAGGACAAGATCTGAAATGTTTAACAACGATGGAACGTTTTAATAATGAAAGTGTCCTGCTACCTCCCAGGTTTATATGGGGCTCCCTGAAATTTAGGACCTGCTGACAGCAGTTGGGAAGATGAGTTCTGAGGCCTTTGCCAACACACTTAATACCCATGCATGTACCTCCCTTATGTAAGGGGTGATACTGCCCCTCATGGCCTCAGCACAGAGGGAGCAGATAGCGCGCCACCAGCCTTTGGGGGTCATTTGAGTTAGACTACAGCTGAAACCTCCCATTTCCGGGATGTATGGATTCCTTAGCCAGCGACTACTTCAGAGACAGTACAGGGCCTTGGCTGCATGTAACCACCCGAATTTATGTACCTGGTATTTCTAAGGAGTGAAGTTAGAGACTGGACTCTTCAGGGCTCTGTCAGCGAAGGAGGAGATGGTGCCACACACTTCAAGTCCCTGTAGAGGGGACGCGGGCAGGCGGGGCCAGCGATCGTGTCCTGAGACGCCCGCACTCGCTACCGCGGCTGGCGGGACTTTGTCCCAGAGAAGCTAAGACCTTATTTTAAAAAGACATTATAAAAAATGTGTCAGTGTAGGGAAATCCTATTATGTAGAGGAAACCCGTCCATTGTGAGGGAGAAGCCCTAGTCTGTGCAGGTGTGTTTCTGTGCTGTGGTGACCGCTTGTGTGTGATTGCGTGGCTTTTGCATTTGATTTGGGTTGTGACACTCACCCACCCACCCCCGCAGGCACATGACCCTGGTCAGGTTACTGAGTCATTTGAGCCTCAGTTTCTTTGTGAAAGGTGGCTGTGGGTAATACAGGTGTGTGGGCAGCTTGCGAGGGTTCCGTGAGGTGAAGCACACAGAAGCCCACGGTGCGGCGGGGCTTGGGGAAGTGCCTCCTAGAGGGGCCCGCGGCTGCGTCGTCACGAGCAGACGCCCTGTGCAGCGCAGCGTGTGCTGCAGGCCCCTGAGAGGCAGTGCCGTGTGCCCCGGTGCTTGGTGGTCAGTTGTGAATTAGTCCTCAGTGGACTGGAGGCAGGGTGGTGTCAGGAATTTGCTTGAGGTGGCAGCTTTTGTGAGGAATCAGGATGAATGGTGGTTTCTAAACATGCTGACTTGGTGGCTGCTGTGTGTCTGTAGTTTTTGTTTTGTTTTTAATGTCTAAAACAATATAAATGGTATTCCTGGAAAGGCCTAGGGTAATATTTTTTTCCACAGAGATGGAGCGTGGCATGGGTGGAGGATTTGAGAGAGACTTTGCCAGAAACGAGATGGGAATGTCTCGCAGCTTTGGAGAGCCCCTTGGCAGAGGAATGGGTAAGATGGCCCCACGGGCCCTGGGCAGGTTCACCCCCAGGAGTGTAGGGGCGTCCTGATGTGGAGGTTCATCCTTAGAGGCGGCTGGTTTTCCTGAGGCTTTTACAAAGTTGTAGGTTCTCTCGACCTAGATAAGACCTTTTAGACCTTGAATGTTTTTATTGGTGTCAACAGCGCTATTTTCTGGTTTTTCAGGTGGCTTCTCTTGCTTGTAGCATTAGTTTCAGGTGATCCTCTTGCTGCATTTACATGACACTGACTAGTCACTTGGAGTTTTTCAAGGGCTTGTTAAGTGGGGTCCTGTGGACTGCTTTACCCCCCAGGGTGTTAGGGCCTTCTATATAAAATGGGCACTGTGATGTGCTTGTTGAAAGCCTTGGAGAGATCCCAGTGAACTAGGCAAGTGTCCTAATAGTGGAGACCTTGTGTGTTGGGTTTGTATGAAGGCAGAGAAGTGAACTTTGTTTGGTTAGATTGCAAAGCAGCTAACTTCTTCTCCTTTGCTGTCCTTGCCTGCTTTGAGTTTAGGTGCTTTTGAGACTTTTGTGTATTTCTCCTTCATTTGTGTGGCCTATAGGTAACGTCCTTTCCTGGGACTTAGGCCTTGCTTTTCTCAAATGGGATTTAGAACATGGGTTACCTCTGCCGCCCATCTTAGCCTGCTGCTTACTCTGGTGACAGCCTCGAAGAGCCTATTCTGTGGGACTTCCTGGGCTGGGTTGTGAGAATTTTTAAGTTTTTGTGTCTAGTTTTTATCAGCTAAGTAGTTAGGAAGGCCCTGGAGTGCTTGCTTATTCAGCTCATCAGTGAGACATGATCCTTAACTTTACAGATTATCTTCGAGACTTCCAGCTTTGTCTTTCATGAAATCAGGAGTTTCTAGAAACTGTTTCTCTCAGACTCTGTTGATGGGTAGAGACTGACTTCAACCATAGTAATGTGAATGATTTTCTTACATCTTCCTAAGTAGCGTAGACTTCTTTCCTCTCCTCCCCCTGTACTTGTTTGATAGGACCAACTTGAAGCCAGGTTGTTCAGAGCTTTAGAATTTGGGGCGGGGGAGATTATGAATTCATAATCAGTAAGAGTTTTGTATTGCCTTCACAAACCGTGTCGTGGAATGGTGGAGCGTTTTTAAAAAATATATATTAAAATTTATTGTCATCTTACAAATACCACTTTGTCTGTACAAATACCACTTTGTACACAGCTGGTTGAGAACAAGATGAGACATGATTTTGCTCCTTCGGGTACTTTTTTTTTTTCCTCTGGCCTTTACTCCTTTCTTACTCGTGTGCGAGTCTCCTCTTGGTGAGGAGATTGTTGGCCTTAACCTGGTTCCTGCACAGCTGGTGGTCTGGTGAAGTTACTGGTGTGGCAACAAGAAACTGTCTTGTCCTGACCAAATAGAAGCAGTAGCACCTGCAGATCTTGCTGTCTCCCTATACTTTGGCACCTTTTCTTTTTCTTTTAAAAGGATTTATTTATGCATACAAGATCTGAAGTGCAGGCCAGAGGTGCGGGGGTGAGGGGAGTCAACAGAGACGTGGGGAGCGGAACAGGCGGATCAACTGACATACACCTCTGAGGGGAGCAGTGGGGAGGCGGGGAGGTCTGCTGTGCCCTGTGGGTCACTCCCTGGCTGGGGGTCGAACTCAAGCTGAAGCAGCTGTGCATAGCTTTGTAGTGCTGAAACCTAACCCCTTGTGCCACCACGAAGGCCCTTAGGCACCTTTCTGATTGAGACTATGTAGTATCTGTTCTGAGGTCCCCCAAACTGACCACGGACAAGCGCAGAGGACTTTTATAAGATTCCCTTACTACTTACAATCAGGCCCAAGTTCATTAAAAGGTCTTTGAACCAAATGAAGCATTCAGTGCAGGTTTTCAGAGCTACTATTCCCTGGATTCGTTTTTCAGATTCAGTTCTAAATCGCCTTTCATTCACTTGACACTTGAATCATTTTACTGTTGTGTCCTCTTGTGATTCCTCCTCAGTGTCCCTTTGCACAGGTCTGCGTCTCTGAGGATGTAGGTGGGTATGTGACCCCTGACCTTACAAGGACAGTTAGGCAGCTGTGGAGATGATGATATGTGGCTCAGGATAGCAGAAGTTGCTTAGTGCGGGAGCTAGTGGCCATGTTGACTCCTGGGCCCTCAGGGCAGTCTTCTTAGCATCACAGGGAGGTGATATTTTCTCTTACAACTAGAAAGTTCCTGGCTCTCCATGGCAGATAGTGTCCTGCTGAGAGAGGAGTGGATCTGAGCATGGGAAGATCACGCAGGCTATGTGGTTCAGGCTGGAGGGACCGTGACCTAGAATGCCCAGTGTAGGTGCTCTGTGGTTGGTAGATGCCGCTGGCTGATGCTGTCAGGGCAGAGGTTTGGAGGAGGTGATGGTCTCTCCACCCAGGGCAGGAAGGACATTCATTTCAGAGTCAGCACTGGGAGACCTGTGATTGTTCGCAGACCTTCCTCTTCACACCAGCGGTGTCCCAGCTGAAGACTTGGAGGGGATCGTGTGACCTACGCGCGCTGTTTTAGGAACATGAGTTAGACTCAGGGGTGTGGAGCAAAATGTAGGCATCATGGAACGATAAACCTGCATTGGCGTCCGGGCCAGAAAGCCTTGTTCTTGGTAGGTTTCCCCTCCTTCCTTCAGCAGATGTGAGGGTACTCAGAGCAGCTGGGGGCAGACTCTTAAAGTTTTGGTGGTTATGAACTGAGTAGATGTGCCCTCTGGCTCTTGATGGTTGCCCACGTTCCTGAACGTATTTCAGGACCTGAGGGGGTGGGTTTCTTCTACATAATGAAAGACCAAAATAAACTTGTGAGAGCGAGCACTAACCATGGCATGAGACAGACTGTAGAGAGGAACCCTTGGCACGCAGGCGGCAGTGTTCCCCACTTTGGACAGTGGAGACATTCCTGGGGCTGTGTTTTCGCTCAGCTCCTTCTAGGCAGGACTGGTGGGCTTCGCTTGCTGACGGCACCTTTTTGTTCATTAGGCCATGTTTCTGGCACTGCACTGGATGGTGCTGGAGTCTAGGGTTTACAGGGTGTGAGAGTAGCTATAACTTCTGCTGAGAGACAAATGCAAGATGTTGATTGGGTGCGTGGGTGGGTGCAGTCTCTGATACGGATGGTCTGAACCAGACTTCAGAAAATTGCTGCTAGCCCAATTCTCGTGACTTAATGTTCAGTTCGAGGTGCGCACTGGCTCCTAGCTCTCTGTTGGGGGCATTCCCAGATGACCCCAGAACCTGGGCCTCAGACTCTGGAGCTTCATGGGATCCTGGCACCGTCAACGTCATCAAGGACTCTTAACCATTTTCTTCTAATAACGTGACCTTGTCTGTGTGTATATTTCTCAACCCTTACCCTCCCCCCTCCTTAAAAATAATCCATAGTATCCCTTCTCTGGAATCTGTATTAAACAAATTTCTATTACCATAGAGAAATTTGGCTAATTTTTTTTTCTTCCTGATTTCCTTAGAAATCCTAAGTAATGCACTGAAGAGAGGAGAGATCATTGCAAAGCAGGGAGGAGGTAGGAAACACTTAGTTTTGATGTTTTGATTTTTAGACTAGGCTGTTATTACTGGGGATAGTAGAGTGTAGTGATGAAAATCATGGGTATGAAAATAGACTGGGGTGGGAACCATCTCTGCCTCTTCCTAGCAGTTTGCTGCTTGGCAAGTTACTGAACCTGTTCATACTGTAAATTTGGGGTGTAACTACCTACCTCACGGGGCTGTCTTAAGGGGTAAGTGGTTGCTGCATATAAAGAGTACCGCCTTGGTGCTGTGCGCTGCCCCTTGTCATCGTTATGCTGTCTGCTTAATTTGGGGGCTCTTTCTTATTTTCACTAAATTTAAATTCCTGACAGTAAATATTTTTACCTATTATTAAAAAAGCATATAGCCTTACATATGTTTATTGAAATGTGCACATGTGTTCGTGAAGAAATTTAAAATACTATGAAGAAAGTATCTGAAATCTCACTGCCTAGGGATGAATGCCTTAAGCTTTTTGGTGTATGTCATTCCACTCACTAATACACGTTTCTAGAAGTGGATCCATAAGACCAAAGAAGCTTTTTCTCAGCCCAGCTTTTCTGTAGTTCTGAGGCATTTGTTGAATATTTCTCTGGTGGGCTGACTCTAGAACTCTGCGTGGGCACGCTGCTGTGGCATCTGGGGGTCAGCCGCCTTTCTGATGATGGTTGGCCATGCTCCTCCCCTCTCTAAGTCTGTTCCCTTTTTCATCATTTCTGAGCAATTTCTTATCTGAAAATCTAATGTCAATTTGTATTTACATTTTGCCACTTGGTGTGCTATTAACTCAGCTGAAGGAAACAGGCATGGAGAATGAAGTGACTTGTTAGGTCATGAAATTGGTCAGCTGGAGAGTCATAGAACCTGGTTGCTCCTGCATTTGCATCTTGGGCAGGGCTGCTTGAGTCAGCAGTGGCGGTGGTGAAGCTGAGTAAGAGGGACCCTTGAGCACTGTGTGTGGAAAGCTGAGTGCAGCGGTCTTGGAACCAGACGTTTCTTCACCAGTTGCGAGCAGCACAGGTTCCCCGTGCATTGCTGACTGACCAGCATGTGTCCAGCTGAGCTGTGGCAGCAAGCGCCCAATCTGGGCCTCTCTGAGTCCACTTACAATGCCATCGGCTTTTTCTTCAGAGCCAGCAAACTTGAGTACAAGTCGGTGGCAGTCTCACTGACAGAGTATCAAGCCCTGGCAGTGGCTGTCTGTGTCCCATTGTACGTAGAGGGCCTGCCGTGTTTGTCTTCTTTATTCTCTTCTCGATTACACGGCTGTACAACAGCTTCTCTGTGCTCTGGAGGTGCTAAGGAGGAAGGCAGCCAGATTTGCCCACCGCAGGGCCTCTCGGGAACAGTGGGAGAAGATTTTGAATCGTCACCATATAACCCCCGCAGCCCGCTACTCTGGGTGGCTCTGAGCATGGGGTTTCTGTGCCTCTTCCCTTGAGCATTTCTTAAGGTCTGGTGGCCAGGAAACAGCTGCCTAGCTGGGTTGTGGAGCAGAGGCCAACACAAGCTTGTCACAGTGCTAGCACTTTGAAGTAATTTTGTTGACTCAGATCCTCCAGGATCTTTAAAATAAAATTTCAGTTGTGCCATAGAATTAGGAAGAAGGATAGACTCACCACTACACACCTGTAGCGATTGCCAGTGTTTTAGGGGTGTCTATTCGTTAGTTACCGCGGGGCGTAATTCCTGATTTGTGCCTGAACCTGTCCAGTGCCCAGACCTCTGCGCCAGGTCATCCCTGGCGTGGTGTGCACACAGATGCCCAGCTCCCTGACGTCTGCCTGTGTTTTGTGGCCCTGTTTCAGGTGGAGGTGGAGGCAGTGTTCCCGGGATCGAGAGGATGGGCCCCGGCATTGACCGCATTGGGGGTGCCGGCATGGAGCGCATGGGCGCAGGCCTGGGCCACGGCATGGATCGAGTGGGCTCCGAGATTGAGCGCATGGGCCTGGTCATGGACCGGATGGGCTCAGTTGAGCGCATGGGCTCCGGCATTGAGCGCATGGGTCCACTGGGCCTTGACCACATGGCCTCCAGCATCGAGCGCATGGGCCAGACCATGGAGCGCATCGGCTCCGGCGTGGAGCGCATGGGCGCCGGCATGGGCTTTGGCCTGGAGCGCATGGCCGCGCCCATTGACCGAGTGGGCCAGACCATTGAGCGCATGGGCTCCGGTGTGGAGCGGATGGGCCCTGCCATCGAGCGGATGGGCCTGAGCATGGAGCGCATGGTGCCCGCAGGCATGGGGGCTGGCCTGGAGCGCATGGGCCCTGTGATGGATCGCATGGCCACTGGCCTGGAGCGCATGGGCGCCAACAACCTGGAGCGCATGGGCCTGGAGCGCATGGGCGCCAACAGCCTGGAGCGCATGGGCCTGGAGCGCATGGGCGCCAACAGCCTGGAGCGCATGGGCCCTGCCATGGGCCCAGCCCTGGGCGCTGGCATTGAGCGGATGGGCCTGGCCATGGGTGGCGGTGGCGGTGCCAGCTTCGATCGTGCCATCGAGATGGAGCGTGGCAATTTTGGAGGAAGCTTCGCAGGTTCCTTTGGTGGAGCCGGCGGCCATGCTCCTGGGGTGGCCAGGAAGGCCTGCCAGATATTTGTGCGAAATGTAAGTGACTCCTCGGGCGCTTCCGTAATCTTCCACGGGGGTTGGAGGGGAGCGGGGCTGGAAGTGAGGCTGAGCGTGCCCTCAGACGGGTGGCGTGCCTGAGGGGCACGCAGAGCTACTTAGCCCCGGAAGCTGGGTGTGGGTAGGCTGAGGAAGGAGTGGTGAGAGCTGCCCTGCCCCTTGGTGTAAGAATCCAGAAAGAAAGCAGCTGCACCTGAAAATCTTTACCAAATCGGCAATCTTTAGCCAATGTCCAGCGGTTCTGTGAACTCTTGTCACTGTGGTTTAGACACTACCCTTGATCTTGGCCCAAAGGAAAGGCCGAGAAGTGATTTTTCTACAGGTTAGAGCTTCATTCTTGACAGAACTGTTGTGTTCTCAGCTGATGTCTCAGTTTTGAAAGTCACTCGGTTTCTCAGTGCAATAAGTCATTGAGGTCACCCCTCACTCAGACAGTGCGATGTTCATACATTCGATTTGGTTGAGTTACTGATTGGTCTCCCTTTTCTCCCCTCAGCTCCCATTTGATTTCACATGGAAGATGCTAAAGGACAAATTCAACGAGTGTGGTAAGTGTTGGAGACTTTTTAGGGGCTTCCTTATGTTGTGGCTCCAGAAATCTTAGCTTGTTAGCGATGTGGTTGAACTGTGCAGCAAAGCTTCGTCCTAGTCTGCAGCCACTTTATACCCATGTTAGAGGGACTCTGAGAACCGATGGGACTTGCCATTTTTCTGCCATGCAAATATTCAAGCAGTTTGTTGAGCTTCCTGTTGTGTGTCGGACACTTTCCACCTCACCCTTTTTCTCCTTTTAGGGTTTTTAAAAAACCCCTTTTACAGATAAGTCAGGTAAAGCCACATTCCCAGGGTCAAATGGCTTCTGAGCGATGACCGGAGAAGCTCGGCAGGTCCTTGCAGAGTGTTACCTTGTTGCTCTGTGATTGGGTGGCTGTGAAATGGCGTTCTCTGAGGACTGGGCTTGATTAAACTTTGTTTTGCTGGAATTCTCTGTTTCCAAATTCAGCATAAAGGCACAGCACAGGTTCTGTGCATATAGCAAGCTTGTGGGCCCGAGCCGTTCTGGAAGACTCATTTTGTGACAGAATGTTATTTCCCCGCCTTCAAGTTGACCCCCAAACTCTTACTCCCACTGTTTCTGCTCTTTGTCACCAGTCAAGCCTAACCCGAGGCCTGAGTGCTTGCTGGGTCAGGCAAGTGTTTTCTCATTTCCTGTTTCAGCGGTGGCTCAGATTTCACCACTGCTGTACTTCTCTGGCTCTGCGGGCGAGCTGTTGAGCCATAGCCTGCTTTCCTGCCCTGTTTTTGCCCTCTCCCTCACTCCCTGATTTTCAAGGGCAGCTAAGTATTCAGAGAAGCCAAATTGGATCGGGCCAGTCCTTCATCTGTGCCTGGGGGTGCGCCTTACTGACTGGAAGCCAGACTCACAGGCCTCGCTACCGCTTGGCCCCTTCTTTAAGCTCCCTCCCGCTCCCGAGTCGCAGGTGGCCTTTCCCGGAAGCTCTCCGCTGGGAGCTGTCATCGGCAGTCAGTCGTGTTTCGCCTGGTCAGCTTCTAAAGCTTAAACTATTTTAGTGCTTTTCCTCCTGATGTTGCCTCTCCCTCAGGCAGAGTTAATGGCTCTAGAAATGCGGGCCCCGTAGGACAGGCCCTTTACCTTGACACTGAAGAGGAGGCCTTTGTTTCTATGACTTTCCCCCGTAGACTCATTTCCATAGTGTTGACACATACCAGGGACGCTTAATAGGTGCTTGAATATGTGTGGCCCGCTTGCCAGTTGTCTCACCGCTTCTGTTGGAGAACAGGAGCATCCACTGTGCTGGTGGTGACCTTGTTGGGTGGCATGGTGCATTGAAAAGGAAGCCTCTGAATTTGCCCTTGAGTTTGGCTTTAGCAACCCTGTTTAACCTTTCAAGTGTGGAGGTGCACTGGAAGTTCGGGGAGGCGCGTCCAGGGCGCGGTGGCAATGTGGCCCTGCTGGCAGAAGAATGGCAACGTGGCTGTGGTGGTGGTAGCCAGTTCCCCCTGTGGCGCTAGGGCCGCCTCCCCTGTGACTCGATCAACCAAATCCAACAGGTGATCTGGACGGAGCGGAGCCCAGACTGAGGCTGAGCTCTGGGTTTGCCTGATGAGTTGTGGTCTCTTCTTCCCTCCCTGTGCCCAGGCCACGTGCTGTATGCCGACATCAAGATGGAGAATGGGAAGTCCAAGGGGTGCGGTGTGGTTAAGTTTGAGTCGCCAGAGGTGGCTGAGCGAGCCTGCCGGATGATGAATGGGATGAAGCTGAGTGGCCGAGAGATTGATGTTCGAATCGATAGAAATGCTTAAGCAGTTGCCTTTTTTAAACATCGATACCAGACCTCTGAATTTGTATTTTTTCTTGTTAACCATTTTAATTTGTTGGCTGGATGTATAAAGATGTTTAAAAAATTCAGTTGCTTTTTGGGGTAATTTGAATTACTTTTTTAATGACTGGGGTTCCATTTGACTGTTTGCATTGAGATTGCAATGTGCGCAATTTTTTTTGTAGTTGTGGCATCTTGTTGACATCGAATATGACTTTGATAATAAATACCAGTTCCTGAAAATGGCTTTTTTGTGTCTGTTGTGTGGGACAGCCAGGTGAGGTCTGGGCAGCTAGCGTCTCCATTGCATTTTCTCCTGTGGGAGCCGTGCCCGGCAGTGGTGTCCTGGTCTGGCCCGAGGCCACTTCGGGAGCGCTGTCCTGGGGAGACCGGGCCTGCGAGGGATCGAGTCTCCGTTGCCGGTCGGCGGGCGCGCTGGGCTCTCTCGGCGGGTGGACGGACGCCGGCAGCCTGGCCTCGCGCCGCGTGTCGTGGCAGGACACAGACTGCACCGGCTCACGCCCAGTCTTGTCTTACTCTGCTCCGGCTGCTCGACGACAGCACTGCGAGCCGGCCGGCTCCAACCATTTCTTTCTCAGCGGTTCGGTCCGGCGAGGCCTGCTCATGGTGCGGACGGCGCCTCTGGCGGTGTCCGTGGTAGACGTGGCCGGGACGTTTCTCTGCTTTCGGTTGTAAGGGCACTAATTCCGCCCACCAGTGCTCCGTCCTCGTTAACTGGTCACCCCCACAAGCCCAGCGTACACTTCTTTTGACATAGCGCCTGTGTGTGGGGGTGGGGTGGGGTGAGTGCGGAGAACACTTCGGGCCGCCGCAGCTTTTCTCCGCTAATACAGAGAAGCAAGCTGAGTGCCGGCTTCTGAGCGGAGCAGTGTCGAGCTTCCCACCGAGCTTAGACGCCGGGCTCTGTCAGAACGGGGCCGCCCCGCCCCATCGACCCCGTGGGCTCGTGCATAGGTTCACGTGGACCAGGCGGGTTTGCACTTTACAAGGAGCTGCTCGTGCTGTGGACGTGCAGGGTTGCAGCATGTGGGGGTGTCCTACAGGGGATGTCGCCCTGGCTGACAGCTGACTTGGGGTCCAGTCTGACAGAATCCCACCTTGAAGCTTAGAAAAGCAGCAGCCACCCACTTGCATTTATTCCCTGCCACACTTCCCTGAGGAGTGAGACTTGGGGACGGCAGTCGGACAGCCCCGTAGACACCCCTCAAGTCTCTGGCTAAGAATCCTGGTCCAGTGTGTGGGCCAGTCAGGGAGAAAAGAAGAGACAACAAGCAGAATTCCTTCAAAGAGCGGCTTTATGTGATCCGTGTATGTGGTCAGACCTGGATAATCCGGCGGCCGCTGAGCTGGGGTCCAGCGTTCTGGGGGTGGCTGGCTGGTGGGTTGCCATGGTCCCCATCCCTGGGCCTCATCGCCCCACGTGGAATGGTCGGCTCTCTTGCGGCTCTGCCAAGGAAAGATGGCAGTGACCCCCCCCATCAGAGGAGCGTGAGCAGCCTGGGGGGGGAGGCGCTTACCCCACGCAGAGGTGTTGTGGTCCCTTCTAAGCACCGGAGCGACCTACATACCCCAGGAGCCGACGTCGTCATACACCTCTGTCTCCCTGGAGGAGGGCACAGTTGTGTTAGCAGGGGTCCCCTTTCTGCCCTACCTCTCCCCCCACCTGCCCACCATGAGGGCCAGCACTCACAGGGGCAGGAGGGCGGTTCTGGGCACATAGCCATCTGGAAGAGACCGGGGGGTGGGGTGGGGATGTGTGGCAGTTCTGCCCCTGGCGGCCCCGGCCCCAGGGCTGACCAAGCTGGTCACTCACACTTGCCCTTGGCGTCACGGCAGAGCATCTCCTGGTCGCTGGTGAATTCTATCACCTCCAGAATCTCCCCGCGCCGGATCCCCAGGTGCTTGCCCCCCCCGCGGCGGGTCTTGGCATTGGGGTCGATCATCATCTTTGTCTGGATTACAATCTCCCCCTCAAACTGCGGAAGGAGATGTCAGAACTTTGGCTGGTGACTCCCCACCGCCCCCCTTGGCTTCTCTCCCAGGAGTCTCTGCCTTGGTTAGCTGGGCAGCACCTAGTCTCCAGGACTTGCTTCATGTCCACACCTTAAACTTCTTCCGGAACTCCCTTTCAGCCTTCTCGGCCTTTCTGATCTGCTTCAGGGTCTTTTGGTCTGCAGATGTCAACTGCTGCTGTTGGGGGGCCTTCTCCTTCCTAAGTCCCACAGGAGTCGGGTGCTTGTGAGTGAGAGGTCCGCCCAGAGCGCAGCGCCCTCCACCTCCCACTCCCTCCTGTGGTACCTGAGGTCCACACTTGGTGACTTCCGGGGGGGTTGCCAGGCGGGTGACCCTTCATCTGGGGGCAGTCAGAACGCTGAGTTAGGGTGTCCTCATCCTGTCACTCAGCCGCGACCTGGTAGCTGGATCGGGCGTGAGTCTGCGCTCTCTGTTCTGACCTAGCCCCTCCCGGCTGGCGCCCCCAGGCCAGCCGACCTTGGGCAGGCCCAGCAGCTTGCCTTTCGTGTTCGCTCGTGCCATGTGCTGGGCACGGCGTGGGCTCTTCTGAGTTAGCTTACGTCATCGCTCACAAGGCCTCCCCCTGTCAGGCGCCACTGCGCTCCCAGCCTCTAGTGCTGAACTAAAGCCACCAGGTCTTTGAGGCCTTCTCTTGTCTGCCTCCTAGAGCAGATGGGGCTCTGGGAGTTGAAATGAGATCGGGGTCAAAAATCAAGCAAGAGCATTTTCTGAGGCAAATGCAGTCTGCTCTGAGCAAGAACTAATAGGGTGGCTGCTTAAACTGGCCGAACTGATGGGCTGGACTCTGGGCCGACTTCTTGGTAAAGGACCAGCCTACCTACAGCTCTGTGCGCAGCTGCCGGGAGGTTGCCTTGGTCCTCGAGGTCCCCCGAACACCAGGGCATTTGGAGCCGTAGCCCCAGATTTTCTCTGGCCGACGCCAAGTGGACTCTGGACGCTGCAGCCCAGGGAAGGGTGCTTGTGTGGTGCACCTCACCCTTTCAGAAGCTGGGCTTACCTCCAGCCTGGGCTGCAGTCCGCCCAGAACATTGCATCCAGCGTTTCCTGCCTCCCAGCGGCCCCGCTGGGGGCAGTCCTGACTCCAGGACCCCTGTGTCTCACCAGGAACCTTACAGACTCAAAGCAGCTGAGCATGTCTGGGTCAGCACGCAGCCCTATGCTGGGCCTGTGCTTCCTGGCGCGCGGCCCAAGTGTTTTCAGACCCTGTCCTTCCTGAGGAGCCAGCTCAGATCCCAGCTCCCCTCCAGGAGAGGCCCCCCTGCTGCAAGGGAAAGTTCTGGAGAGGCACGGCCATTTCTTAATGTGGCAGAGAGGAGCCCTGAGTCCTTCAGGGGCAACAGACTTGGCAAAGAGCCAAGAAAGCAACCTTTTAAAGCAAGGCACGAGGTACGCCACCTGTGAGCCTCAGCGTCTCGGGGAGGCAGGGGTCTGGGGAAGCGCGGGCTCTAGTCAGTGTCTGCTGGCACAGAATGGGCTGGAGGAGACGGGCCACGGGCCTCAGGAAGAAGCAACAGGAGGGGCCCTCCCAGGAAGCTCTGTGCTAACAGACCTGTTGCAAGTGGCTCCTGGAGAAAGCCCGGAAGCAGAGGACCCAGGAAGGCAGGAGAGCGCTAGCGGAAGGGGAGGGAGGCAGGTGCTGACATGTCCGGGGCACCTGTGGCCGCAACTTCAGCTGTCGGGCTCTTCCCAGAGAGAGGGCAGGAGCGCCCGCTGGCAGAAGCGGGCCTGGCCCCTGCGCTGATTCTGAACTGGGCTGGGCTACATGTCGTCCTTGAGCGTCCATGCCTGGAAAGGGGCTAACTGCCTGGGGGCCTGGCCGTGCAGAGCGGCCCGCATGTAAAAGCACGTCTGTGCTGGGCGGAGGCAGTCACCGGGGCTGGGCTAAGGGCAGGGCTGCGAGGCTGCCCTGTTCTCGGAGCAGACGTGGGCGGGGGTCCGCACCGCTGTGCCCGTGGCCAGCCCGAGCGCCTGAGTTCAGCCTGCTCGGGTGGCCGCGTCCTGCACCAGGCAGTTGACGTCACCCTTGGCACCCCTCGATGTCTTTGGCCCTGTCACAAGCCGCCACGCTCCTTTGACAGCTTTTCACCTGACTGCCACAGCCACGCCCCGCTCCTGCCCCGGCCACTCCATGCTGGTGGTGGCCTCCGGGGTGGCCTGCCGGAACGGCCCTGTCACGTTCCTTCCCCTGCAGCTGCAGGGAGAGGGCTGCTGGGAGGCCTGACCCAGCAGCAAGCAGAAACACCTTGGCGAGCACCGAGGAACGCTTCCCGCGCCCCAGCAGGGGCCGGCTGGGGGCCCACCCCGGCGCCAACAAACCTCTGCCCTTGGGGCTGTGTCTGGAGTCCTCCGTGGGCTCCACGTCATCGTACACCTCGTAGACCTCCTCCAGGTCCCTGCAGGGATGCCGAAGGTGAGGGCCTCCTGCAGCCCCGTGACCTGCCCGTCTGCCGTTACACCCCACACTCACCCAGGGGCGTCTTCGGGCTGTCTGACCTGGAAGAGGACCCCAGCAGAAGAGCGGGTTCTCCTGAGAGCTGTGGAAGAAAAGAGGAGCAGTGAGGTGGGCACAAGGGGCCTTCTGTCCCCTTCTGTGCCGCCTCGACCCACCTGAGGCCGCGGGACTCCGTAAACTCTGGAGATCCACAGGGCCTGGGGGCGGCGGGGGCTTGGCGGGAGGGGGTCCCAGGCTGCTGGCCGGAGGCAGAGGTCGCCGCCGGGGCGCGTGGCCAGGCGTGAGGCCCCGCGTCCACCCGCTTCTGCAGGCAAGCGCGCCTGCCCGCTGGCGCCCGGCTCCAAGCCCCAGGCTGAGCGGCAGCCTGGCGCGGGGGCCTGCGGTGGCCGTGGGCAGTGAGCTCTCGGAAGCCGAGCCGGGCAGTGGGGGCTTTCTGGGCAGGTCAGTGAAGAACGCGGCCTGAGGGTGCTGCCTGGGCTGTGGAGACTTCCTGGGGTGCACACAGAACTCAGGCTCGGAGGAGGTCCTGGGGAGGCCACCCGGCTTGGACTGGGGGCTTTGCTTCTGGGGTGCTTTGAATTCGGGCTGCTGCAGCTTCTTGGGAAACGAGCTGACTTCAGGCTTTGAGCATGTCCTGGTAAGGTCACCGGCCTCAGGCTGGGGGTGCTTCTTGGGGTCACTCAGCTGAAGCTGTGGGGGCTTTCTGGGAAATGCACTGAGGCTGGGCTGTGAGGGGTGGGGGTGGGGTTCACTTAACTCGCACTTCCAGGGCGGCATCTGAGGGGCCTTGCTGAACTCGGGCTGTGGCAGAGCCGTCCTAGGGTGGCCACTGGCCTGAGCCTGCGGGGGCCCTCCGAGGTTGAACTCGGGTAGCAGGGGCTTCTTGGGGTGGGCGCTGGCCACGGGCCTCAGGGCGTGGGGCTGGGGTTCGCTGGGCTCCGGCACCCCCGGGGGGGCCTTGGGGACCTCGCTGGACTGGGGCTGTGGCAGGGACTTCCCCGGGAGCCCCCCCACCTGAGACTGGGAGGGCTTTTTGCGGGGTGCACAAAACTCGGGCTGTGGGGGCTTCCCGGGCGAGGCACTGCGCTCCAGCTGTGCGGGCTTCAGAGTGGCCTCACTGGGCTCAGGCTGCTGGGACCTCCTGGGGGGCACACTGGCCTTGGAGTCTGCAGGGGGCTGGGGAGTGCTGCTGAGCTCGGGCTTCCGGGGCTGGTGGACAAGCGCGCTGGGCGCGGGCTGCCAGGCCTCGGCCAGTGGGGGCGCCCTGGGGGATAGGGTGGCCTCCAGCTGTGGGAACCTGTGGGCGAGTGCGCCGAACTCGGGTTTGGGGGGCCGTGGGGGCAGGTCGGCGAACTCGGGCTGGGGCGGCTTCCTGGGCACTGCGCTGTGCTCAGGCTGGGGGGGCTTCTTGAGTTTGTTGAGTTCCGGCTTTGGGGGTTTCCTGGGCAGGTCGCTGGTCTCAGGCAGAGAGGCCTGAAATTTTGCTTGAAGGCTCCGGAAGTCCTGCTGGCTCCCCTGGGGGACAAGAGCCGGTCAGCAGGGCCGTGGCACAGAGGCCCCACCCGGCACCCCACCTGCCGGCGCTTCCACCCATCTCCAGCCCCTGGCGCCCCCAGCTGCACCCAGCCGCACCCCGTCAGGACAGGCGCCCGTGATGGCCCCACAGTGCTCCCCTCGGTGGGAGCTGCTTCCCGCGTATCCTGGGCCCCACCACCTCATCCCCGTGTCCCCAGTTCACCTTTACTCTAATTTCAGACAGCTTCTCATCAACTTCTCGCTGTGCCGCTGTCCCCACCTGGGCCAGTCCCCCCATAGCAGCAGACAGCGCCCCGCCACCGCGTGGGCCCGGCCTCCCCGCCCCGCCTCCCCCCCCCCCCGCCCCTCCAACACCCCTGAGCAGTTGGGCGCTCTCCGTGCGCACACCCCGGGGCGCGCCCCTCTGCCAGGCCGCACTAACAGCCCCAGCGGCTGCCCGCCCGCCCGCTGGCCTGCCCCCACGTGGCCAACTCCTGGGGCGTCGCCTCGCTGCCCCCGGCCCTGCAGACCCAGTGCCGCAGGAGAGCCACTCGCTGCTCACTGCTGTCCCCCAGGGCCGGGCGCGAGGAGGCGCCCAAAGGCTGCTCAAACGGAGGGAACCTGGGGCGCGGGCGCCGGCCACATCCCCTGCAGCAGGGAGAAGCCAGTGCCGCCGCCCACAGCCTCAGGCCGGGCTGCAGCCCCCGGGGCCGGCGGCGGCCAGGGGATGGACAGGCGCGTGTATCATCTGCGCCTCGGCCAGCTGGCCACGGACGGGCAGAGGCGCAGCCCAGGCCTGCTCTGACCTAGCAGGGCCCCTTACGCAGACGCCCAGCTCGGCTTCACCTGGGGGCAGAACTGCAGGACCCTTGCCCGCCCAAGGACGGGGCGGGCCCCTCCCTCCTGGGGCCTGAAGTTCTCCGAAAGCCCCTCCTGGGGGCTGAGCAAGGGCTCCCCGTGACCCACAGGCCCAGCCAGGCTGGCGGCTGCAGGGTGGGCGGACCTAGGTCGGCGACCCACTTCACGGCCCCACAGGAAACCCTGCGTTCATCCTGAGTGCCGCTTGCAGGCTGCCCGTGGTGCTGGCGGGGGCGGGCGGGCCGGCGGGCGGGGGTCCTGGGCAGCCCACGGGCCCTCAGTCGCAGCCTGAGCCTGCCACGGGGCCCCTGGGCCCAGGCGCCCCAGAGGGGTGTGCTGACCACCCCCTTTCCCTGGACCTTGGGCAGCCATACCCCACCCTGCTGCCGGGATCGCCCTGGTTCCCCTCGGCCCCAGCTCCCACCCCGTCTCTAGCCCGGGGGGCTCTGCAGGGCACTGCCACTCACCATGGCTGCAGGCGCGGGGCGGCCAAGGGCGGTGGGGCCAGACCTGGGCCGCTGCCTTCAGGAAGTGATGGTGGCTTCTGCCCCACTCCGGGAGGGGACGACAGAGGAGGAAGGAAAGGGGGCGGGGGTGACCCCAGCCTATCCCCAGATCCTGTCAGGCGCTTCTGTTCCTGTCCTGCCTGCCACGTCCCGGCCACCCACACGGAGCATCAGCCGCACGCCCGGCTGGCACCTGCTTCCCCTCGCGCCCGCCCGGCCCGCCCAGGCCTCCGGAGGCCCCCAGCCCTCCTGCCTGCAGAGGCTACTGCGGCCGGGCTTGCAGGGGCAGCGGTGAGGGCGGCCACCGCGGCCTGAGGCAGGGCTGCGGGCGTGGGCAGCCGCTTGTCTTGCCTCACCTGCCTTCCTCTTTTCAACACTTCCCTGCTTCGAGCAGGACTTCTGTTAAGGGGGGCTGGGTCAAAGGGCCTTGTTGGGGTGGCAGACCTGGGGGTTTCCGCGTGGCTTGCCGGGCTTGACCTGGATTGGGAGAGGTTCCGGGGCGGAGGCCGGGAGGGCCCTTAGCTGCCTTGAGGCCAGCCCTGACCACGGCGCTGTCCCCGGGGCGTCCGTGAGGCGGGTGGAACACACTGGGGCGGGGCGCGGTGTGCTGATTGAGTTTGGCCACTCGGGACATAAAGAACCCCCGGAAACTCTGATTTAGTTGTGCTGGGGTGTGGCCTGAGCTAGCCAGGGTGATGCTGCCGTGGGGCTCAGTGGAAGTGCAGGCGCCCAAGGAGCCCCCAAGACCCAGCTCTCTCTGGACTGGGCCTCACGGGAGCGGGGGCTGCGGTGCCCACGCGAGGCGACGGCCTGCAGCTGTTGCCACCCGCGGGGCAGCGGGGGGCAGGTGGTCCTGGCACGTGGTGGGGGGCCGCTTTCTTAAGCTCGGGGGAGGCCCCCTGTAGCATGCGTGGCTTCCCTGGGGGGGGGGGGCGACGCCTCACTGCCTGGCCCCTGCCTGTGGAGACGGAGGTGCTCTGGGTCCACCGGCCTCCCGGTAGAGGCCAGGCGGCCAGTGTTGATGGGCCGGGCCCCTCCGAGAGCGGGCGGGCAGAGGCGGCTGGGCATCCCAAGGTGGAACTCGGCAGGGGCCTCATCTGGACCAAGCCCTGCGGCGCCCGAGCCGGCTGTTGGCACTGGGGTCAGCGCTTGTCCTCCCAGGCCCCGCGCCGGTGACACTTCCCCGTGGCTCCGGGGCGAGATGTGCGCGAGAAGGGCCGATGGAGGTTCGTGGGGGCAAGTGCCTGGAACTTTCTGGGCTATGGACAGCCGTGCCCTTGGCTGCCCAGGCCTGAGGGGCTGCATCTGGTCGCTCAGGCTCCACCACAAGCGGTCCTGCTTCCCAGGTGGGCAGCGGACCCTGGGGTCCCCGGGAGTATGGTCAAGGGCCTGGCGTGGGGATGACTGGGGGAAGGTCAGAGCAGGACCGGGGGGTGTGTCCCCAGGAGCCTTCGCCTCCTCCGCACTGGTCAAGGTGGCTGTGGGTGGAGCTGGTCACTCACGCTGACTTCAGCTGCCCGGACCGCTCAACCCCCTCTGCGGAGGCCTGCAGGGATGGGTGGGGCCCTCATCCTGTCTCCCCTCAGGCTCCCTGGCGCCCTCTGCTGGGCGGGCAGGGGCTGCAGGCGCCCAGAGGCTTTGCAGGGGAGTAGAGGAAGGTGG
>NW_004567126.1:31253271-31253881 GCF_000260355.1 Condylura cristata | reverse complement strand
TCAGTCCCGCCGCCCGGCACCTGTCCGAGGACAAGGGTGAAGCAGAGGGGGCCTTTCCCCGCCGCCCCGTCAGCTCCTGGGCAGGGTGGGCTGCGCCGGCCCAGGCTGGATGCGGCCTCGGGCGCCTGCTCCGAACGTGGGGTTCGCACGCCCCACTCCCGTCCTGGACCCGCAAAGGACTCGGAAACGCCGGCGCAGATAAAGGCGCAGGGGCCAGTCACTTTAAAGGCAAAATCCTGTATTTCGGGGGTGGCATTTCCGACCGCCTGGAGAGGGCACCCCCGGGGCCGACGGAAAGCAAGCCCCTCCACCCCTCCCTGGTGATCACCTGCACGCACCTGAGGGCGCGTCGGAGCCGCCCTGGGGTCTTCGGGGGCTGCCGCCAGCACCTGGGTCAAAGGGGGGGCCGGTCAGAAGTCGCCGCGGCTCCCCACCTCACAGGCGGCCCGCCCCACACTCACCTTGGCTCTTTTTCCAGATGGCAGCGCTGGAGGCGGGTGGCCCGGGCGCCGCCGCCAAGAAGGGGCGCAGGCGTGGGGGGCTGAGGCCGAAGGGCGCGGGGTTCAAGTAGGGCAGAAAAGGCCCGGCGGGGGCGGGGGCGGGGAAGGGC
>NW_004567126.1:31251566-31253171 GCF_000260355.1 Condylura cristata | reverse complement strand
GGCTGCGGTGCCCACGCGAGGCGACGGCCTGCAGCTGTTGCCACCCGCGGGGCAGCGGGGGGCAGGTGGTCCTGGCACGTGGTGGGGGGCCGCTTTCTTAAGCTCGGGGGAGGCCCCCTGTAGCATGCGTGGCTTCCCTGGGGGGGGGGGGCGACGCCTCACTGCCTGGCCCCTGCCTGTGGAGACGGAGGTGCTCTGGGTCCACCGGCCTCCCGGTAGAGGCCAGGCGGCCAGTGTTGATGGGCCGGGCCCCTCCGAGAGCGGGCGGGCAGAGGCGGCTGGGCATCCCAAGGTGGAACTCGGCAGGGGCCTCATCTGGACCAAGCCCTGCGGCGCCCGAGCCGGCTGTTGGCACTGGGGTCAGCGCTTGTCCTCCCAGGCCCCGCGCCGGTGACACTTCCCCGTGGCTCCGGGGCGAGATGTGCGCGAGAAGGGCCGATGGAGGTTCGTGGGGGCAAGTGCCTGGAACTTTCTGGGCTATGGACAGCCGTGCCCTTGGCTGCCCAGGCCTGAGGGGCTGCATCTGGTCGCTCAGGCTCCACCACAAGCGGTCCTGCTTCCCAGGTGGGCAGCGGACCCTGGGGTCCCCGGGAGTATGGTCAAGGGCCTGGCGTGGGGATGACTGGGGGAAGGTCAGAGCAGGACCGGGGGGTGTGTCCCCAGGAGCCTTCGCCTCCTCCGCACTGGTCAAGGTGGCTGTGGGTGGAGCTGGTCACTCACGCTGACTTCAGCTGCCCGGACCGCTCAACCCCCTCTGCGGAGGCCTGCAGGGATGGGTGGGGCCCTCATCCTGTCTCCCCTCAGGCTCCCTGGCGCCCTCTGCTGGGCGGGCAGGGGCTGCAGGCGCCCAGAGGCTTTGCAGGGGAGTAGAGGAAGGTGGGACCGGGTGAGGGTGGCAGGGAGTTTCCAGAGTGGGCTAGGTGCCTCCAGGTGAAGTTTCCACTTGATCCAGCAGAGGGCAGGGCGGGGCGAGCGCCTGCATCTCTGGGGGCCTTGGTGGTGGGGCGGTGGAACCCCGGCCAAGGTGTTGGCTCTGGGGCTGTCTGGGATGTGGTGTTGGCTGGACCTGGGGATGGCTGAATGAGAAGCATGACCGGGGACCTAGGGGTGGAGGGCCCTGGGACACTGGGGATGCACTAGGGACTGGGGACAGAGAACACTGCCCTGTCCCTGGAGACAGGGAAGGCTGGGCTGGGGGGGCTTGGGGGTGCACCTGAGGCCTCGGGAGTTCTGGAAAGGAGCTTCTGTGGGCTTCGCCGCTGGGTATCCTCACAACGGTCACCGTCGCGGGGAATCACTGGGCTACTGGAACCGGCCAGCCTGGCTGGGCTCTGGCCAGTCCACTCGCTCTGCTGGCCTCACCTTCAGCCACCGGGCGCGCCCCTCCCAGGCAGCCCAGGGATGTGGCTCTGGGCAGTTCCCAAGGCCCAGTCCTCTTTCCACGCGCTGACTCTTGAGGACACCAAGGTGTACGTCACTGTGACATCCATTGTGGGGGGTGGTGTTTCCCTGGGGTGACAGTTGTCATTACAACTGAGAAAGGGGGAGCATGGGAGGTCCTAGAGTCTGAGGGGCCCAATAGGACTCGCGGCCTCAAGCCAGTAC
>NW_004567126.1:31248004-31249241 GCF_000260355.1 Condylura cristata | reverse complement strand
GAGTAAGCTGGGGTGGCCCTGACTAGCCAGGAGGTGGTTCTGGGCCCCGGGGGCGCCCACCACCACCGCGGTGGGCAGCGCGGCCGGGACGCCGTGGCCCAGGGAAGGCTGGTCCGGGCCTCACTTGAAGTAGCGGTTGGGTTTGTAGTGCAGCCTGCTGTGCGCCACCAGCTCCTGCATGCTGGGGAAGACCTCGGTGCAGCTCAGCGCCGAGCAGCGGAAGAGCTTGCCTGCGGGCGGGACAGGACCGGAGTGCAGGGGTGGCGAGGCAGCCCCCCCGCTACCGCGACTCCCACCTCCTGCGGCCCTACCTTCCAGAGACTGCGTGGGTGGGCAGTGGGTGCGAAGATGCTGTGCCAGGTCACGAACGCTGGGGAAACTGAGGCAGCAGCCAGGGCTGGAGCAGGGTATTTGCTTCCCTGCAGGATGCACAGAGCACGGGTTTACCTCTCTCCCCCTCACCCGTATGTCCTGTCCAGGGCCCTGCCCCCACCAGGCTGGGCAGCCGGCAGACCGGGCTGAGCCGGCCCGGCCCACTACTGTGGTTACAGTTCGGCACACCCTGGGCGCTCGGCAGATGGCAGTGCCCTCTAGGCGGGCCTCGCGTCTGCTCGTAATCGGCGCTCCTCATTCCTCTGGCTCATGGCCTACGGCTCCCGGGAGGCCCCACCACCGGTCACCTGGTGGCGGGCGTCGCCTGGGCGGCCGCAGGTCCTCACTGGTCCCGGACACCGCGCTGGCTGGGCCCAGGCTGGACCCAGGGCCGGGCTGGCCGCTGTCCAGCGCCGGGGGCGCATCCTGCGGAGTCCCGGCCGGCCCTCCGAGGTCCCACCCCGGGGGCGTGGCTGACCGGTCAGGGCCTGGCTCCTCCCCCATGGAACAGGACGCGGCCGTGGCAGGCTCCACCGGCGACGCCTCCGTGTGCGTCTCGGTGGAGCTGGGCCCTGCGAAGGCCGGAGTGTCGGGGCCGGGCCCCGAGGGCTCGTCCTCCTAGGGAAGAGGACGGGGTTCTCAGGGCCCGGCGCAAGCCTGGGGAGCCCCCTCCCGCGCCCCCAGGAGGACAGGCTCCACATTCCTCAGCAGCAAGTGCCCAGTCGCCCCCATCGAAAGGCGTCCCCGTGGGTTGAGGCGGGAGTCCTGGCCTCTGGGCGAGAGCTGGGAGGCGCCCCGAGCGCGGAAATGAACTACCCACCGAAAGGAGCCTCCCCCCAGTGCCGCGCGGCGCGGGGGGCGGCCG
>NW_004567126.1:31243955-31246934 GCF_000260355.1 Condylura cristata | reverse complement strand
CGGCAGCTCGGTGCATTCTCAGTGGTGGCGACACGTGAGTCGTGTCAAGCACCGCCAGTGACAAAGAGACCGAAGTGACGGGTCGGGAAGCCCGCGGATGAGGTCACGCCGGAGCCCTCGCGGGCACCCCGGGGAGAGCTGTGCCCAGGCGAGGGTGCCGCGGGCCGGGCCAGCCTTGCCCTTTCCGCACCCGGGCACCGCTGGCGCAGAGCCGGGGGAGGTCGCGGGGACACGCCCAGGGAGGGTTTCGCCGCTTCGCGCCACGGAAGGGTCTGTGGCGTCCATTATTTTTATTTTCTGTAGTTTACATCACGGCTCCTTTTGTTGTTGCTTTAAGTGTGTGCTTTCTTTCCTCAGGTGCAGTCCCCATAGGCTTCCGTCACCAGCTCTATGGTCGCGATGGGCCTTGGGCCTTCCTGCTCCCCGGCCCTGCGGTGTGCGATGCGTGGCCGCCTTCTTGGTTGTTTCCAGACGCCTTGTTTAAGCGCTGATAGTTCAGCAGCCCAGCGTGCGTCTGTCCCGGAGGCCGTGTGCTGCGCGGATAACCCCCGGGGAGAGGGAAAGCCAGTCTTGGACCTCTGTAGTCACTCTTTGCCCACCCGTGAGGCACTGAGTTCCAGACTTTTCCATTGGAACCAGCAGCCCCACTCTTGCGTGTCCAGCCGAAGAATATGAAACCAGCAACTCGGAGGGGCGTGAGGGCAGCACCCCTCAGGGCACATGGACCAGCCGGCAGCACAGCGCTCCCACTCGGGGCGGGACGCAGGGCGCGGGAGGCCCGCTCGACCGTGGGGGGGGACGGAGGCCCCTTCCCGTGGACAGCAGAATGGAAGGAGCTCAGGACTAATGCGCATAAAGGCAGAGTAAGGAGAGGTCTTCACGTGCGGATGGCGCCCAAAGCACAGTCACCTGTTGAAACTAACAGGCAGTAAAGGAAGTGAGACTTGTTTGAGGTCAGGAGGGGGAGGAGGAAGGTTAACGAGTACAAAGGATGATGGTGCGGGAAGAATGATTTAAAAAAAGCCAAAGATCATTTTTTAGAAGATTTATTTGTGCACAGAACTGGGGTACAGGCCAGAGGTGCGGGGGCCCCAGAGCCAGAGCGGGGAGCAGAGCAGGCAAGTGCACTGACACCCACTGCTGAGGGGGCAGCGGGGACACAGGAGGGGTCTGCTGCACACTGGGGTCCCCCCTGGCTGGGGACGGAACTCAGGCCACAGTGGCTGCGATCGGCGTCAGCTGCTGAGCGCTGACCCCGCGCGCCACCAGGGAGGGCCCAGAGGTCACGCTGCTGCCGGGCTGAGTGTGCCTGAGTGCGCGTGCAGGGGGCTGGCGCGACCGGAGGGTGGGTGAGTCCCGGAAAGGACGGACACAGGCGGCTGCGGAGGGGGCTTGTAAGAAATGGTACAGAGTCAACAGGATGTGGCGCTGCCACGTGGGCAGGACCAGAGTGCCGGGGTTTGCGGCCCGGAGAGGCCTGGGCCCAGCGGGGAGGCGCCTCCATCCCCGCACACCACATAACCCTCGCCTCGCCGCCCTGCCCAGAAGCCCACTTCCTGCAAACGGGTGGTGCCCATCATGGCCCGTCATGGCAGGGGGCAGAGGGCCGTGCTCCAGAGTGCAGGAGTGGGGGGGCCGCTCGGGCGAGTTCAAGGGCAGAGAAGGGAGACAGAGCCCGACCGCTCCGCGGTGCCCAAGCCACGGCCCCGTGGGGAGACCGGGGGGTGCTCAGACCATCCTCACTCCGCTTCGGGACGGCCCTCACCAGTCGTCTTCAGAAGGGCAGTGGAAGGAATCTGGAACATTCTAGGGGCCGGTTAGAGGCTTTGTATGATGCCTGACAAATAGCAAGGCTGCTGGGACCCCTTGCAGTCTTGGGGTTTTTGCCCAGCCACACGCAGCTCCCCAAGGTTGGTCAGTGCACGGGGAGAAGGTGCACCCCGCAGAATATTCTTCAGGCGCCTCTGACCCCGCCCTCTGCTTTGCTGGGCGGCCTCCCCCTGTGGTGCTGGCCCTCAGGATCTGCCGAGGCTGCCCCTTTTCCCACCAGTGATGCCCACTCTCCCTCTGCACCCTGAGACCCCCCACCCCAGCCGGGGCTGCTGCTCTGACCCCATCCAGCTGTCTCTCCGAGCCCGGCTGCCCTTTCATGGGCTGGGTGCAGAGGCTGGATCCACTTGGAAAGTCGGGGGCCTCGGGTGCTGCCTCCTAGTTCCGGGGGGCTGACTCCAGCTAAGTGGCTAGACTGAGCTCCTTCCCTGTGCCATGCCGAGGTGGGCGCTGAAGGTCAGAAGCAGGTCTGCCGCCAGGTGGGTGAGGGCTAAGGAGATGCAGACACGGCCGGGGCAGCGGCCAGGGTGACCCGGCCGGACCGAGGGGTGCCATGAGGGGCCCGCCTCCTTCCTCGGGGCCCGGCTGGGTGCCAGAGGGGCTGGGGGCTGCAGACTCGAAGCTGACAGGAAGCGCTGGGCCATTTCCTGTCTGGGCAGCTCGCGCTCGGGGAGAGGCGTGGGGTGATGGGTGTCGTGGGCATTTTCACCGTAACGTGGGCGCTTCTGCCCCCACCTCCAGGGTGGGAGAGGGCTGGCAATCGGGCGCTATCGGTGCTTTCTCCTGGCAAGCCTGAATCGCCTCAGCGGCGAGGGGCAGCGCTGGCGGGCCTGGCTCTGCACTTGCGAGGCGGCTGGGAGGCAGCTTTTGCTGTTGGCCCGCTGGACACAGGAGGCGGCGGGGGCTCGGGACCGCGTGGTGCCGACAGACCCAGGACGCTGGCCGGGCTGGCCTGGAAGCTCAGGACGCAGCCGCTGGACAGGTCAGCCAGGGAAAAGGAGCCCAGCAGTGGGCCGGGCCTGGCGCAGGCAGCTGGGCGGCAGCCCCAGACGACCCCCTCAGATCTTCTCGACATAGTTCCCCGGGAAGAGGCCCTCCTGGCCGTGCAGCCGGCCCTTCCACCAGCCCGAGGGATCTGTGGGGAGAGGC
>NW_004567126.1:31239490-31243620 GCF_000260355.1 Condylura cristata | reverse complement strand
GTCCTGCATCCGACGGGTGAAAACACGAGGCTGGGAGTCGAGTGTGACGCCACGGAGCCCCGGGACGGCCTGGGGGGACCCGCCCCCCACGGGCTCTGGTCTTGCGGCCACTGTCCTCTGCAGGGCTGGGAGCGCTGGGCGCGGTCGCCCGTGGGAGGGTCGGGGCCGCGGGCCCCACCTCTGCCTTGGCTCACGCACCTTCCACGAGGATCTCGATGACCTCGTTCACGTTGAAGCTCAGCTCGTCCACATCCTGGCCCACGTACTGGTACAGGGCCCGGCAGCGTGGGCCGTGCACCCGTGGCTGGGGCTTGGGCCGGCCCGCAGGGGGCAGCGGCCGCTGCCCCACACTGCGCTTGCGCTGCACACTGTGGACACAGAGGGCGCGTCACAGCCCCGTGGGTGCCGCCACGCCCCCCTCGCCGGGGCTGCCCCCACCACCTACCCAGCTGCGCCCTGCTCAGGCACGCCGAGGAATTCTGTGTTGTGCTCGGACGGGGGCCGTGCGCGGGGGCGCCTGCTGGACCCCAGCGCTGAGGGTGGCGGGCCCCGCGGCGGCCGCTGGGACGCCCGGCCCGCGGCCGGCTGCACAGGCAGGGCCCCTCTGGCGGAAGCGGGCACTCCGTTGCGGTCCAGGCCTGTGGCAGAAACCAGGGCGGCCCTTAGCGGGCTGCTGGGCGGCTCGGGAGGGCTCGCTGGGCGCCGTCGATGGGGAGCTGCTCCGGCCCCGGCTGCTGAGGGCGGCGGCTGAGACCACGCAGCCACGCGCCGGCCAGCGCAGGGCACACGTCAGCAGTTGGCGCACTGAGATGGCGGGCGCGGGTGGGTGTGGCGGGCGGAAGAAGGGGCCACTGCTTGGGGGCAGATTCTGAAGGGCTCGAGTGCGAAGAGCTCGGCTGGGAGAGGGGACTGTGGCCGACCTGCAAGGAAACCCCCTGCTCCTGCTTCGGGGTGCGGTCAAGTGTTGGCTCCTCTGTGCCCTCAGTGCGCGGTGGCCAGAGCTGGGCCAGGGCTGCTTTAGGTTAAAAAAGCAGGTGGTCTCGGAGGGGGCCGGACAGGCCTGAGCCAGCAGGTGCATCAGATGCAGGGCCAGCCCGCGGCCACGCCCAGCCCCCCCAAAGCTGCCCGAGCCCTTGGGTGCAGAGGGGTGTGGCGGGCTCCGCCCTGGGTCCTGCCTCGCACGGGGGCAGGTTGGACGGGGGTTTTGATCTCGAAGCGAGTGGGTTTTGCAAATGGGTCAGTCAGTCTGGAAGGCGGGCCCCAGGAGGGGGTCGCAGGGGCCCCAACTCTGCGCCCACCTCCCCGCCCGGCGCTCCTGGAAGAGCGTCTACGCAGACGCTTGCTGGGGGCCGCAGGCCTTCCAGACCTTCAGCGCCCCACAGCAGCCCTCGTTTCTCATCCCGCTCGCTCCAGAGACTCGCCGAGACCCTCACTCCTGTCTGCGCTTCAGACGGCCGCCGCCGGCCCTGGCTCCTGTCCCCTCCGGGCCGCTGAAGTGGCCCGCTGCTGGCCCCGCGGGCCCAAGGGCTGCACACGGGCTCCTGGTCCCTGGCCCCGCCTCGGACAGAGGTGTCTGCCCGCCTGTGCCCGGCACCTCTAGGAGCTGTGCCCCGGCCTCTCCGAGGCCGCCACGGCCTCCAGTCCCCGGCACCCCGCCGAGCGCCCGACTGCGTCCTGTGTGGCCCAGCCCAGGCTCACGGCCGCCTCAGCAGAGCCCCGGCCAGCACCTCAGCCCCAGAGCTGGGTCCTGGTCGGGCCCCGTCTGTGTGCCCACGGGTGGCCTTGGGAGGGACGACGTCCTGTGGCACGGCAGCCTGGGTCGGCTACTGGACGCCGTTGAGGTAGGACAGGAGGCCGTTGTGGCCCTAGGAGTTCTTCCTTCCCGAGCGCCCCTTTGTCAGCAAACCGAGTTGCTGGGCCCTGAGCCCAGGTGGGGTCTTGCCACAGCGAGCACGCAGTGAGGACCCCCAGGGGGCACCCCTCGGCCTCTTGGTGTCAAGCTCTGGCCGCTAGATCTTGCTGCTGGAGGCTGGGCCGGGCAGGCAGGAGCAGCAGGGTGCTCAGAGGAAAGCTCACCTCTGGGGGCTGCGGGGGCCGCCCGGCTGGGGGCCGGGGCTGATCTTCGGGGTTTGCCCTGGTCCATCATCCCCTTGCGTGTGGGCTCTGAAAGGATGGGGGGTTTGAGGGGTGGCCCCCCACAAAGCCAGTCCACTCCGTGGGGACCCCCGCCGGGCTCTCTGGCCGTCTCACCAGCAGCGCCCCTGAGTTCATCGCACCTCGGCTCCTCAGTAACCCAGGACCCACCCCAGCCCGGCTCCCGCACGTCCACCAGCGGTGCTCAGGCCTCTGGGCATCTCGCACCCCCTCACCGGGCACTGCGCCAGCCCCGCCCACCCACGATGACCCGCTCTCCGCAGCCCTGGCTCCTGGACGGCCTCGCTGGCCCTCCGCCGCCTGGAGGGGTCCCCGGCCCACCCCCGCCACGGGCCCCGGGTTCCTGACCGCCCTTCGGCTCCGCCCTCCTGGCAGACTCACTGGAGCTTTTGGGCAGCCCGTCACCCACGCTGACCGTGAGGGTGCGGCCGCTGGCCTTGAGCACGGCCACCTCGCCGGAGCCGCGGGTGAAGGCCACGCTGCGGGTGCTGCCTCCGCCCCAGCCCTCCTTCTTCACCCGGAACTGTAGTCTGTGGGGAGAGGGGGGCTGCCAGGGGGGCCGGGGGCTCGCCGCCCATCCCGCCCTGGCCGGGCCGGGCCAGAGCAGAGTGCTGGCCGCTGGGGCGGGAGGCTGGGGCCACGCACGTGTCGCTGAAGGTGAGGGGCAGGGGCCTCCGGACCGACTCCTCGAAGCGCTTGCACAGGAGACTCACGAACTCGGTTTTGAAGACGCTCTCCAGAAAGCTGTCGGCCGCGTCTTCTTGGAGGATGAAGAAGTCGTCCTGGCGCGTGCTGGGGAGGGCGGGGCGCGGTGAGCTGAGCGCCGAGGGCTACGGGAGAGGGCCGGGCGGGGGGGGGCCCGAGGGGCAGGTGCCCTTGGCAGACACGGCGTGGGCAGGTAAGGTGACGCCGGCGAGAGGGTGACCGCGGTCGGGGGCCGGGCGACAAGTCTGGGGGCAGCAGAGGCGGGCGGGCAGGGCGTTGTGCCTGGGCAGGGCCGGGCCTCACCTGAGGGAAACCCCTCGCAGGGCCTGGATCTCCACTTTCTTCTTGAGGGTCTCGCGCACCTGGCCCTTTTCTGGCCCCTTCTTCACCTTCTCCCGCCCGATCACATACACGTACTTGGGCGTCAGGATCAAGTCTCTCTTGATGGGCTGAGAGGGCGCAGACGCGGTGGCAGTAGCTGCGCATGGCATCTTGCCCCGCAGAGGCACCCCAGGACGGGCGCCGCCGGCTATGTGAGGGTGCCCCTCCCCCCGCAGGCACGCGGGTGGGCGCATCACACAGGACACGGGATGGGTGTGTAGCTAGAAAGGGGCGTCTGGGTCGGGAGCCGGCCAAGCTAGGGGGCGCCCTACTGGATGTGGGTGCCCAGGCCAGGCGAGAGTATACCTGTGCACAGGTGTATCCGGGCCACGAGAAGTGTGTGCGGTGGACAGGCCTAGACGGGGGAGGGGTGTCCCTAATGGATCAGTGTGTCCAGGCTAAGTGAGGTGACGCAGCGGGCGGGGCTCCGGGGTCGGGGCTCCCGGGTGGGGTGTGCTGCTCTGCACAGGAGTGTCTGACCAGGTAGAGGTATCCGATGGACAGGTGTCTGGGTTGCCAAAAGGCTCGTGTGATGGACAGGTGTGTCCACACCAGCTGGGTACAGACTGTGGACAGTCGTGTCTGGGCAGGTGCCGGGGACCTCCGTGGTGCCAGGCTTGGGGGTGGCAGGCTGAGACCGGCGCCCCGCTGTGCCCACCCCCTGGCGCCTCACCTTGAAGCGCCGGTCGTACTTGGTGACCGAGTCGGCAAAGTCCACGCGCTCGCGCTTGCCCAGGAACTGCCGCAGCTCCGGCCGCTCCTCCAGGCCCAGGTAGTCCCCGACGAAGTTCCGGTTGATGCTGTTCCGCCTCCGCTCCTTCTTGTCGAGCAGGATGCTGGACGCTGAGGGACAGGCCGCGGCGGGGTCACGCCTGCTGGGCCGGCGCGCG
>NW_004567126.1:31236063-31239390 GCF_000260355.1 Condylura cristata | reverse complement strand
GCCGCGGCCGCGCCCGCCGCCACTCACCTTCCTCCCGCATCTCCTCGTACTTCCGCGCCGCCACGTGGCGCCGCCAGGCCTTCTGGATGGTGCGCGCGAAGCCGTCGAACTTGCGCTCGCGCGTCTCCTCGAGCAGGAAGAGCTGCGGAGAGGGCGGCGTGGGCGCTCCCTCGGGCTGCCGCTCACAGCCCGGCGCACCCTTTGGTCCTCCCGACGCCTGGCCCCAGGGGGCCCTGGCCCCGCGTCCAGCCCCCGCGGGCCGGGCGCCTGCTCTGGACCCGGACCGCGCTTCCTTGCTGACTTAGGTGCCCGCGCGCGACTAGCTGTGCGGTGTCGCGGGGCCCTCGCGCTGCTGGGGGTGGGGGCGGCTGGCACCCGGCCCTAGTGCAGGGCCCTCGGGGCGCGGGCGGTAGTGACCGCACAGGCGCGGGGCGGGCAGGTCAAGCAGCGTCAGTGCGGGGGGCGGAGCGCGGCGGAGGCGCCACGGGGGCAGGAAAGGCGGCTTTTGCAGAAGGCAGAGAAAAGGCTTCTGAGTGTTACGTCTCGAGCCAGAGAATGAGCCCTGGCGGGACAGGCCGGGCCGCGCCGGGCGAGGGTTCCTGGGGTCACCTGGACACCGCACAACCGCAGCGTGAGGGCACCGGGTGCCCGTCTGAGCCGGCGGCGGGGTCGTCTCCGGCTGTGGGCCGCAAAGGCCCTGCCTTCGGGCGCGGGGCGCCGCGGGGCGCGGGCTTGTGTAGGAGAAAAGCAGGCTCCGGCCAGCCTCTGCGGACCGCTGACCCAAGCGAGCTCCAGAAGCTCCCGTGAGGACCCTCACAGCCTGGCTGTGGCAGGTCTTCGCCGCCCCGGGGTGGGGTGCGTCCTGCTCGCCCCCCAGGCCGCAGGCTGTGGTCTGTACAGGCGCGTGCTGCCCTGTCCGGTGTGTCTGGGGGTAGGGAGGTGCGGCGGTGGCCCCCGAGGAGATGACAGGCAGCGGGGGCTCAGGGAAGCGGGCCCCCCGCCCTCGGCTCTTCAGGGCACAGGGAACCAGGGCCCCAGGCTCCCTGCCTCTGCCGGAGGTGAGGACCCGTTCGCTGTGGGGGGGTTCGCTGTGTGAAGAGCTTAGGTGCATCTCATGCCGCAGCGGGCAGGAGTGGCGGGGTGAGGGGTGCACAAGGCCCCCCATCGGGGCTGAGCCTGACAAGAACTGGGCGAGCGCTGTTCCCCAGTTCATGTCCCCCCGAATCTGTGGATGTGCCTTCTCTGAGGACAGAGAAAATCAAGGCAAAAAGAGGTGACCCCAGTGGACACTGTGGTCACCAGGACCGATGTGTGACTAGCAAGGGGGTATGGACACACCCGCCGGCGGTCACCGACGAGGGAGGACGGTGGAGCCAAGCTTGCTCGGTCGCCAGCGGCAGCAGTGGCCAGGAAGGGCTTCCCGGGACCGGTCAGTGGCACTGGCCCCCGAAGCTGTCTGTGGGTCTGTGTGGGGAAGGGCCGGCTGTGCTGAGCCGCCAGCTGCCCTCTCAGCGCCGGAGGCAGGCGCCCCGGGGCCGCGGGGCCGCTGGACGGCCGGGAAGCACGGAGGGCGTCTCCGAGTTTGTGTTTACAAGGCAGAGTCCACATCAGAAGGCCCCAACCCAGGCGGTTTGCTAGAGAGAGGTCCGCACTGCACCCCGCCGTCTGAGCCTGGATTTTCCTGTTACGCAGCACCGGTGAGCTGTCGCCCTGCTCTTTCTCTTTTCGTGCTATGAAAATCACTCTCATCACGATTGTCTTTTCCCGTGTGAATGTTCAGGGTATCTCTGTCTCTGTAACATTTCCACATATCCACCTCAAAATGTGCAGATGGAAATGTGGGTCACCGCTGGGCTTCACCTCCTGCAGTCACAGCGTTTTATTTGGTCAGTTTCCCCCCAGGGTCAAGGTTTGTATCTCCCACGTCAGGTGACACAAGTTGCCAGAATCGCGGGGGGCTCTGTGTCCGGCCTGCCCTGCCCCTCATGACTCAGCCAGCTGTTCCGGGGCGCCGTGGACACTTGTGGCCTGGGGAGGTCTCGACCAGCCGGAAGGCCACTTAGCGAGCGGTTCTAGACGCGGGTTTTTCCCTGTGAGCAAAGTGCCTCCACGGGGGTGCTGTGGGGGGCAGGTGCGGACGCAGCGCCCGAGGCCTCCGGGTCTGTGCCCAGGGTGTGTTCTGGCCTGTGCCAACAGCCTTCTTCACTGTCTGCCCAGGTGTCGTGGGAGCGGCCATCTTACCCAGCCCCCTGCACCCCGCTCTCCTTCCCCCACTGCAGCTTGTGAACTGGGGGCTCCGGGGGACCGGCTTCCCCGGGGCGTCTGGCGAAGCAGCTTTCTGCCCCTGCGAGGTGGCAGCTGATGGCCAGCTGGCACGCACCGGCTTCCCGCTCCAGGTTTTTGTCCTTGTCATTGTGGCTTTAAGAAACACCCCCAGCTTTGTTGAGCTGTAGCTGAGAAACCACACAGCTGGCTCCGTGCAGTGCGCAAGGCCTCATCTGCCACCTGAGGGGTGCTCGGCGCCGTCCCTGCCTCGTGCGCGGGGACCCTGGGGCGCGCCCGAGCTGCCTGCGGCCGGCGCCCAGCTCCCTCGCCTGCCCGTGCTGTCCAGGTCCCCGGCACCTGCTAGTCAGAAGCAGAGGCGGCGCGGCCTCCCGCGCTAGGGGCCTCCGAGAGGTTCCGGGAGCTTGCTCACAGCTCGGGGGTGAGAAATGAGGTTTGTTTTGGCAGGCGAGGGCTGAGGCAGGTCTTGCAACAAGAGAATTTGACCTGAGTCTCCGGGCGTTTGCGAGTGACGGGATGAAGAGAGAAAAGAAAGGCGTGGAGGAAAGATGGAGGGAGCCAGGGATAAGGCCGCGTCCTGGAAAGCTGCGTGCTGCTCCCTTCCAGAAGCTTGTCCTCGCTTGCCCAGGGCTCCTGCGCCCTCCCCAGCCCCCGAGAAGAGCTCGCCGGCCCCTCTGAGCCCCCCCTCCCGGCAGGGACTGAGGGCTCCGTCGAGCTGTCCCGCAGGGCACTGTGGCCCCCCCGGCTCCCCACATGGGAGACGAGGCTCGGCGGGGCGAGGGCTGTGCCTGCAGTCACAGCGGAGCGGCGAGGAGCGGGACCTGTGCCCGCCGGCAGGCGAGGCGGTGTCTGCCGGCCTGGCACGCGCTTACCGACTCGGGGTTCTTGACAAACACCTTGCTGCTCCCCATCTGGTACTGGTCCTGCTCCATGTGCACGGCCCGCAGCAGGTGCTGCACGCCTTGGCGCTCGTCGCCTTGCCAGTGCGGCCACGTCTCGGGGGTCAGGATGGCGTACCTGGGCGGGGCAGGGTGGGGCTGGCAC
>NW_004567126.1:31233802-31235963 GCF_000260355.1 Condylura cristata | reverse complement strand
GGCGGGGCGCCTCACCTCTGCAGGAACTTGGAGAACTGGCGGCGGTAGGCGAAGCCAGCCCGGCGCACCCTGATGTTCTCCTTCAGGCCCAGGTACTCCACCTGGTGCTTGACCCTGGGGAGAGGCGGCCTGAGTGCCCGGGGGGCCCAGGGGAGGCTGGGTGCTGCCGAGGGGGCTGGAAAGGAGGCTGGGGGGTCTGGATTCCTGCTGGAGGCCGTTTGGGGGTGCAGGTCTGGGAGGGGGGCCTTGCGGTCCTAGAGGCCAGCCTAGGGGCCTGGTCAAGGCCACTTCTCAGAGTGGGGAGTGAGGGGACTGTGCTAGCCCCTGGCCACTCCACAGTTAGTCTGGGGGTGGGCGCCCTTGGCCTTGAGGGGTGTGACCCCAGAACCCTGATGGGCTTGGTGCTGGTCCTCGGAGTCAGCCTGGGCCGGTCCTGGACAGGTGAAGTGACCCTGGCAGGCTTCGCAGGGGCAGTCTGGGGGCGGCGTGGCCCGGCCAGCCCGGGGAGGGTCACCTGCTCTCCTCCCAGTCGCGGGGCTTCTTGGTCTCGTTGGGCTTGATGCAGCGGATATAATGGGGGGTGCACTTCTTCAGCGTGGCCACCAGGTCATTGGCTTGTTTCTGAGGCAGAGAAGCGGCAGCGATGGGGCTCGGAGAAGGCGCCCACGGACCCTCTCTCCGGCTCCAGAGAAACAGGCACAGCGGGGGAGGGGAGGTGGCACTGGTGGGCCGTGGGGCTCGGGGCCCCTGCCCCCGCCGGGGGGTGCGCCCGGAGTGCCCACCGGGCTCTCTCTTCTGAGCTCGCCCCTTGGCCAGCTCACAGCAGGCGCAGTGTCTGCTGACGGGCGTCCGAGCCCGTGCGCAGGGCAGACAGCAGGCAGAGGCCCCGCGAGGCCAGCCCCGGACTGGGGACCTGTCCCTCGGCTGCGGCGTCGGGGAGGGGGGCCACGGGGGCAGGCGAGAGCGAGACTCCGGCCTCCGCAGCGGGCCCCGCAGGGCGTGCTTTATGCTGCCTCACGGAGGCAGAGGAGACGTTATTTCGGGGTGATGGCTCATGCCGGGTTGAGGGAGACCCGAGGGTCATCAGTGGATCTGGTTCAAGCCCAGCCCTGGCGCGGGAGGGGACGGTCCGCAGGACAGAGGGTGCCGCGCCCGGGGCCGCGAAGCCGGCCCACCTTGATCTTGGACCCCGCCGTGGTGGGGCGGCCCTTCTTGTCCCCGTCCAGCTTCTCGGGGAAGAGCATCTGCAGGAAGGCCCTGCGTGGCGACAAAAGGTCAAAGGTGACGGGGCCGTGGGTGCCCCCGCCTCTCGGGGCCAGCTGGTGCCCCCGCCGGCTGCTGCCCGCGGCGTGTGCGGGGTGAGGCGCCGAGCCCCGCTTTTTGCTTCGGCTCCTTGAGGTCCCCGCGTGACCCCACCTCCGTGAGCACGCGTGAGCTGGTAGCGGGGAAGCGGGAGGGCGCCACGGGGCGTGGTGCCCGCGTGGCCACGCCACAGCTGGTGCCCGCCCCAGGGGCCCGTCGGTAGGGCCGGGCAGGTGCACTTGGGTCCACAGTGCCCTCCCTCAGCTCCTCCTGACAGCGTCCCCTTTTGGGGTCACAGGAAGTTCTAGAACTAGGTGGCGGCGATGGTGGCCCACTCTTGGGCATGTGCTAAGTGCCGCGGGCTGGAACTGGCCCAGAGGTTCATCGTGGACGCCGGGCATTCGCCCGCAGTGAAGAGGAAGTCTGACAAGCGAGCCGCGTCCTCTCTGCTCTCCAGTCCCGTCCCCCGTTTTCCCTCACACTGGCCTCGGGGTTCTGTGGTTTCAGAGGGCCCCACACCCGGGTCTCTCATTCTCCGGGCTGGGCTGGAGGCCAGTCATTCTCGCAAATTCTCAGGCACGGCAGCGGCTGGTCCAGGGCTCCGCTTTGACAACCGCCAACATGGCAGCCACTGTTCTCGGGGTGGGGGGCCCCTCGGGTTTGGGGGAGGCCCGGAGGGAGGGGAGCCAGGGCTGGGGCCAGGGCAGAGGCCGGTCTGAGTGAGTGTTAAGTTCACAGCGGATTTCAAAGAGCGCGTGGACGGACACACGGAAAGTTTCAGCGATTCCTTGCTCCGCTTGAAGTCGATTGCGCGCCCAGGTGCGCTCAGGACGCCGGGCGCGCGCAGGGACCGCGGGGG
>NW_004567126.1:31232762-31233534 GCF_000260355.1 Condylura cristata | reverse complement strand
GCCGGGGCCGGGTCTGGAGAGGGCCGGAGACCCCGCACCTGCAGCCCCCCGCGCCTGCCTTTGTCTAGCTCAGTGTCTGTCTCTGCCCACCCGCGCAGCTCCAGCCCAGCAGGCATCTCGCACCTGCCAGCGCCCCTAAACCCTCGGGTCACGGCCCCAGGCGGCGCCAGGGCAGCCCGTGCTTCTGGGACGCAGACATGCAAGGGCCTCGCCAGGCTTGGGGTTCTGCTCGGCGGGGGGGAGCCTGCAAGGGCCCAGGGGCGGCGCCGGGGGCGCCCTCGCTTCTCCCCGGTGACCTCAGGCTGATGGCGGCGTCCAGTGACGGCCCTCGCAGTCACCCCCACAGCATCCTTGGCATGACGGGAGCCCTGGGGAGTGGGGTGACCCTGGGCCTCCCTCCCGCCCGCGGGGGGCTCCTGGGGCCACTCACTGCTCGCTGGACTGCATCAGCTCTATGAGGTCGGAGAAGAGGACGTCCCTGTTGCGCTCACAGAAGCCACTGACGTCATAGGAGACCTGGGGGCGGCAAAGGGCGCAGGTGGGGCGCGCGCCCCGGCCAGCGGGTGCCCGTGTGAGGGCGCGGGGTAGCCCCACCCGACCCACAGCCCCTGACTTCCAGCCGAGGTTGCTGCCGAGGCTGGGCCTGGGCGGCCTGGGGTGGGCGTCTTGGTCTGGAGTCAGGTCGGGCTCGGTATTTCCACCAGGCGCAATCCCAGGACCGGGGGGCTGGGAGAGTCGCGGGCCGCCGGCGGGGGTGGGGGCCGTGGGCTGC
>NW_004567126.1:31231340-31232482 GCF_000260355.1 Condylura cristata | reverse complement strand
GGTGGCCGGCTCAGAGGCCGTGGGGAGGCGCTTGCAGGGTTCTGGCCCGTTTTAGTTGTGGCGGCTTGCAGAACCGGGCTGCGAGCTCAGGGCTGCCTCAGGGCTGGGGTGAGCCAGGCTTGCAGCTCAGGCTGGGGTTTGGGCCTGCCTAATTTTGGGTCAGTGGGAGAGTTTCTGTTCTATTAGGGGGAGCTGTGGCCTCTGATCAGGGCTGGTGGGTTTCCGCCGCCCTTCCTGAAGCAACGTGGTGGAGGCTCAGGGGCGCTGGCGGCCTCTCGTCCAGGCAGGGACGGGACAGGCCTACAGCGCTGGCTGAGCTGACCTGTGGCCTCCGTCCAGCTTGGGGCTGGAGGCTCAGCAGGGACCCTGGGGTCCGTGAGCAGGCGCTGCTGGGGCCCGGGGGCACGACGCACCTTGCCAGCGTAGTGGTGGATGACGAAGCCGGCGCTCCAGCTGTTGAAGTGCTCGTGGGTGCCCACGGCCGCCTGCAGCTTCTGCAGCAGCGTCTGGTCAGCCCCGCCGCCCGTGGCGTGCATCGTGGCACACACGTCGTCCAGCACGCTCATGATGCCCGGGGGGCTCTGGGGAGCAAGGCAGTGGGGGGGCAGCTCAGGCAGCCCCGCCCCCACCCCAGAGCTCTCAGGGGGAGGGGGCGGGGGTGGCTCATACAAGATCAAAAGGGGGGGCTGTGTGGAAGCTCAGTGGGGGGCAGAGGGGCCCCATAAATTCTGCTTCTTTTCTCTCCCGAGACCGAGGTCGCCTGGTGGGGGACCTTGGCCCTTCTGTCCCTGGGCGGCGCCCTCTGGGACTGTTGTTAAGTGAATAACGACAGGTGGTCACTGGGGCAGAGAGGGTCAGTGGCCAACGGGACACTGCGGCTGTGCCCATCTGCCCAAGGTGGCAGCATGAGGGCCAAGGTGGGAGGGGTGGGGGGCTCTGGCCCCTCCCTGCCCTCCCAGGCCCAGGGGGCTCCCCCCCAGCTGGCCCTTACCAGCTTGTTTTCTATGAGGTCACAGACAACCTTGTTGTTGAAGTACTGGATGGGGGTCCAGCGGATGCCCTCCGCAACGTACTCCTCCTGGGGGCGGGCGGGGCCGGTGTCAGGGCAAAGTTGTGTGTCGAGAATGCCCACTCCACCGGGC
>NW_004567126.1:31226413-31231060 GCF_000260355.1 Condylura cristata | reverse complement strand
TCTCCCATTGCCTGCTCCTGCCCTATCTCATTACTGACACATGACAGAACCCATCCCCCGCGTGGGCACCCTGGAAGCGCAGCCCCGGGGCCCACTCCAAGGGGAGCTGGTGGGCGAGTACCCCAGCCCCGTGCTCCTCCCCGGCGGGTCACCCCCAAGGTTGCCCCAGGGCCTGCTAGAGCCGGCCCGCGTCACCCCCGGTGCTAACTTGCTCGTCCACACACCCTATTCCTGCGCTCCTGAAGTCGCCCCCCCCCGAAGCTGCCAGAGGGGTGGGGACATTCGGCCGGGATCTGTGTCCCTCTCGTGAGCAGCTGTGCGCGTGGCTTTGCAGGTAGCGCCCGGCGGGCGGGCGGGCGCTCGCTAACTGCTGAGTGTGGCCGAGGAGCTTGCCCAGGCCTTGCCCGAGCTCCAGGCTGAAGACAGGCCCCTGGGTGGGCCTGACGTCTCAGCAGAGAGGCGGGGTCCCCGCTCGGCCACCCCACGCCCCGGCCCGCGCCAGGCGGCCCGCCCTGCCCACCTGTTCAGCTTTCAGGGTGAGTTCGATAAAGATCTGCTGTAGCTTCTCATTGACGAAGTTGATGCAGAACTGCTCGAAGCCATTTTTCTGCCGACGGAGGGAGCGGAGGCGTTCCGTGGGGGCTGGCGCTGGGCCCTAGCGCCGCTGGCCGCCCCGGGGTGCAGAGAGGACAGGGTGCGGGCAGGGCCGGGGCTGTACCTGGAAGATCTCGAAGCCGTAGATGTCGAGTACGCCGATGCTGTACTCGTCCTGAGGCTTCTGCATGGCGCGGTTGATGGCCTGGGGGGCGGGCGGGGTGAGCACCCACCGCCGGGCTCGCCCCGGGCAGCCTCTATCCCTCGCTTCTCTCCTACCCGCCCCAGGCCGGGTGTCCCCCCCCAACCAGCCACCCCGTGAGACCGGGGCGCCGCTGCATCTCAGTTCCTGCCCTTTGGCCAGATAGAGGCCACCTGCACCTCCACCTTCTCGCCTTTAGAATGGGCCGATAAGAGCCACCGCCTCGCAGGGACGCTTCTCGTGAAATAGCGCCCCGGACGCTCTGCCCTGGGCCTGCTCACCTCCACCAGGAAGTCGAAAAGGCGGGCGTAGAGCCCCTTGGCCAGGGCGTCTCGGGTGTAGGCCGCCTGCTCCACGTTGAGGGTCACGTCGATGGACTCGCTGCGGCCGCCCCAGCGGCTGTCCATCTTGCGGCTGGTCAGCTTTTCCTGCAGCCGCCCGCTGTCAATGCCCAGCAGGTAAGCCGGGAAAGCCAGGACTGCGGCGGGGGCACAGAGGGTGGTGGTTGGGCTCTTGGGCCTGTGGGGCGCTCCCCCCCTCTCCCTTGTCCGCTGGGGCCCAAACTGGGGGGAGACTCCGCACGGGCGCGGGCCCCCCGCGCCCCACTCACGGTCCACACTCTCCACCCGGGCATAGTTGCCCTCCTCGCAGAAGCTGATGTTGCCCAGGTGCAAGATCCCTGCCACGAGCTGCAGGACCAGCTGCTGGACGTTGGGCGGGATCCCGATGACCTGCATGGCGTTCTGTGGGTGCAGGGGAGTCACTGGTCCGCGCCCCCGGCACCTCCGGCCTCGGCACAGAGGCAGGCGAGGGCCTGGGGCGGCCCCCGGCTCTTCCACTTGCTGGCCGTGTGCGAACTTGGACAGCCCCGCCGTCCAGGGACCGTGGCCGTCCAGGACCGTGGCCGTCCGGGGACCGTGGGTGTCCAGGGACCGTGGCCGTCCGGGGCCGGGGCCATCCGGGGACCATGGCCGTCCAGGACCGTGGCCGTCCGGGGACCGTGGGTGTCCAGGGACCGTGGCCGTCCGGGGCCGGGGCCGTCCGGGGACCGTGGGTGTCCAGGGACCGTGGCCGTCCGGGGACCGTGGCCATCCGGGGCCGTGGCCGTCCGGGGCCGTGGCCGTCTGGGACCGTGGCGGGCGGCGGGCGATGGGCGGCGGGCGATGGGCGGCGCTCACCAGAGTCTCCTGGAAGTCGCTGCTGTCATCGGTGCCGTCCACCTTGTAGGTGTCCGACTGGTTGAGGTAGTAATAGTAGTCGGGGGTCATGAGACCCAGGTTCTGCCGCTGCTCCTGGGATGCCCCTTCCAGCAGCTGGGGGGACACGTGCACCTGACGCGGGCTGCCCCGCCCCTCCGGGGACCCTCCGCCCGCCCCATGTCACCCCTTCCTCGAACCTGGTAGTATATGTGGAAGTTCCTCTCGTTTTCGTTCTGCATGACCACACGGGATTTCTCCAACAAGAAGTTGGAGATCTTGCCCCCGTCCGGCTCCCCGCCACGGCTGAACTGGATCTCAAAGTACTTGCCCTAAACCCGAGAGAGCCGTCAGCGCCCGGCCCCGAGGGGCAAGCTGGGGGATCGGGCTTCCAGTCCCCTGGGGCCGTGTGCCGTGCTCTCCTGCTGGCGGCCCTTTGCCTAAGCTTGGTTCCCCCTGCTCCTCACCCCAGCCGGTCCGGCCCGGGATCTATCACGTCCCACCGGCCAGTTCCGCGGGTTCCTACGGCACAGAGGCCTCGGTGTCTGGGTCTCTGGGATGCACGGGTCCGGCGACCCTGGCTGGACGTCGCCCCTGAGCCTGCCCTGCTCTGTGACACCTCCTGGACCCTGCCCAGGGGCAGAGGGCAGCCCCGCCCCTCCTCCCCTCTGCCGCCTGCACCCAGTCACAGCGCAAACATGCCTGTCGTGCGGGACGTGGCTTACTCTTAGAACAGCATTGCATGAAATTAGAGGTCACGGGATGTTGCCAAGGTCACCCATGTTTTTGTGTCTGTCAATAGCTTGCAAATAAACACTGTGTAGCTGTACGTGAATGAAGTCTGAGGACAGCGGGAGCAAGTGCAGTGTGGAACGGCCAGAGGCGTGGCTGCTTCTGGGGCGGGTGGGCATTCAGCCTGGCTAGGAAGCGGTGGGGGGGCTCTCTGGAGCCTTTCGAGGGGGTGGTGTATCTGCTGACTGGGGTGTGCGTGCGTCCAGCACAGCAAACGCCCTGCGCTAGCCTTACGGTTTCGCTGAGCGCAAGCTTCACTCGACGAGAAACAGACAAGGCCGGTAAGTTTGTACTGAACTATAATTAGTGACCTCCGTGGAGGACTGGGGGGAGGTCTGGGGCAGCCGCGGAGCGCAGGCTGGCAAGGGAAAATACGGAGGGCCGGAAGGATGGACAATAAGAGAATCTAGAAAAAGGCTGTGGTGGGCGGACACGGGCGGGGGTGGGGGCAGCTCCCCGTCTTTTGATGTCTCCGTGCAGTTGAGAGCTTTCGTAGTCAACTGCTAGGGACGCCGAGACTATTACTGTAGGTGAAAGTAAATGTAATTTATGATGTTCAGGGGAGAAATCTTACGGCACTCAGCTCTCGGGCTGTGGCCGCACGCCGGCCCGTGCGGGTCTGTGAGGGGTGACGGTCACCCCACTGGTGGTGAGCGAGCGGCCTGTTCCCCAGGCGCAGGGGCCGCCATCTCCTCCTGTCCCGCCAGCCCTTGGCGCACAGGCGGCGAAACTGCGTCTCCTGTGACTGGGGCCAGGCTCAGCCTGCTGCAGCCGGGGAGCGGCTCAGAGTGGCACAAGACGAGGGGCCTCCGCGGTTCTGGGGGGCTTGTTCCCACATGGACCGCAAGCAGGAAGTGCGTGTCCCACCCCGGCGCTGGGGTGTGTGTGTTGTATTCTCGTGTTTGTGTCTGTGTGGGCTGTGGGGGTGGGGGTGTAGTCCGACGTGCATGGTGTGAGTGGGTGTGTATGGTGTGGTATGTTGTGCATATAGTGTGTATGTTGCCGCTGTGTGTGATGTGTGTAGCGTGTGCGTGCATGACGTGTTCCATGTGTGTGGCATGTGTATGGGTGTGTGTGCATGGGGTGTGCGTGTTGTGAGAGTTGTGCATGCATGGTGTGTACATAGTCGGTGTGGATTGTGTATAGTGCGTGTGGCGGGTGCGTGTGGCGTGTGCTGTGTGTGTTGTGTGTGCGCGTGCTGTGTGTGGCGCACAGTGCGTGTGGCGGGTGTGTGGTGCGTGCTGTGTGTGTTGTGTGCGCGCGTGCTGTGTGTGGTGCACAGTGCGTGTGGCGGGTGTGTGGTGCGTGCTGTGTGTGTGGCGTGCAGGTGCGCGGGGCTGTGCGCAGGCGAGGCGCTCGGCGCAGCGCGCTGCGGGACTCACGAAGCGGCTGGAGTTGTTGTTGCGCACGGTCTTGGCGTTGCCGAAGGCCTCCAGCAGCGGGTTGGACTGCAGGATGACGTCCTTGACGTTCTGGGCAGCGGCGGGGGAGAGGTCAGGCCAAGCGGGCGCTGGCCCTGCCCCCGCCCTGCCGCCCGCCGCGCGCTCGCCTCACCTGGACCTTCTCACCGCCTCCGGACACCTTGGAGATGTAGCCCATGATGTATTTGGCGGCCACCGTCTTCCCGGCCCCGCTCTCTCCGCTGTGGGGGGTCAGCCGTCAGGGTGGGCCGCGTGCCCGCCCGGTGCCTGACCACGGCCCCCGCGCGGCCCTGCAGGCCGGGACGACAGCGGACTCGGCAGATGGGGCCCAGGGGACGGAAGCTGCGGGCGGGCCGAGCCGCGGCCGCCTCACCTGATGATGACGCACTGGTTCTCACAGTCGATGAGCATGTTCCGGTACATGTTATCCGTGAGCGCGTAG
>NW_004567126.1:31217476-31225375 GCF_000260355.1 Condylura cristata | reverse complement strand
GCGCCGCTGCGCCCCTGCGCCCCACGCCCACTCCAGTCAGCGCCCTCCTGCCCTTGCCAGTTCCAGCACCTTCCAAAGCTTCCACTTCCACTTGCCCTTCTCATTTGCTGTTTTTCATCAAACGACGCCTCCCTTAGCCCCCCACAAAGGAGCCCAGACACAGGAGCGCCCCAAAGCCTTTCTTCCTGAAACGTGTCAGGGATGTGTAGCCCAACTGCGCTGGGCGGCACCTTCAGGTTCGCAGCTCTGCCAGGTCCCCCACAGCGGCGCCCGGTGAGGAGCGGCGGCCAGGCAGGGCGAGGCTTCCCGTCTCTGCTCACACAGGCGGCCCCCCCAGGTGGCCCCCCGACCCGGCCCAGGAGCCCCGGAGGGCAGCTACGGCACTGGTCCCTGCGCCCGCCTGAGCAGGAAGCACCTGACAGGTGAGCAAGAGGCAAGCGCAGAGAGGACCCCGGCTTCAGAGCACCCCGAGAGTAAAGGGGTCTAGAGATGGAAGTCGAGGCTCCGCAGGGGACCAGTGTCTGCCAGGCAGGTGCCAGGGGTGGGCGTGGCGGGCAGGAGAGACTCTGGCAGGGGCCAGACGGCAGGTCAGGGCTGCAGGTGCACTTCCTGCCAGACAAGGTCAAGGTCAGAGCAGAGTGAGAAACCAGCTGGCTTCCGGGTGCAGCGGTCACTGCATGCACGTGTGGCAGGGGACAAGACGTGGGCCGGGCTGCGCCCGTCCTGGCCGAGGGCCATGAGGCTGCACGTGGGTAGAGGACAAGGGGCAGGTGGACGCTCACGAGGCCCCACAGGGTCCCGGCGAGGGGCGCGGGCCTGTCGTGTTGGCCCCCACGCAGCTGGGCAGCCCCGGGGCAGGCTGAGGCTCGGGAGGGGACACAGCGGGTGGTCCGAGGTGTGAGGTGTGAATGTGCCCTTGACCTTGCACCCAGGAGCGCCGGGGACCCGGGGTGTTGGGGTGCACTAGAAAACTGGGCAGGGCTTTCAGGGAACGGGGAGAAGAGTCCCCAGCCAAGGAGCAGAGCTGTGACATGCAGGAGAGAGGCCAGTGGGGAGACGGGAGGTGGGCCGGAACCCCTCGGCGAGTAAGTGGGGCCTCAGCGCTGGCCTCCCCACCGCTCCGCTGAGACGTGTGGAGCTGCGTGCTGGGGCCCTGGAGCTTCAAGGGAGGGTCGCTGCGCGCCCTGGGTACCCACCCCGGCCTCTCCCAGCGCGCCGCCCCCGGGGCTCCCCTGTCAACTCCCCTGAGGGGCCCTGCGGATGAGTGCAGGCGAGGGGACGCGTGGGTGAGGCTGGGGGGTCCCAAGGGCCCCGAACGGGCGGGGGGAGGCACCTGCCTGAGGCGGCGGCGCCACGGGGTGGGACGAGGCCGGCACTGCGGGGAGGGGCGCCCCAGCCCCCAGCTGGCGCGCAAGGAGGGCCGCTCGCAGTCACTGGCGCAGAGGGCCAGACCGCGCCAAGTGCCAGAGCGAAGCCTGTGCCCGGCAGCACTGGCGCCCCCGTGTCGTCGGCTCTACTGGGAGATTGTCGCTCTGCCTGACGCCGCTGTGCGCTGCTTGGCACTCGGCGCTCGGGCGCTCTGGCTGTGAGACGAGCGCCGCCCGCGTCGGCCTGTGGTACGGGGCGCGTGGTGTGTGCGGCCTGTGCACGGTGGCTTTGGGCACACCGGTGGCCGTGCACACACGTGTGACACATGTGCGACTCACACATGTACAACGCACACCGCGTGACGCGCTCTGTGTGGCACTGCTGCGTGGCAGGTATCACGTGCACGTGCAGCACGTGGCACATACATGCAGGAGGCTGTGCACACGTGACGTGCACACACATGACCACACGTGTGTGGTGTGTGGTGTGTGGTGTGTGTGTGTGTGGTGTGGTGTGTGGCGTGTGGTGTGTGGTGTACACACATGTGAGTGTCTGTGTGTGGCACGTGCAGTGTGGCGTGTGGCACACACGTGTGGCATGTACAGAGCGCCAGGTGATACACGCACACGTGTGCCTGCATATGTGTGTGGTGCGTGCGGTGTGTTGTGTAACACACGTGTGGTTGTGCGCACGGGTGGCATGCGCAGCGTGGCATGTGGCACACACGTGTGGTCTGTAGTGGCCGGTGGCACAGGGACATGTGTGTCTGTGCGCATGTGTGGAATGTGCAGCGTGGCATGTGGTCGTGCACACGCGTGGCACTTCACATGTGTGGTGCGTGCAGCGTGGCATGTGGCACACGTGTGGCTGTGCCTGCACACGTGTGCGTGTAACATCACACGAGCCACCTGGAGGCCGGTGGCAAACAAGCGACTTTCTCCTCTGCATTATGAGGCGCCGCGTCCACTCGTGTGGAAATGCGGAGCTGCTGTCTCTGTGTGTGAGCGTCATTTCAGCGCCTGAAGGGTTCTGTGGATATCTGTGACAGGAAGGGGGTGCTGGGTGACACCCGCAGGGCTCTGGGGTGCAACCGGGGGTTGGGTGGTGGCGGGAAGCACCGTGGGGGGCCAGCCAGCACCTGGGCCTGGGGTGGGAGGGCCGGGCGGGCGCCGGGCCCTGAAGCACAGGGGACGCAGGCTTGAAGTGTGGGAGCAGGCGCCCAGACCGTTCACGAGGAGGCCTCTCGGGTGCTGGATGAGAAGGGGAAGAGAGAAAGAGGCGCATGGAGAAGTGGGGTGCATGTTTCCTGTTTCAGGACGGGAACCAGAGTGTGGTGCTGAGAAGAGACACTGAAATTCAGGACTGAGGTGGCGTCACAGGGGCCCAGCCCAGGGCCGGCTGGTGGGGGCGTGTGGGGGAGGGGGAGGGGGTGTCTCCTGCGAAGAGCGGAGGGCGCAGCCCGTGGTGGGGTGGGCAGCCGGCGGCGTGGCACCCGCCCCGCCTCCACTGGGCAGGCCTTGGCCTCTCCGCGCGGGCTGGGGTCAGCAGCCTGACCAGGCTTGCCCTGGGGCGGACGGCCAGGGCGGTGAGGTCCCTCGGGCACTCGGGCTCCATGCCCCAGCGTGGGCCGGGCCAGGCGGCCAGGGCTGGCCCTCGTCTGGGGCAGAGACGTGGCAGGACTCCCACGGGCCCCCGCCAGTGCCCACGCGCCAGGGTCCTCGGGCTGAGCTGAGACGCGAGGCCTCTTCCTTGGAGGTCAGAGGCCCCGGGGTGCTATCTGGCTGACCCCGGGACTCAGTTCCTCTTCCTGCCCTCGTCCACTTCCCCTTCCCGCTGGGCCAGCTGCGCAGCTGGCCCAGGCCCTCCCCTGTCCTCGAGCCCAGCTCAGACCCCTGCCCCAGACATGCTCCCTGCTGCAGGCCTGCCGAGGACGGGCGTGGGGTTAACTCCAGCGGTGTGGCGTGGCAGGGACGGTCAGAATTTGGGGCTGAGAATGTGTGTCAGGCGAGGCCATAATCCCGGGAGGCCACTTCACTAAGCCTCAGTTTCCCCAACTGCAGATCGACCCCCTGCCACATTCCGTGCCCAGGTTCGCTGAGCCGGGCACAGCCGCCGAGCGTGTCGGCGAGGTGATTTGCACCCGACGGGCTGAGAGGAGGAAGGGGTGGACGGAAGGGCGGCCGGGGTGAGGCGCCTGTCTGTCTGTGCCATGAGGATGGCTCTCTCTGTGGCCCCCCCACTCTCGGGGGCCAAGTGGAAGCTATTTATTCCTAAGTCCCTTCCTCGTGGGTGGGGTGCACCAGAGAACAAACTGTGGTCTTGGGACCACAGCCGGGTATGACTCAACCCGCCTGGTCTTGTGAAAGACGGTGCAGTGGAGGGGGCAGGTATTTCCTGACTGAGCTTTCAAAGAGGCTCCCCACCTGAGGCGGAGGCGTGGAGGTGGGGCTCCCCTTTGCCACTGAGGAGATGGTGCCGGTGGGGCTGAGCTTTGGCTGAAGCCAAACAGACTGTGCCCCCCGACTCCGCCCCACACTCTGCAGGGGCAGGAGGTGGAGTCCAGGCCTGGGACTGACTCTTGGGGAGCTCCGTGTACCCCGAGTGAGTGCAGCGAGTTGTCCAAGGGCGACTTGGGCCAGCACAGATGCCAAGAAGCGGGGGTGGTCAGCGCGGGCCTCCGTAGGAGGCCTGGAGCTTCAATGCGAGGCCGTGGAGCCGTGGCCTGGGGCACCTGGGTGTGTGTGGGCGCCAGGACTCTGGTTTCTTGGGAGCTGAGCGCCTGGGTCCAAGTGAGGCAGGAGGACCGGGTAACCGGGGGGTGCCCCCGTCCCCCAGAAAGAGAGGGAAGTCAGAGCACGGTGGCTGACGAAAGAGCGTTGAGCCGGCAGTCCCTCGGAGCCGCGCGGGCCTAGGAGCCGGGCGTGGAGGGGGACAGGCCCACGACGCCTGTGCACCTGCCAGGGGCCGCAGACACTCGCTCTCTGCAGTTTGCCCAGTTGCTTGGGGCTCCCAGCTCCTGGACGCAGCGAGCATGACTGGAGAGCAGCGAACAGCCACTTCCTTCCTTGCTGGCCTGTGGTTGCCAGCTTGGAGGAGCTGAAGCTGCTATGCGGGGGCCCCACGCCGGCCCCCCACCTGGCCCCCCACCTGGCCCTGCCTGCCCCCCGCTGTGCCCCGGGAGCTTGGTCCTGCCCTACCCCTCAAAAAGGATCCTGGGCCACACCCTGCACCCCTATCTGTGCAAACCAAATGGTCCCTGCAGAGTCTCGCTCAGACTCCTGCTCCGTTCATGGGTGCTCTTGGCTCCCTTTGGCCTGTCCCTCTTGTTCTCCGTGAGCTGGGCCCTCTCCAGTGGCCCCCTCTTAGTGGCCCCCCCTCCAGTGGCCCTCTCTTCAGTGGCCTCCTCTCCAGTGGCCCTCTCTTCAGTGGCCCGGACCTCCCCCCCGCCTGTCGAAGACTGTCTGCCTGACACTTGTCTTCCCTGGTCTTCACTCCCATTCAGCTGCGCCCCAGCGGCTCTTCCCCCCAACTGTGGGCACCCCCGCTCCTGACCCCCTCCGTGGTGGTGGCCCAGGGGCCATCACAGTCTCCCTGCTTCAGTCATGCCACCCACCGCGAGTGACAGGCTCCTCCCTTCAAAGTTAAACAGAAACTGCTGATGCCTCAGTGCCAGCGGCGCTGGCTGACATCAAACAGAAACAACGGTCAGTGCACCGCCTGTTTCCGTCAGCCGTCTCCAGCAGCCATCCCACGCCGCCTGTCCACGGCGCCACTGCGCCGCGACCCCAGCCCCACACACCGGCAACCGCCGGCGCATCCCCAATGACACCCCCTTCGAGAACCAGCACACCCCACCGCCCCAGGGCCGGCGCCAAAACGCACGGAGGCAGGGCCTGCGACAGGGACAGCGAGGCCACCCCAGGGCCGGGCACCACGGCCCGCCACCGCTCAGCGGCACCCCGCAAGGGTGCGCAGAAGCCCCGCGGCCCCGGCGTGGGGGCGGCTCTCACTGCGCCCGCTCTTCCCACACTCCTGACCCGTCTGCTCCCAGACAAAGCTGCTGCCTCCCGGGGGCACCCCTGGACTGGCTCTGGGTCCCCAGTTGTGAGTTTCTCGTTCTCCCAGACGCCTGTGGGTCCACCACCCCCTTGGCGGAGCATGGCACGCTGGGGCGGGGGCCGGGGGCGCCGCTTTCTCCGGAGCAGCAAACCCTGCCCTGGGCTCTCGCTGTCTGGCTGATTTGCCCCCTGGCGCCTCCCAGCGCCCCGGGTGGTCAGACGGGGTTGCCAGAGGCCCGGCCCCCGCCAGCCCTCAGACTGACGGCCCTGCCCCTGCCTCGCGCCTTCCTCCGCCTTGGCCAGCGGCCTCGCCGCCCGGCCTGCGGCTGGCACCACTGGCCTGCCCCGCCCGGACACACGCGGACACGGCGCCGTGCCGCAAGCCTGCGGCTTGACTCCCGCCGTGACGGCCCCAGGCTGTCGCCATCCCAACCTCGAGCGCGCAGTGGCCGCCGGTCAGGGCCGCGGGGCGGGCACGCAACGCGGCTCACCGTCGGGGCGTCTGTGCGGCCGCAGCCAGACCGCTCGGCGACCCCGGCGGGGGCCCAGCGCCCGGGACCCTCGCCGCCATTCCTGGTCCCGCGTGTCCGGGAGGAGCAGGTGCGTCTCACCGACTCCAGGGGACAGAGGGACAGAGGGACAGAGCAAGAAGTGGCTCACCAAGCACCTGGGAGGAACCTGAGTTCCCTGAACCCCGGGACCGGGGGATGCTCCTGTCACTGCGGAAAGTGACACCTCAGCTGCCTGCTGCGTCCTGTGCCCCGCCTGGTGCCTCCCAGTGTAGTTCCCGCTCGGGACACCTGGGGCGCCTGGGCAGCCCCCAGGGGCCTCAGGCGCTCTGCTGTGCCCCTGCCCGTCGCCCCACTTTCTGATGGTGGGCTCAGGGCACCTCCTCCTTGCGGGGGCGCCCCACCCCTGCCCATCAGAGCCCGCCGCAGGACTTACCATGGTGGCTGCAGTCTGGACCCTGGGGGCTCCAAATGGGTCGTGGGGAGTTGCAGGCTCAGGGGGCGCTGGGGGGCGGCTCGGGCATGGCCTGGCTTGAGGCTTCACTGGACTCGCAGCCCTAGTTCCTCATATCATCACTCTTCTCACTTCCTTGACGGGAGGGGCTGGTGCTGGGCGGGGAGAGCCTCTGCAGAGACCTCCGGCTCCCCAAGCTAGGCCAAGCCCAGCAGAGTCCAGGGGTGGACGCTGGGGCCTGCTCCCGGTTCCCGGGCCCCCCGGGGCCCCCCGGGGCCGGGGCTGCGGCCAGGAGTGGGGTGCAGGTTCCTGGCGGCGGGTAGCCCCGGGAGTTGCGGGCTGCGGCAGGTGTCTTCAAAGCCCTGGGCATCCGGGAGCAGACTCCTCCGCCCTGCCCTGCCCTGCGGGCCCTCCCCCAGGGCCCGGGGGGTTTTTTGCGGGGGGTGTCAGAGGCGCCCGCAGCCAGGGGCACCTGCGGGTCTCGGAGACAGCTACGGATGTACCGCCCCACCTCACCCACTTCTGGGGGCTCCCCACTTTCAGTGGGGCCGCGGGCCCCCCCAGCACCACCCTCGGGGATGCCGCTCCCCACCCACACTGCGAGGCCCAGGCCGGCCAGCGCCCACCTCGGGAGTCCAGTCCCAACTGGTCGTGGCGGCGCCCCCTCGTGGCCACACCCGCGACCAGCTCGACTCTCCCCGAAAAGTGGTGCGCTGGGCTGGCGGCTTCCAGCCTCCACCTCACAGGCAGAGGGCAGCCCGGCCCCTGCTCCCCAGCAGGCATCGGGGAGCCTCGGGGAGGGGATTTTACGCCGAGACTGAGGACAGAGCTGGCGTCAAGCAGGTGAGAGGGTGGGGAGGCCCCTGCGCAGCGAGGGCGCCCAGATGGAGGCAGGTGGGGACACCGAGGAGCTTCCAGGTGGGTGGGGTGCCGGGGGCCGCCACGAGCTGAACTTTGGTCCCCAAATCACTGGGCTGTCACCTGTGCGGCTGCCGCGGCCTCGGGCCGGCGAGGTGACCGGCGCCCGCGGCCACGTCCTGCCGGAGGCCCCCGCGGGACGGACCAGCGCACTGACAGGCACACGCGGAATCTACACAAGACTTTATTGCTGTGGGGCTTCCTGGAGACGGCTGGGGCCAGCCGGCCCGTAGCACCATGGTGGGGCAGCTGGGTGCCGGCGTTCTCCCCCTCTCCGCCCCGCCCCTGCAGGGGCCCCCTGGGGGCGAGGCGACACCCCCACCCCCAGGGGAGGGGTCGAGCCAGCTGGTGTAACAGCTCGCCAAGCCCCTTCCCCACCCCCACTTTTCACAGTACTCAGTGCGATCAAAGGGGGTGGGGGTGACGGACGCCCCCCAGGGCGGGGCAACGGGCAACGGCCGAACGGTTGCTCCGGCTCCAGATCCCTCCAGGACGGCGTCTCACTAGGAATTAGGATCCGGCGGGGGTGCCCTGCGCGTCGCTGCCCTCTCTATCCCTCAGCCAGGGGTTCCCAATAAATAACTTCCGGCGC
>NW_004567126.1:31214052-31215866 GCF_000260355.1 Condylura cristata | reverse complement strand
GGGGGGGCAGCTAACTTCGGAACGACGGCCAGCGCGGGCAGGGGTGGCGGGAGGGGCTTGTGCCTGCAGAGGGGCCCCGTGGGCACCCTACTCAGCGCCCCGCCCCCCCATCGTACCAGGGAGGCCGCTGGGCGGGTGGGGGAGGGAGCCCACCTCGGACCAGTCAAGGGTGGTCCACTCCGGGGGGCAGGTGGGCCCGTGGCAGGCCTCCAGGATGGGCGGGCGCGGCTGCGGGCACGCGCTGTCGTCCAGGGCCTTCTCCTCCGCCGCGGACACCCGGCGCTGGCACACGACGGACCGGCTGCGCACGCCGGCATCGCAGCTGCGGCTGCAGCGAGACCAGTTCCCTACAACCCAGCTGGGGAGGCGCGGGGCTGGGAGAGCTGCGCAGGGCACGCCCCCCCCGCCCCGCACCCTCCTGCCCCCCCAGCGTCATCTGGAAACCCCGACTGTGGCGCCAGCACAGCCCCCCCTTGGGTCGCCCCGCGGGGGGTCACCAGCCCAGGAGAGGCTTATCCGGGTCTGGCCACAGAGCCGCGATCCCCGCGATCCCACCTTGGGGGAGCGCTGCCACCCCCACCCGGGATGGGGCACCACCCCTCAGGCAAGGGGCGCCTGCCCCAGCGGGCACTCACTCGGGTGGGCAGGGCTCCGTGTTGCAGGCCCGCTGCCTCTTGGGCAGCTTGCTGTGGGCGCTGCAGTGGTGGGGGGCCACGGCCGAGCTGTCCAGCTGGTTCCGGCACTCCACGGACTGCACCTGGCTGCCTGGCGTGGGGGAGAGGCCGCTCAGCCCGCCGGCTGCGCCCGGGGGTGGCCGCCCCGCCCCCCAGCCCACCGGGCCTCACCACCCGCACACTGGGCCGAGCACTTGGTCCAGAGCGCGTAGTGCCAGGAGTAGGGTGGCGGCGCGTCCCGGGCGATGGGCGCGTTGAAGCGGTAGCGGAGGGCGGGCAGCTCGGCCTGGGCCAGCACCTGGCGGGCAGCGGCGGAGGTCAGCCAGCGGCGTGAGCTGCAGCCGCACAGGGACCCCTGCCCCCCCACGGTCACCATGACGACGAGAGACGCGTTGATGGGCCCCAGGGCCTCCAGGCTCTGGGTCTGGTCTGGCCCTTGTCGCAGCTGGAAGGTGGTCCCGGCCAGGGGCAGGCGGTGGGGCTGGGGTGTCCCCGGCAGCCCCTCCAGCAGCAGCGATTCCTGGTCCCCCTTGAGGGCTGGGGGCAGTGCGGCGGTCAGCAGCCAGCCTCGCGGGCCCCCGCCCACCCTGCGCCTGGCTCACCCAGGTGGCTGAGGGAGAGGTTCAGGTCCTGGAGGAAGATGTGCACGGAGCCCTTGGGGATCCAGACGACCTCCTCGTATCCTGGACGGCGAGTTTAGCTGTCACCCCCGGCGCCAGCCCCCACCCCGGCTCCCCATGACGGCGCTGACCCCTGGACCCCAGCTCCAGCCTGTGGGGCAGGGATAACAGCTGACAGGAAGCTCAGGAGCGGGAGGGCGGGTGAAGCCAACCCCCCCCCCGCAATTACCCACCGGCCCGGGTGCACCGGGGGCCCCAGGCCCTCACTGGGGCGCCGCTGCGACCCCGGGACTACCTGGGGCTCCCGACACCCCACGAGCCTCTGGGTCTGAGGAGCTGCTGCCTTGGCTACGGGGACAGGGGCGCCCTGCCGCTGGAGAAGTGGGGGGCGTGGAGGGAAACGGGGTCTTACCAGCCCCGGGCAAGTCCGGGCTGAAGACCCCCTCGATGGTCTGGCAGGCGCTGCCGTCGCCCCCACACACCCGACACTTGTCCTCACGCAGGTCGGAGCCCAGGACCC
>NW_004567126.1:31210160-31213837 GCF_000260355.1 Condylura cristata | reverse complement strand
GCCCTCTCTGTGTAGAAGTTGAAGCCTTCCGCTAGGCACGTGAGCGAGCAGGCCTTCACGCCCCCTGGAGGGCGCGGCCCCGTCAGATGGGGCGCCCCCGGCACCCGGGGGAGGGGACACCGGGAGGGCCGCCCCTCGGGGACCGGCAGGCCGCCTGACCTGGCTGGGCCTGGCTGCCGGGGCCGCACCCCGGCCTCCCGACCCCCACTCACCGCCCCGGTACGTCTTCCACGTGTAGAACTTCCCTCGGAAGGGGACACTGTCAAATTCAGAGCACTGCATTTCCCGGAAGTCCTGGGAGCCCGGGGGACAGTCCTGGACAGGGCGGGAGGTGGGTACAGGGAGTCAGGCAGCCTAGGGGCCAGGAAGCGGTGGCCAGGGCAGGGGCGGGTGAGTCGGGAGCCGGGAGGGGTCGTGGACACCCAGGGCAGCGGACAGTGGCCGAGGCCCCACCCAGGCAGCGGGGGTGCAGGGCAGGTGTCTCTGGGGCGGGGCCCGGAGGCTTGAGAGAGGTCTGGCGGCTTCAGGCCACTGTCCTCTGGAGCGTGAGGGCCCAGCGAAGGGCGGGGCATTCGGGGGCAGGTGCTGGGGTGTGGGCTCGCATCCAGGAGACAGGTGCCCTCTGGGGGCGCTGGCCGGGGGCGGCTCACAGCAGCCCCCCCTTGAGAGCACCCCTCCTGTAGGCCTGGCGCTCATCGGGCATGTGCACAGACTCACGGACACCCAGTACTGTCACGGGGAACCCCGAGTTTTAAGAAAAGGTCAGCAAAGGAGAAGTGTGGAAGAGGAGGTAGGAGCTGGGCGCTGGGGACGCAGGCAGGGGGGCCTGGGGGCGGGGCGGGGCTCGGGGGGGGACGCTTGCTGGGCTCGGACAGGGGTGCAGGCAGGGGCGCAGCGTGGTGGAGGTAGCGGGTGTGGCGGTGGGCCCAGGAAGCGGGGGACCGGGCCCGGGCCGCGGGGGACCCACCTCGGTGTTGCAGGAGCGGTGGCGCCGCCTCTCGCCCAGGCAGTACTTGCCCCCGATGGTCGGCCTGGGGGGAGGGGCCGGGTGAGGGGGGGCAGGCCGCCCCTCTCCCGGCCAGGGTCTGAGGCTGACCTGGGGCTGTCGCAGTGACGGCTGGACGAGGAGACGCCCCCGCCGCAGGTCCGGCTGCAGTCACCCCACGGGGTCCAGGGGCCCCAGGCCCCGTCCACGCCCTCCGGCCGCGACCCGAAGGGGACGCACACCCGCTTGTAGCACCACTGTGGGGGGACAGGAGGGGTGAGCCCAGTGCTGTCTCCGGCCCTCCAGGGCCCCTCCCTGCTCCCCACAGGCGGAAGCGGGAGGTCGAGGAGCGGACTCAAGACCGGGCGCAGGGGCCCGTCCAGGGGCTCCACGCTGCCCGCGCGGGGGCCTGGGGGCTGGCGGCGCTCACCCCCTTGTCGATGGTGTGCGTCTGGCACAAGGTGCCCTCGGCCGCCGGGATGCTGCTGGTGATGCACCTGTTGCTCTTGCTCAGACACCACAGCTCGCTGCACACCTCCTGGGGACCAAGCGCCACTCAGGCTCGCCCCACCTGCCGGGGCGCCCGCGGGCAGGGCCCAGGCAACCGCAGCTGGCCTGTGCGGGCCCGGCTCCCCTTTGCGGTCTCCTAGGGCCGAGGCCGCCCCCCGCCTCTGGCTCCACTCCCCACCCCTGGAGCGCCACGGCTCCCAGGTGCCTATTTATCCGAATTTTACTGTGAGCAAACCAAGCCGGACACGCCGGTCACTGGCTGGAGGTGGCCCTGGCCGCGGGGGCGCTGTGGGCCAGCCCCACCGGTGAGGCAGAGTCCCCTGGCAGCTTCGTCCAGCAGGAAGCGGGCCCACCATCACCAGGTGATTTTACCGCAAATGCTCAGAGCCTGAAGGACTAGGGTCCCCCTGAAGGGGGAGCAAGGAGGGGCGGATGCTCCTCTCCGGGAGGCGCCCTGTGGGGTCAGGGCCACGGCGGGGTGGCGCCACGGCCGCAGGACCACGCTCCGCCCGTCAAGCAAGGGTGACGGAGCTAGCGGGTCACAGTGCCCCCAGGACTTGTCCACAGAAGCTGCCGGGGCCCGGGCAGCCGTCAGGGTCACCTAGGAAGGTGGACCGGCCCTCCCCGGGCAGGCGAAGCAGATGCCCAGCCCAGGCGGCCCCGCCCCGATTCCCCTCCCCCGCCGGAGAGCGCAGCCCTGGGCGCGTCCTCCAGGGACAGGGAGAAGCACCTGGAGAACTGGAAGGAAACCTGACGGCCCTGCCCTGGCTGGCCGCTGCCCAGCCTGGCTCTCCCGGGCCACTGCGCCGCCCGGCCTGGCTCTCCCGCCCGGCAGGGACCTGCGTCCTCCATCCCTGGCGGGCCCCAGGCAGCTCCTGGAAACTGGGCGGCACCAGGGGTTTCAGGAGGACGGGCGGACTCTGCCTCAACGGTGGGGCTGGCCCACAGCGCCCCCGCGGCCAGGGCCACCTCCAGCCAGTGACCGGCGTGTCCGGCTTGGTTTGCTCACAGTAAAATTCCGATAAATAGGCACCTGGGAGCCGTGGTGCTCCTGGGGTGGGGAGTGGAGCCAGAGGCGGGGGCGGCCTCGGCCCTCGGCCCCCAGGGACCTGCTCTCGCCTGCTGTTTCCTCTTGAACCTGACCCTCCACGCTCTGAACATGTGGAGTGGGTGACCAGCTGATGGCAGGAGCAAGCTCAGACCCCGCACTCGCGGGCTCTGGGGAGGTGTCTCAGACCTTCGGGAGCGGCTCCCAGGCCCCCGGGCCCTCGCCTCACCCTTGCTCAGGGCCCCTGGCTGGGAAGTCAGGCTGGTTTCCCGGCTTCGACTGTATCCTCCCGAACGTTTGAAAGACGGTCACACGCCCCCAGCCCACTCCGACACCCCGTCACGAGAGGAGCCCGCTCCAGCCTGTTTTCCCTCTTCGTAAGGAGCTCTGCGGTACACGCACACATGTCCGGGGCTCGCTGGGCCCGGTTTCCTCCTCTACCAGGTGGGCTGTGCCCACGTAAAAAGCTGAGAGGTCCGTGACAGGACAGGCAGGCAAGGGTCCTGTTAGAGGGCAGCACTGGCCACAGCTACCCCCGACGGGCACGAGGCCCCGTCTGGCACCCAGTGACCCATTTCCAGGGAGCTAACGACCCCCTCGTTTGCCAGCAAACGATGTTCCTTTGAAAAACAAGAGGGGAGTCAACTCAGGTAGTCGGCGCCAGCCAGGCTCGTGCCTGGATTCGCTCTGCGGCACACGCCCATGCAGTTGGGCCTCACAGGGGAGCTGGGTTCAAAGGCCAGCGCCCCCGTCCTCAGGCTGAGCGACAGGAGAGGGCCCCCGCCGGGGCCTCAGTCTGCGTCTCAACAGGACTGTCCGGCGCTCAGGTGAGCTCGTGCAGGTCACGTGCATGTGCACGGCGTCCAGTGTGAGCCACGCTCATTGTCGCTGGCCACTGCAGACAGCAGGCCAGTCTGGGGGTGCGCACAGGCAAGGCTGCGTCACACGTAAACGGCTCCAGGACGAGGCATCTCCTTGGCGGCACTGACAGCGGCCTGCCCCCCCATTACGCTAACAGGACGTGGCCCGCAGCGCCCGGCAGACTGACCTTGAGTCTGGAGGGTGTGGGGCCTGGGGCTGGCCCCGCGGCCAGGGCCGGGCTGTGTGAAGGCGTGGGGCTGCGTTCGAGGACGC
>NW_004567126.1:31208611-31209905 GCF_000260355.1 Condylura cristata | reverse complement strand
TGGTGAAAGGGGGGCCTGCAGGCCCCATCCTGCTCTTTGCCGTGTGGGGAAGAGGTTCTTCCCGGGGAAAATCTTTATACCAGGTTGGGACAGTTGGCTAAGAACTGCCCAGTAGGGGTCTTGGGCTGTAAGCTGTCCTGCAGCAAAAAGATCCGGACCTCAGGCTCCCCTCAGCCCAATGCAGCTCCCACGTCGAGGGTCAGGGGGACCCCGAAGCCGCGTCCTTACTACAGCCCGCCACCGGGGCAGGTGCCCCCACCCTGGCCCCTCGCTGGGCCCCAGGCTCACCCCTGGCGCTCGCCCCCTGCCCACGTGGGGTCTCCACCCTGGGGGCGGCCCTCCCGGCCCAGGAAGGAAGCAGGAAGGCGCTCTCTACCCCGTATTTACACTGGCGCGATTTGACTCCGTGCTGGAAGCGGCACTGTTCATCCGCGTCGTAGGCCTGGCCAGGTGCCACTGTGGGGTACACGAAGTCCTGTCTGGGGGGCCGGTTGTTCAGGCAGAGCCCCAGGCCCGAGCTGTGGCAGAGGGCGCAGCTGTCACGCGGGAGTCTGCGGGCCTGGGGCCCCGGGGCCCCTCCAACCCCAGCGGGACCTCTGAGCCGCGGGGCGGCACGTGCTCACTCCAGGAAGCTGGTGATGTAGTCGCGGCTGCACGACGACCACACGAAGGGGTTGGTCTTCATGGTGATGTGCGCGGCCATGAGCTTCGCGGGGTCCTGGCCCCGCGCCCCGCAGCTGTTCCCCACGCCGTCGTGGTTCATGCCAAACCTGGGCAGACAGCCAGGTCTGCAGGGCTTAGGGACCGAGCCCGGCCCCCGGCCTCCAGGCCCCGCCCAGGCCCCCGGCCCCGCCCCCCGGCCCGGCCTCACGTGTGTCCGATCTCGTGCGCGATGGTGAAGGCGGTGGCCAGGCCGATGTCCTCGTTGATGCTGCAGCTCCTCTCTCGCTCGCACATCCCGCCCACGGGGGCCAGGCCTGGGGGCAGCACCGGGGGCTGGGGCTCAGGGCTGCGGGCCCGCCCCACCCCGCGGGCCTCCCCCGCCCAGCGTGGGCACCGGGGAGTACCTAGCGTGCCACAGGGCTTGTTCTTGTAGATGCAGATGTCGTAGCTGTGAGAGGGAGCGGGAGTGAGGGGCTGCCCGCCCCAGCCCTGCTGCCCGCGCCCTATCGGGCCCCGCTGGAGAGGGTCGGCGGGCTTCAGGTGCTGGGCTGCATGGCTGACCGAAGGAACGTGAGCGCACAAGTGGCTCCAAGCCCCCGCACCCCGGTCTCAGAGTCCAGCAGCCCCCGCC
>NW_004567126.1:31202861-31207353 GCF_000260355.1 Condylura cristata | reverse complement strand
GGAGAGGGGAGGGCTGGCCGAGGGCTCGCTCAGCCACAGGCCCGGCTGCCCGCCCTCGCCCGTGGGGCCTGGATGGCTCCGGCCGGGTGGGGGCCTGGAGCTGGCTGGCGCCGCGCAGGGGGAGGCACTTACAATGTTCATGATGGCCAGCACGTACTGCTCCACGTCGCGCCGCCCGTGGTAGGCCACCATCATCTTGTCGGCCACCACCAGGGTCTCCACATAGCGCTCCCGGCTGACCGAGCGCTTCAGGCCCGGCGGGCTGCGCTCCGACGCGTTGCCCAGGGGCCTGGCAGGCGGTGGCTTCAGGGTGCGCTGCCACCAGGGCCGCCCCTTCCAGGGCTTCTCGTCTGGCGGACAGCGCCTCGTCACCCGCTGCCCTGCGCCGCGTCCCGCCCTGTCCGGCGGCCACCTGGCCGCAGCCGCGCCCGGCGCGCCCTCTGCTGCTGGGGACCGGCCGTGCGGCAGGCGGCTCTGGGCACCACGGACGTCGGCTGCTGCCAGCCACCGCCCCCCGCCCCGGGCAGCCTGACGCCGGCTCCCAACACCCCAACGCTCAGCAGTGTGTCCCGTCTGCCTTCCTGCCCGCAGGGCGCGGGGGTGACTTCCTGGCCGCGCCTGCCCTCTGGCCCCACTGCCCGGCCTTTGTGTCTCTGCAAGGGGCCAGCGGTGAGTCCGCCCCCGCCCCAGGGCACACGGCCACTGCTCCGTGCTCCCGCTGGGCAGCCGGGCCACGTGCCCCAAGCCCCTCCTCTCCCGCCCACGGGCTGGCTGACCCTGAGGTGGGGCAGCCCTGACCTCCTCGGTGTGGGCGGGCGCTTCGTGCACCCCACATGTCCCCTGCCCGACTGCACACGTATCTCCTACGCTCACCCACTGCTCAAAGATCTGCCCGGAAGGTCCCGGGGGGAGGAGGGCTCACTGGGACCTGCCTGGCCGGCCACTGCCCATCCCATGCGCCACTGAGCTGCCGTGGCCAGGGCGGGCAGTCCTGCTGCCCGACTACTGCCGTCCTCTGGCTGAGGGCCCGCGCAGCACTCAGGCGTACCTCTCACGCCGCAGGCCGAGTCCAGGTGGGGGTGGCGCAGGGAGGAGCGCTTGTACACCACGTGGGGGCCGCTGTCCTCTGGGCCCCGGGCTCCCCTGGGCCCGCTCTGCAGGGGCTCGATCAGGTACTCTTCCTCATCGGCCACAATGAGGCCATGCTGGGGGTGGGAAGGGTGCTCTGCTTGGACCAGGCCCGGCCCCTGGACGCCACCCCTCCACCCTCTGGACCGCCGCTGCGCCGCCAGCGTCTCACGGCGGGAGTTCGGCTCACTGACCTCAGCCTGAGCTAAGGCAGGACGCTTCCTCTCGGGCCCGCTCAGGCAGCACCCCGAGGACCCATGAGCTCGCCGACCTGCGACGAGGCCCGCGGCGCAAGGCCTCCCACTCACCAGGCCCCCGCAGGCGCTGACGGCCACGCGGGAGCTGCCGGCCTGGCCCTGCAGGTGGCCGGCGTAGAGGCAGTGGGGCCGGGCGGCCCTCTGCCAGGCCAGGCCCTCCCGGGTCCAGTACTCCACGGAGACGTGCCCTGCCAGGAGGCGGGGGCTGCGCGTGAGGTTCAGCAGGAAGTGGGTGCTGGGCGCCGCCACCTTGTAGAAGAGGCGGGGCTCCGCGCCGGATCCTGCACCCCGCCGCTGCCTGCGCGTGTCGGGGGGCGCGAAGGCCAGCAGGGCCCCGTTGTGGTCCACTCGGGTGGGGAAGGCGACCTCATAGCTCTCCAGACTGGCCAGGAACTCCTCTGTGGGCGGCAGGGGTGTGCTGGGCCCGGGCGCCGCCGGGACCCCGCTGCCCCCCAGCGCCCTGCGCCCCAGCCGGCCCAGCGAGCGCCCTGACGTGGGGCCAGCGGCTTCCTCGCGCCTCGCCCCCTCCCCGCGCTGCCCCGAACGGGCCTACCTTGAGAGCGGAAGGCGTGCGTGGCCTCGAACCCAAGGCCCAGCCCCAGGGTGAGGGCCCAGCGGAGGATCTGGCAGGCGGGAGCCATAGAGGCCACGTGTCCACATGTCTCTCCCGGCCCCGGCTGCCGGCAGCCCCCGCAGCGCCGCCTGCCTGTTCACAGCCTGGGCAGCGTCACCAGGCTCCTGCGAGAGGGGCGGGTCAGGGGGGCCCGGCTGCTGCCCGACAGCCACTCCGGGCCCCGCCAGGCCCTGGCCGCGACGCCCCATGCCTCTCCTCACGCACGGGCCCCGCCCCCCGCCACTCTTGGGGACCTCCTTTGCGACTCCCTGGCTAGGGCCCGGTGCGTTCTCTGCGCCGCCCTTCACTTGGGCCGTGACCGGGAGGCCGTGTCCGCGTGGCCCCCGCACGCGTGAGACCGCACGTGGACATCACAGAGTGGCCTGAGATCACGAGGCAAGAACGTGGCGCCAGGCCCCGTGGGGCGGCTTGGAGACGGGGAGTCGGGCGCCCCACGCGCAGGTGGCAGCAGGGGGGTCGCACAGGAGGAGGCCGGTGGATGAAGGCTCAGGAGGCCCGGGGGGGGGGCAGCGGTGCCCCAAAGCAGAGGCCCGAGGGGAGAGGACAGCACAGGAGGGGAACAGCGAGGGGACCCCAGGACCAGCACGGGGGCCGGGGGTCAGCCTCACAGGCTGCGCTGCTGTGAATCTTCAGGCCAGGCTGGGCCTGAGGTGGGCGGCCGGCCCCATACCCGGCGGCCTCCACTCTGCTGTCAGGCCCACGCGGCCGCCGGGCCTCCGGCCTCCCGCGCCCTTTCCAGCCAGGCCCTTCGCTGGCTCCCCTCTGGGCTGCTCCACTGGCGCTGCGGCCGGCCTCTGCCCCAGACCGGCCTGCCGCAGACGCGGCCTCGGGCGCCGGGTGCCAGGCCTCCTCCCCTCCACGCCATTTCCCCCTTAATCACACACTGTCTTGTTTGCTTTGCGGCCGGGCCAAGTCTGAGAGTTGATCCCCAAACAGGGCAGTTCACTCCTGGGGGACGAGCCAGGTTCCAGCAAGATGCGGCCTCAGAGCCAACATTCCCCGCCCGGCCTGGACCCCTCCAGCGAGAGGGAGCTGACTCCTCGCCGCTCGGACCTGCCGCTGGGCCCTGGCTGACCATTTCCCCCTTGCACCTCGCGGGGGCTCGGGTGGGTGCGGCCCAGGGCATCTCCCCTGATGGGGGTGTCAGCCGCCCACTCCCTGGAGCCCTGGAGGGCCTGAGGAGGAGCAGGCCGGTCAGGGGGAGCCGCCCTTCTGCCTGCAGCCACCCGGTGCTCACCCCGCACGCCTCTCCTCCAAAGCTTCCTTTCCCCTTCCACTCACCTGGCCCCCCATAAGCCATCCTCAGGGGCCCTGCTCCACCAAAGCCTTCCTGCGGGGGGGGGGGGCCCGCTGGCCCCCTCCCTGTCTGCACTCCCCACTCCTCCCTGAGGCAGGGTCCCTCCTCCCGAGGGCCTGACCCCTCTGGCAGTTAGGACTGGACTGGGGGGGGGGGCAGGAGGACTTAACTGTGCTCTGAGTAGGGGTAGGACAGACCGGTCTGTGGGCCGCACACAGGCCGTGGCCAGGGTGAGCCAGGGGCTGTGCCAGCCTCTGGGAGGCGGGGTCTGCCCAGGGCTTTGGGGGGCCATGAAGAGGTAGAGCTGGCTGGGGGGCCATCGGGGACTGGGGAGGGAAGGGTCTAGGCCTGGCTGGAGGCAGGAGGCAGGGACGCCAGCGGGGTCTCCCCTCTGATGCAAGTGTGACCCTGGCTTGTGAGAGTGTATGTGAGTGTGACTCTGGGTGTGACCGCTTTTGTGAATGTATCTGGGGTGCGCTCCCTGCCCAGGCCTGGCCATCCCCCAGCCTCTCCTGCTCTCTGGGAGGCGGCCAGTGAGGGGGAGGTACCCACAGCAGAGGAAATGCCTCAGGGAAGCAGGCTCCATCCACCGGGGATCCTGGGGGGACCCCACTCCACACTCAGACTTTCCAGGCCTCCTCTGCCCAGGCAGGCCCCGGCACTGCACATCTGGCAGGCAGGCAGACAAAGGCCCCCCAGGCGGCCGGGGGAAGGGGCGCCCCCAAGGTCCCTCCAAGGGGCGGTTACCAAAGGCCTGAGCCCCAGGGGCTGGAGGCCCCCCAGAGCAGCCTCGCGTGCGTGCGCGTGCACACGCGCGCGTGCACACAGGCTGTGCACACACGCGGGCGCGAGCACACCCTGGCAGAGGGCCGTCCGCGGGGGAGGGGTGGCCACACCTGCGAGATGCAGGGGACCGCGCTGGACCCCGCCAGCCCACAAAGGGAGCTCTGCACACGCAGCCTGTGCAAGCTCACCCCCCGGCGCCACGCACGCGCGACACGACCGCGCCCACGCACGCGCGCCCGGCCGCGCGCCCGGGCCTAGCGCAGGGGCGCAGCACTCGCTCGTCCGCCAGCGCCGGCGAGAAACTTTCCAAGTCCCCAGACTCGGGCGCAGCCAGCGCGGAGCGCTGACCCAGGCACTCGGGCGCGCGCGCGGAGGCCACACAAAGCTGCC
>NW_004567126.1:31191231-31202045 GCF_000260355.1 Condylura cristata | reverse complement strand
GGAGCGCGCCCTGTCCGGCCTCTGGCCCCGACTGACAGACGCAAGACAGACGGACGGCAGAGGGCGGGCTGACCGCGCGCGGGTGGGGAGACCCTGAGGGTTCCGGAGGCCTCGCGGCCTTGGGGGTGTGCTGGCACAAAAGGGCGCCCTGGGCGCAGGGAGGGCTGAGACGCCAGCTGGGGCGCAGCTGCCCGCAGGCCTTGGGGTGCCCAGACCTGCGCGGGGTGGAGACCCGGCCTCACATTGTAGCCTTCTCCTGACCAGGCCCCAGGGGCCAGCAGCCACTGAATGGCCCTGACCCTCCGGCCGGTGGCCAGGGCGGCGGGTAGTGAGTGGCCTCTGCAGGGCCCGGGAGCTCAGTCACAGCAGCGCTGGTCTGTTCCTCCCCGGGTGGCAGTGACAGGCCGGGCCCAGGCGCGTGCCCGCGGGCGTAGTCTCTAAACCCCAGGCTCCTGCAGCTCCCCGGCTTCCTACCCTCTCTCCGGCCCCTTGAGCTACCGTTTGAGGACCGAGCCTAAGTAAACAGCTTTGCCCCGCCAGCCCGCCTGCACCACCCCTGGGCTCCAGGGCCTGCGGAGAGCCGCATCTCAGCCCCCCACCCCCAGGGGCCCCTTTGCCTTCTCCGTGGCCCACGTGCTGACAGCACCCACCTCCCGTGGCCCAGCCGGCGTGGTCCTCGGTGACAGGCAGCATGCCCCAGCTGTGGCACCTGCTGCTTCTGCATCCACCTCCCTCCTTCCTGCCGGGCGACAGCCCCACGTGCCCCCTCTCCTGTGGCCTGTGACTTGACCCCGGGCCGCCCTAGCCCGTCTCCTGCCTCAGACGGGATTTGCACGTGGCCAGCTCTTGGCCAGGCAGCGCGTGGCGAGGGCTTGGGGCAGGCCTGCCTTTCGCGGAGCTGAGTCCCATGGTAGACACCAGAAGAGGCCTGTTACAGGGGTGAGGCCTCCAGGAGCAGAGGGAAGTGGCCCCAGGGCCTTTGCCGCGGCCGGAGCAAGCTGTTCCTGAAGCCCACAGCAGGGTTTTCCTTCGTGCGGTCTGCACTGACCGGCTTCACGCCAGCACTGACCTCGGGACTGGGGACTCAGCCGGGAATAGCAGTAGTCTGCACCCTGCAGAGGTTACTGCTCGGCCTCAGGGCTTCCGCGGCTGTTCCCTGTCTGGACTGATCCGCCTGAATTTCCCATGGCCGCCTCCACCCCAACCTCCCAGTCCCCCTCTCCCATTCTCTGCATTACTGTGCGCAGCATGAGTCACCGCCCCTCACTCTGTGGAACACTTCCTTCCTTCGCGGATCCTGGCTCTCTCGCTAGAACGTCAGGTCTGAGGAGGGGCTTTCACCTGCGCGGGAGCCTGGAGCCGCTGGCACGGCGGTAGGGAGTGGACATAAAGCTCCCTTAGGGGCATGGACATTCCGGTGTGAATGCGCGGGCAGCTGGGGTGAGGGGCACAGTGAGCGTAAAACAGCACATGCTGTTTCTGGCTAAACCAGCTGGGACTTCAGACAGTTTTCCTGGTGACTTGCAGCCTTCAGATTCCAAAGATTTACGGTGCCGGGAGGGATGCAGCGCTCGGTCAGGCCACAGGAGGGCGCGACGGAGCCTCGGCCCTGGCAGGCCCGGGAAGAAAGAGGTTCAGGAGGCCCACAGCGGAGGGAGGCCTGTCCCACCTCCCGGCCCTCCCCTACGGGGCCTGTCCCACCTCCCACCCTCCGGGGCCTGTCCTACCTCCTGGCCCTCGGGGCCTGTCCTACCTCCCAGTGGCCCTCCGAAACCAGTCCTACCTCCGGTCGGCTCCCGGGCCTGTCCCACCTCCCTCCCCTACGGGGCCTGTCCCACCTCCCGCCCTCCGGGGCCTGTCCCACCTCCTGGCCCTCCGGGGCCTGTCCTACCTCCCAGTGGCCCTCCGAAACCAGTCCTACCTCCGGTGGGCTCTCCCGGGCCTGTCCCACCTCCCGCCCTCCGGGGCCTGTCCCATCTCCCGGTCCTCCCCTCCGGGGCCTGTCCCACCTCCCGCCCTCCGGGGCCTGTCCCACCTCCCGCCCTCCTGGGCCTGTCCCATCTCCCGCCCTCTGGGTCCTGTCCCACCTCCCCGGCCCCCGGGGCCTGTCCCCCCTCCTGGCCCTCCGGGGCAGGCCCGGTTAGGCGCCCTCTGCCCAGTGAGGAGGAGGCACAGAGAGGCTGAGCGGCTCGCTTGAGCTTGCTCAGCTGGGAAGGCAGCACCCAGGAGCGGAGAAGACAAGGCAGGGGTTCGGGCCGCCTCGAGGGAAGGCCGGGAAGCGTGAGGCGGGGGGGACCCCTTGCACCACACGCAGCCGGCGGCTGCCGTGCCCAGGGGTCCTCTTCCCCAGGGACTACAGCCCCTCTCGCGAGCCCTGTCAGGTGTTGTCCCCGCAGAGTTGGTGACCCCTGAAATGCCTGCTCCAGCTCACGGGACCGGCTTCCTTCCGCCCCGGGTCGGTCGGGGGCACCCCAGAGGAAGCGGCGGGGCTCTGACGCATGCGGAGCAGCAGTGGCAGCGGGCGAGGCAAAGGCAGCGGGGGGGGGGGGCGCACGTGCTGCGTGACCACTCCAAGCCCGCAGCCGCGTGAGCCGCTCTGAGCTCACGGACGAGGCCGGCACGGGGCCACGGCTGGGCTGGGGTGGGCGAGACGGGCACCCGTACAAGGTGCATGGAGTGGGGCCTGGCGCAGCCCGCGGGGAGGCTCGCTGGGTACGAGACGGACCGGGAGCGGCTCCCGCGGTCCTCGCCACCAGGAGCAAGCGGCCTTCAGGCCACCGTGGGGAGCGCTTCACAGTCCATCGGCCGGCAGAGCAGGGGTCTCCGTGAAGCCGAGAAGAGGCAGAAGGGGCAGGTGCACACGCAGCTCACCCCCCCGGCCCCGCAGCTTCTGAGGCCCCCGGAGACCCCCCTCTGCTGTCAGCCGCCACTGAAGCTCCCACAGTGCCCGCAACTCTGGGCCCCTTTCCCCTCTACTGCTGGCTCAGCCCCCCATCGCCCCGACACCAGCGACCAGTGCTTTCCTTGAGGCCCAGCGCTTGCGTCAGGTCTAAGGTAAGCCTCAGCTGTGACCCCACCATGGCCTTTGTGAACGGAAACAGGAAATGCAGCTCCCGGTGAAGTTGGGGTCTCGTGGGGGGCGGGGGTGGGCCAGAGGGGCAGGCCAGGGCGGGGAGCAGACGGTGGCAGTGGGGGCGGGTCGGCCAGCACTGGGGTCTCTGGCGTCGAAGGCCGCTCCCGGCTCCGGCCCCTCGGGCTGTCGTGGTCCCCGCTGCGGCCACGGGCTCCGGAGGGTTCCATGGGGGTGTGGCCCGGGCGAGGCCGGGCAGCTGCATGGCTCTCAGCGCGTGTCACAGGCTCAGCGCCCTGCATGGCTTTCCAGAACTTACTTGTCTCCTGGATGTTTTTTTTCCCCTCAGAGGCATTTTTGGGGTGCTCGGGTTTCTGGGAACAGATAAAAGAAACACTGCTTTACGCAAAGGGGGAACTTGAGTGGTGGAATTTCGGGCCAGAGCCGCCTGGCCCAGCATCAAAGCTTCCCTCCTCCTCTCCCCGGAACACGGCTGGTGTCCTGCGGTGCTCCCTGGGCTGGCCCTGGCCCTGCAGATTCCCTCAGGCAAGTTAGGAAGGCAGGATGAGGCTGCGGTCAGCCCAGGCGCTGGGGGCTGGGCTCTAGGAATGATGGGTCAGCGGGGGCAGACACAGGCTTCTCGCTCTGCATCTCTTGACCTCTGGGGTTCTCAAAGTGGGAGTGTCTTCTGGGAAGGCTCTGGAGTCCCCTGGGAAGAAGCCCAGGGGTTAGCTCAGGAGAGAAACATCTGATCCCTCCAGGGCCCTGTGTCCAGGGTCACAGAGGGAGGCCGGAGACTGGTCCTGCTCTTCCGAGAGTAAACACAGTGCTGGCCAGCCCGGTCTGCTGCCAGACCGCCATCCAGCCCTCTGAGGTGACCCCGGCGCCGCCCCGGCCACCTTCTCTCTCCTCTCTCCTCTGGCCACTCCCAGCAGCTCTGGCTTTGGGGGCTCAGGGCACTCTGTCACTGCAGGCCTTGTGCCTGCGTGTCGCTGATGGGGACAGTCCACCCTGTGGTGCGGTCATCGCGGCTGTCGTGGTTCTTGCTGGCCAGACAAGGTAGCTGGGATGGCTGGCCGTGTGCAGAACCGCCTGTCCCTGCTGCACTTGACCTTGGGCCTCAGCCTGGCCTGCCTGGACCCCCGTGTCTCTCTTGTCCCAGGACAAGCCCACCCCTTAATGCCTCACTCGGGGGTCCCGCCTGTGGCAGCTTCGGGGTGTCGGAGCAGTGGGGGCACAGCAGGGTGCAGGCCGAGGCGTTGAAGGCGGCCGAGCAGCTCAGCCCGTGGGGGGCAGCAGGCCCGGGGCTGCCCTCCCGTGTCTCAGCCAGCTGGGCCCCGGCCCGGTCCGCCTCCCGGCCTGCGTCTTCTCAGCCTGGACGCCGCCCCACCAGAGACAGAGCGGGGAGCAGAACAGGTGGATGGAACAAGACCGCGGCCGAGGGGGCAGCGGGAGGGGTCTGCCGCGCCCGGGGGTCCCTCCCTGGCCACCCCACTCTGGCCACGGGCCTGTGGCCAGCCCCCAGGCTGCGCTCTAGCCCCCCCTCCAGGGAGCCTCCATTCTTTTCCTACAGTGGGGCGAAGTGTGTCCCGCTGCGGCTTAGCTGGCGTCTCCCCAGGACTCGCGTGACGGCATCGGCCTCTGCCCCCGCCACCGTGTGTCTGGAGCGATGGCTGCTTCTCTGCCCAGGCTCCGTGTTGGTTACGTGTTCCAGTTATATAACGTCTTCTCCTTTTCTGTCGGTTGCCTTTTGCTTCCTTAGCAGTGTCCTTGGGTGGACACACGCTCTTCAGCTTGATGAAGTACAGCTCATCTATTTTGTTTTTTGCTGTCTCTGCTTTTCTGCCATAGCCATGAAATCATTGCCAAATCCAGCGTCATAAATCTCTTCCCTCTGTTTTCTTCTACAAGTTTTGTGGTTTCAGACTTTGGTCATTGATCCCATGATAGGTTCTTGAGCAAGAAAAGTGTCTTGAGACCCCCAGAGCACAGGTCATGGGGAAACAGACAGGGCTCCGGCCAGCCACGGCATGAGTCACATCTGAATCCCGGTCATATTAATAGAAATAGCCTGTGGCCATCCAAGGAGGTGATGTCAGTAGCACTTGTCCCCTGGAGAAAGACCCGGCTGGAGGTGAGGCGACGGATGTGGCTGGCTTGTGGGCAGCCTGTGGATCACACACGGGGACCCGGGGAGCGGATGAGGAGACAGAGCAGGGCCATCAGAGATGGAGGGCGGAGGGGGAGGGGCAGGCCAGGGGCACGCAGGGGGCCCCGAGAGGGCTGCGCGTGTCAAGCAGGAGAAGGGGCCCGGTCCCGGCAGGACCCAATGGGGGGAGGCCGAGGAGGGCAGCATGGACAAGGAGGGAGTTGGCCTGGTGGCTCTGCTGTGCGCTGGCCACGGTCACTGCCCACCCGACGCCGATCGTGGCGTCTGCACCTATCTACGTGGGTGCCCAGGCCCTGTCAGCCGGCTCCCTGGCAAGCAGAACCAAACAGATTTCCTGTTTTTTCTTCTACAAATAGCTGTGGACACGTCTCCCTGCCAACCTCAAGGTCACTTCTCCCCTTGTTATGGACACTCACTCTGGTGGAGCTTTCTAGAAGGCGCCTGTGGTGGGGGGAGCAGCAGGGCAGGGCAGGGGTTCAGGGGATGCCGATTTCTCAGGCTGTTGGGGGAGAGCCACCAGGGAGGAAGGAGGGACGAGGGTCAGCGCCCGCAGGCCGGCGGGGCCCCCTGCTGGCCGCCCCCCCATGGGCTCAGCGCCTCGGGGCTCCGCAGCTCCAGCACCCCCGCTCCTCTGGGCTCTGTGGCGCCTTCCTCTCTCGTCATCATCTTGTCCTCCAGCTTCCTCACTCTCCTGGGGGCCCCGGAGTGGCCCCCCCGGGGCAGGGCGCCGTCTTCACCCGGTGATCCCAGCTCCGGGTCTAGAAGGCGGCAAGGGTTCAACACAGCGGCGGGGACTGTGGGGCTCTAGGTGCTGGGGGGCGGGGCCTAGTGGGGGCCTCTGGAAAGCCTGAGGTGGGTGGGGGTCCCCACCGGGGCTCCGCTCCTCGCTGCATGTCCCGCCGCTCTGGCTCCCAGCAGATGGGGTTCTGAGGCCCCTCTGACCTCGCAGGGAAGCCGGGGGTGTCGGGGGCTCACTCTGGTCCCTCTTGCAGCTTTGCGGGGGGAGGGCCCCCAGGAACACCTGGGCTGGAGAACAAGACCACTGGGCCCCCCTCCCCCGCCCACGCTGGGTGATTGTGGCCCAGCCCCAGCGCCGCCCACTGCCCAGAGGCAGGTGCCAGCTGGAGGGGCGAGGCTGGCAGGGGCGGGGCTGGGGGGGGTCGAGGGCCGAAGGAGCCCACGAAGTCAGGGGTGCTGGGGGGGCTCTGGCGACTCCCTGCAGCAGTGTGAGCAGCACTGGGAAGCTGGGGTGAGGGAGTGGAGCTGGGCAGGGAGGTGGTGGGACTGGACCCCCCTGCCTCTTGGAGAACTGGACCAGGGCTGGGGAGGGGAGTCACCGTGGTCTCCAGAAGGACGGGGTGGGATTGGGGAAGTGTGGGGGCTGGGCACCTCAATGCATGCTGAAGGAGTACAGGGGAGCAAGTTTCGGGTGTGGTCAGAGCCTGAGGGATCTCAGGGGCCTGAGGGGGTACAGGGGGCATGGAAGAGGAGGAGGGGTGAGTGCTGGAGGCTGTTGTGGGATGCTGAGGTGGTCAGACCTGGAGACTGGAGAAGCCCCGGCCACCACTGAGGCCTGTGGCCATGGGGGTGAAGGCCACCCTCAACAGCTACACCCCGGGGGCGCGGGGGCGCGGGGCCTCAGGGCCTGGGAGCTGGAAGGGGGTTTGTGGGGGGCCTTGGAGGCACGGGCCTCTGCTCTGACCTTCCCTCCTGGGAGAGGCTCTGATCGCCGCTGTCCTCCAGCAGCGCCCCAGCACCCCATCCTGGCCTGCGACTAGCTGAGAGCACATGACCCCAGAAACTGCCTGGGGTGCTGGGGCCGGGCCCCAAGAAGGTGAGAGCTGGGGGCCGGCCCGGGTCTGCAGGCCCCGGGCCTGGCTGCTACCAGCTGGCGGTGTCCTTCGGCACGTGTCTGTTACCTGGTTTGTGGGTGCTGGGCACTGTGTTCCAGAAGAGGGGCGCGGTGGCAGGGCCTGGGGAGGGGGTCTGGCTTTGCCTCTAGGCCTTGGTCCTCGGGCACGTGGCCACCCTCTACCAGCTCCTCCGTTGCGTGCCCAGTGGGTCTCTCCTGGGTGCCCACTGTGGGCCGGGATTCGTCGGGGGGGACGGTGCAGTTTCGGGTGGGGAGACCATCCTGAGAGGTGACGTCTGGGGAAGGGAGGGGCGGTGGTGAGGAGCAAACTGGAGGCGTGGGGGTGCTGAGGGGCGGGCAGTCTGGGCAGAGAGGGCCCTGCAAAGGCCCGGAGGCAGGGCTCGCCTGGCGTGCTGGGGACAGCGAGGGGACCCCGTGGCCGGGAGCCAGGAGACTGGAGCAAGATGGGTAAGGGGCAAGCTGGGGGGAGCTGAGGGCAGGGCAGGGGCGCGGGGGGAGGGGCTCAGGCGTCCCCCAGGGGCTGTGGGAGCAGCCTCTGGCTGCGGCCGGGGTGACAGCACCTGGCGAGGCTCACGGGCCAGCGCGCGGCCATGTCTGTGTGCCCGAGGCGCGGCCGCCCCGGAGCCCCGCGTGTGGCGGGCATGAGTGTCGAGGCCGCTGCAGTCTCCCAGAGCTGCTGCGAAGGCCCTGGGGGTGACTGTGCTGGCGGGGCAGGCGCTGTGTAACAGATGTTATCCAGATGTCAGCTGGGGTCACTCAAGCTGCCTCAGGGATTTGGCGGCCGCCTCGCTCCCATGACTCTGGAGGCCCGGCGCCCTCCCGAGATGTCTGCACATTCCTAGCCCGTGTTCCCAGGGCTGCTTCTTGGCCCTGCTCACCCACCTTCCTGGAGCCCACCGGGGGTGGGGGGGCACTGACCCGTTTTCTTGTTCTCTCAGACCACCCACGGGCCGTCTTCGCCTAAGTACCTGGTTGCCGTTCTGATGACTTTAGCACGGCGCTTCCGAGTTTCCCGAACAGTCGCCTGACGCAGATCCAGCGCCCGGCTCGCTCGCCACCTCTTGCACACACAGCACAGCTTACGACTGGCTTAAGGCGACCGAGGCTCCGAGGAGGCTGCAGGTGTCCAGCTGGCTTGAAGACTTGGAGGCAGAGGCCGGAGGCGCGGCCAGGAGACAGGCGGGGGCGGCCAGGACCGCCAGGCTTTGGCGAGCGTGACGCGGGGGCTCCGTGAGGGCCACGACTCGCCGGGGAGCTCCGGGGCGCCGGCGCCGTCACAGCGGGCCGGTCTGGGGCCCGGGCAGCTCTGCTTCGGGCGCGTCTGCCCAGGCGCCTTGGCGGGTCCAGTAATAGCCGTCGCCGCCCGGGCAGGGTGTGGGAGTCGGGCGCAGAGGCCGAAGCTGTAATAACAGAACCTGCGTGGGCCCGGGAGGCCCTTCTTTGGCGGGGCACACCCAGGGCTGGTCTCACTCCAAGACAGGGGTGCAGGGTGTGTCAGCAGGGGGCCGCCTCGCGGTTCCGCTGGCCCGCTGTGCTGCGGGTCGGGTTGGGTTGGCGGTAAACACCACTCGCTTGTGAGGCCCGGGGTGTCCACTCGCGTAGAAAGGAGACCCCGCAGTGGGCCTCCGCCCCATCCAGAGCCCGTCTCTGACCCTCCGGCACCTGGAGCCAGCTGGGGGGCTGGGGGCGGTGGGGCCTCACCCAAGGCTTGCAGCTGCAGGCCACGCTCAACAACAGCAAAATGTGCTTGCACGGGAGTGAGGAAGGGGAGCTGGCTGGGGCGGTGGCCCGAGCTTGGCCCCCAGGCAGTAGAGTGGGGTGAAGACTCCCAGCAGGAGCCCGGGCAAGATGGCGGCTCAGGCAAGTCTGTGGGCGCCTGGGGGAAGGGGCTGCCGGGACCCCTGGTGGAGAGGCAGCTGCGGGGCAGTGGGGGGGCAGCGAGCGCCAGGGCCCAGAGGAGGGTCAGCAGCCTGGGGTGCGCCTGAGAAACGGAGGCAGGCCAGAAGGCCCAGGAGAGCTTGGTGAGTCCCCCGCCAGGGTGAGGGGCCAGGGCACCCCGTCTCCAGCCCCAGGGCAGATCCCGCCAGCCAGGGATGGAGGAGTATGGAGTGTGATGTTTGATGGTGTCTGTGGGGGCCGGGCTGGGGGCAGCAAGCCCCTCTCTGACTTCCTGCACCGGGGTGTTGGGGGCGGCGGGGCCTGCCCAGTGCAGGGCGTCAGGTGAGGGCAAGGCAGTGGGCCTCACCTGCCCTGGGTGTTCCTGTGGCATGGCCACAGGCGTCCCATGGGGGCTCTCAGAGACGGGGCTCGGGGCGGAGCTGGGTGAGTGGGAGCCAGATCCTGACCCCACACTGAGGGGTCCTCAGTAGAACTGAAGGGCGCCCCAGGATGGTCGGCGTGGGCAAACACATGGACCCCATGGGAGTAGCAGGAACCCTCCAGATGGGCCTTCGCTGACCCGGTAAGCTTTGGCCTCAGACTGCCCGCCCCGCTGGGGTGTTGGCTGGCGGAGCTGGGGCACGGGGGCCATGCCAGCGTGGGCAGAGCCCTGGCACCCGTCTGTGGAAGGACGAGGGGTCGCCGAGTTGACTCGGTTCCCCCCGTAGCCTGTCTGCGGGGAGACTCATGGCTGCGCACCTGCCTGTGCGCACTCCCGGTGCTGCTCACGGCCACAGCACGATGGCCAGCGGCGGCGTGGACCTTGTGCGTGGCTGGACTGGGCGACTGGCTCCACTGTGGTGAGGCCCTGCCCTGGGCAGCTGGGGGCACAGAGAGGGCCATTCCCCCCAGAGGGGCAGAGACAGGCATCAGGGAGTACGCAGGAGGCCTGAGGGTGAACAGCAGGAGGTGAGAGCAGGTGCGTGGGGCTGGCGGCTGGGCGAGGGAGCCCGGCGCTGGGGGGGGCCGTGCCTGGTGCCAGGGAGTCAGAGCCAGGAGGCTGCGCCCTGGGGCAGAGGGAAGGGGAGAGGACGCGCGGGCCGGCAGGAAGGTGAAGGGGGCTTGCCCGCGGCGGAGGGGCCGGCGCTGACGGGAATCTGGCTTCCCTTCCCGGGCTGAGGCCGCAGGGCTGTGGGTGGAGAAGCCGCGGGCCCCGGGCTGGTGGCCACATGCGCCCTCTGGTGGCGGCAGCAGGGACGGGCGAGGGCGGGGGCGGGGCCAGGTGGAGGTGACGCTGCAGGGCCCCTGGGGTGGGGGGCTGGGGGTGTAGGGGATGTGGGGGGTTGGGGTCTGGGCCAGATGGAGGCCCCACGAGTGTGAACTCGTGGAAGGATCTGGGGGGCTCCGCTCGCAGCGGCCGGGAGGTGAGGCCCGCAGGGCCAGGCCCGGGGAGGGTAAATGGGAGCTGTCTTGAACTGCGCTGGCAGAGACCGTGGGGGTACGTTTCCTTTCCGTGGTTGGGGAGACCCCCTCCCCCAACACACACATACAGAGAGCCGCAGAGGAGGCCAACAGAGCTATCAGTTTGTGAATCATGGTGTACAGGTGATTAAAAAAACAGTTTCAGTTTGATTTTAACCAGTCCCTGGTCAGATTCCCTCCGAGAGCCAAGTCTCAGGGCCAGGGCGCAGCTCGCTCTCGCAGCAAAGGGGGTCGCGCACAAGGACAAGTCATAGTGAGCCCCACATGCCCTTCTCTCCTCGCTAGTGGCGGGGAGGGATGTGGGTGAAAGTCAGGGGGGTCCCTCCGGCACAGGCCGCGGC
>NW_004567126.1:31187888-31190276 GCF_000260355.1 Condylura cristata | reverse complement strand
AAAAAAAATCGTTCCTTGTTTTGACACTAAAGGATGAATCAAAAAATACAGTGGCACATCCCTGGCTGACTCCCTGGCTTCGCAGGGTACCACGTGCAGGCGTTTCAGTTTTACCAAAATCCATCAGTTACCGGACAATTGTCACATAAAATATTATATGAGGCTATCAAAGCTTTACCACTTTATTTTTTTTGGACGTTGTCAATATGTGTTTTACTTCATGGTTATCGCTGAAGATGAATTAACTCCAGCCGGGTGTGAGTGAAACGTGACTCGGACCCGGGAAGACGGAAAAGGCGGAGGGTGTAGTTCGACGACGCGGCCAGCAGGCGCCGCTGCCGCCCCCGCGCCGGGCCGCTCCGGCGGCGGTTTGGGCCTGGGGCTCGCCCGGCCTGTGGGCTCCGCCGGCGGCAGCTGTCGGTGCTGCCCGCAGCCTGCTCCCCCGGCCACTGCGGGTCCTCGCTACAAGCAGCTCTGGCCACGTCCCTCCAGCTCGTGGCAGGGCTCCCGCCTGCGGCACTAGCCGCTGCGCGCTGGGCAGCCTTTCGCCTGCTTCCTGCTGTCCACGCAGAAAACTCCTGGGTCGCGCCCCGCCCGCCCCGGGCCGTCACTCAGTGGCACTATAGCGGGTTTCCCCTGGCGGGGAGACTGGGCCAGGGGGTCCCGGCAAGGATCTGGGAAGCACCAGGGCACGGGGAGCCGCAGAGAGCTGGAGCAGGAGCTCCTCAGATGGAAGGAGAGAAGGGGCCCCCCTCCTTCCCCCTGGTCTTTCTGGCAGGGTCTAGGGGTTGGGGCTCTTGGGCCGCTGCGGACGCCCCTCCCCCACCGCCTGGGTCCCCGAGCTGGTAGGAAGCCCCCCCCTGCCGCCCGGGCTGTGCTCCGCGGTGACCTCGGGCCAGCCGCTGCACCTGCTCCCGGCAGACATCAGGTGGGGGACCCCTGCGCAGGCGGCCGCGAGCTGCAGGCTGGGGGCTGGGGTGTCACCGTGGCGGAAGCGCTGGTGACTCCCTCCACCGCGGAGTTGCTGGAGGCCCCGCGGGGCTGATGTGGCTCTCGCAAGACACTGGGGAAGCGGCGACGAGGTGAGCCCGTGGCAGGTGGAGGCTCGGCTGGCCGCCATCTTGCGGGGCGTGGGGTCCTCGGGACCCCGCGCCCAGCACCACCGCCCCGGCGGCTCCTCCTGGCTCTGCCAGTTCCAGACGTCCCTTGGCTCTCGGTGGGTCTCTGAGTCCCTCTCCCTGTCTGTCCCCCTCTGTCCCTCTCGTGGTGCTGACTCTGGCGTTTTCTCTGTCACCCTAAATTCCCGTCTCTTTTTGTCTCTGGGGTCACTGGCTGCAGGACTGTCCAGGATGGGACGTGGGGGGAGGGCAGGCTTCCGCCCCTAGGCACCTCCCTCTGCCCAGCTCACTGAGAGGCAGGGCCCTGGGACCACAGGGTGGGGGGCTGGCGCTGGCAGGGGCCAGCGGGTGGACGGAACCCCGTGCTCCAGCATGGGGCTTCAAACCCAGCACTGAGGTCCAGGGGGCCCTCCTGCAGTGTCCTTCTGCTTGAAGTCCTCTTCCCCGTCCACTGCCCCCCAGAGCCTTCTTCTCCCCAAGCCACATCGCCATGCCCCTTCCCCCGCCACCTCCTCTTTGTCTCTGCCGTCTCCCCGAGAGGCTCCCGACACCCCTGTGTCCTCTGCGGTCACCGTGGACTGACGTGGGCCAGCTATCACCCTGTCCCCACGAATGGCCCCAGCAAGTTCTGCAGAGGCCCTAACAGCGCTGGCTCTTAGGGGTGACCACCCCATTTGTGTTGGTGTGTGCAGTGGCGGGTGTGTGGGGTGCCGGGGTGCCCTGGGCCCCTGGCTGTCAGGGGGCGTCTGGCTCTGGTGTGGGGGGCTGGCTGTGTCGCCGTGGAATCCAGCCGCATCCGGGATCTGTTGGCCCACGGGTGGGTGCGGCCTACTGCCTGGTGAGTTCTCAGGGTGCATGTTCTTGGGCTCATCTGCTGGGGGTCTCCTGGGGGAGCCAGCTATTTGGAGATTTGGAGGGGCCGTGTGAGGCGCCAGCAGTGCAGGGGGCGGCCGTGCGTGGCCAGGCCGCCCCCAGGGCTCAGCGGGCTCCTGGGCCGTGGGGAGCGCTGGCCGGTGGGTGGCCCGGCGCTGGCGAGCTCTGCCTGCCCCCCCTTCCTTCTCGGCTTCTTCCCCCGCCACCTCTGTCGGGCCCATGTCTGGCCGTGTCTGCCTGTCTTCCCATCACCACTTCTTTGAACAGTTACGGCCCCCACCTGGCCGCCGCAGGTGTGGGACCCTGGCCCCCAAGGGGACATGGGCAGTCGCAGTCACTGGTTCACTTGGGGCAGAGGGCTGGATGTGGGTCTCCGAGCCCTGTCTCCAGACCTCCA
>NW_004567126.1:31168732-31187098 GCF_000260355.1 Condylura cristata | reverse complement strand
CCCGGTCTCCGCTTGCTCCACGCGACGCAGGTCTCAGCCTGCGTCCAGCTGCGTCGCCTCCCCTCTCCGGGGCTCATAGCCCGTCGTCCGAGAGGCCACATCCCTCGGAGGGGACCTCGCGTGTGGCTCTGAGGGCCCTTAGTGCCGCCACGCGCGCACTGCAGCCCCAGACACCGTGGGAGCGGAGCTGAGTGTCCAGAGAGCATCTGGGCGCGGCGTGAGCGGCGTGAGCGGCGGGTCGCTCGAGCCAGCCATCCCCCTCCCGCGCAGGGCCTGCGCCGCTTCGCCCCGCCCCGGGAGCCGGGTCCTTTCCTGCTGTGGCCCCCCTGACCATTCTGCCGAGCTCATGGGGGTGCAAGTGTCTCTTTGCGACCTGGCTCTGTTCGTTGGGGTCTCAGAAGTGGAACGGCTGTGGCTGTGCACCCCGCGGTGCTGGGGTCCAGCCTCCGCCCCCAGGGCGGCTCTGCTTACTTTCTGTTCCGCTATGGCAGCGCCCCGGGTGCGCGAAGCCCCGTGGATGTGCGGGGCCCTCCCCAGAGGTGGTGAGCGTCTGCCGTGCCCCGGCCACCTGTGTCCAGCGGGACCGAGGCCTAGTCCAACCCTTGATTCTTTTTTTTTTTTAATTTTTTTTTTAAAAAGGTTTATTTATTTGTGCATACAGAGCTGGGGTACAGGCCAGAGGCTCGGGGCGGTGAGAGGCTTCACCAGAGACAGAGTGGGGAGCAGAACAGGCAGATCAACGAAGTCCACTGCTGAGGGGAGCAGCGGGCGGGTCAGGAGAGGTCTGCCACGCCATGTGGTCACCTCCGGGGCAGGCGGGGTTTGAACTCATGCGGAAGCGGCTCCAGATTCTCAGTGCTGTGCTTTAACCTGCTGCGCCACCAGGGAGGGCCCCCTTGATTCTTTTTTAAAAGATTTGTTTATTTATGAACTGGGGTGCAGGCCAGAGGTGCGGGGGTGAGAGGGTTCACCAGAGACAGAGCTGGGAGCAGAACGGGGATCCACTGAAATCCACTGCTGAGGGGAGCAGGGGACAGACGGGGGGCCTGCTGTGCAGGGGTCACTCCCTGGCCGGGGGTGGAAGTCGTGCTGTGGTGGCTGTGGGCAGCCCCACGGAGCTGGCCTTAGCCCTGCGCCCCAGGGAGGCCCCTCGGTTCTTCTGAGTCGGATCTGGAGGTTCTGTTCTCAGCGTTCTGGATGTTAAGCCTGATGAGGTACACGGCTGGCAAATATTCCGGGTTCCTTTTACTCTGCGGAAGGTGTCCTTTGACTAAAACAGCGGCTGGGCGCCCCCGGTGGGGCCGCGTGGACCTGGTGTTGGGCTGCAGCCTGTCCGCCCGGCCCCTGTGTGGGCAGGTCTCTGGCAGTCAGGCGGACGGCCCTCCCCTAAGGCAGGGCTTCTTGGCACACGCTGCTGGCCTGCTGGCGTCTGGGGCTCACTGGCCCTCTGTCGAGGGCCGTCCTGCGATTGTGGGTGGTGGGCAGCGTCCTGGCACCCACTGCCAGCAGTACCAGCCCTCTGTGTCGTGACGCAATCTGCCTGCGACGTTGACAAGCACCCCTGGATTTAGGATCACTGCCCTTCAGCTGTAGGTGGGGGTGGGAGCAGCGTGGGGGTGTGGGGGTCCCTGCAGGGGCATCAGGAGCTCTGGCGTGAGCTCTGGCTCACTCAGCAAGTATTGATCCAGCACCGACTTGTGCCAGGCCTGTGGTGGCAGCATCCTGCGGAGAAGAAACCCAGGGCCTAGTCTCTTGGAGAAAAAGGAGCACTGCCCTTAAGGACACGAGGGAGCGGGGGTTCTGTGATGACGAAAGCAGAGAAGCAGCCACTCCCGGTGTTGGGTGAGGGCACGGTAGGGCCCATCCTGGCAGGTCTTTGTGGAGAGAGGGGAATCGAGGAGGGCAGGGCCGATCCAGGAGCAGGCACTGTGGGGGCCCGGGGGGCCGGGGGGCCGGGGTGGGCCAGCTCCTTGGCACAGGGCCCTGGATGTGGGGAGGGCGGGCGCGCTTGATGATCAGTGGAGGCTTGAGTTGGAAAGTGGGGTCATCTGATTTGTGTGGTGAAAGATCCCTGGGCCAGATAGAGGCTGTAAAGTGCTGAGCACGGGCGGGGCTGGGCCCCGAGGGTGGGCCTCTGCCGGAAGTGGCTGCCATCGGTGGGCACCTGAGCCCTTTCCCAGGAGGGAGACCGAGGCCCAGGCCCCGGCCCCGTGGGCACCAGGACCCGAGCCGGGAGGGGGCCCCGGCTCCAGGCTGCCTTTGGGTCCTGCTGCAGCTCTGTGGCTCTCAGGCCCCGAGGGGCTGGGCCCTGGAGTCCAGGTGTCAAACTGGCCCTGTGGCCCTGGGCGGGCCCGTCTGGGTCTCTGTGGCAAAGGGGGAAGCCAGCCTCCAGGGAAGCTGAGATTCCGCACTGCTCGTGTTCACTCACAGCAACAGGCCAACCGATGGTTATTAAGAGCCTACTGTGCGCCAGTGCTGTTGTGCCAGGCGTGCCAGGGGCTGTTGCCCACACTGGGACATGGGGAGTTGCCCTGTGCTCGGGGGCTTACTCCGCCCGGTGGCGCGCAGATGGGCACCAAGCCCATCTGCCAGGCTTGAGAAAGGGAGGGAGTGATGTGTGCCCGGGCCCAGTAAAGGAAGGCGGATAAGAAGAAAAGGTGGGTGAGCACGAGCAGGGTGGCACCCGGCGTGCTGTCTGGCCCAGGGGTCAGGGCGAGCCTTGCTGAGTTGCTGAGACCTGAGGGAGGGAGCATGAGCTCTCGTGAGCATCTGGGAGAAAGGCATTCCACAAGGGACAGCCTGTGCCAAGGCCCTGGGGCAGGACGGGGTGCGTGCTGACGACCAGCGTGGAGGCCTGTGTGGACGGGCCCCGGCGGGGGACGGGGCGCTCGGGTGTCTGGAAGAGGTCTTCCTGGGTGGGAGACGGGTTCTGGCCTGGGCTGGACACGGGGCGCCTCTGGGCTCCCTCCTGAGTGGTGAGTTGCTCCCACCTCTTCTGGGCCGGGGAGGGGCCTCAAGCCGAGGCCCAGCTTGCCAGGGCGTGGAGGGTCTGAGGCGCTGTCATTTCGGGGTGGGAACCCAACAGACCCCGCTAGCCAGGGGTCAAGTGCTTAGTGGCCTGGAGTGAGTTTTATTCTGCAAATGAGTCTTAGGAGGTGAATGTGGTGGAGCTGACACTCAGGTGTAACCTGGCCTGGTGCTGGGCTGGATGCCCTGCGCCCCAGGACCGCCCCGAGGGGCGTAGGGGTCAAGCGTGGGGCCCTGAGCGTTATGCATCCAGCCTGTGCCCCCTTCGCAGCTGCAAAGACTGCGGGCCGGAGAAGACCCGTCATGTGGTGCGGGGTGTCCTTGGCGCAGCAGGAAGGGGCCCTGGCCCGGTGGTCCCTGCCTCCTCCCCCTTCCCGACGCTCCCTGCCCCCACTCTCTGGCTCCCGGTGCTCCTGCTGGGCCTGTGGGCGGGCGCAGAGGTGCCAAGGGCTTCCGGCTCTACCTGGGCCCTGTGGGAGCTGGCCACCGTCCCCTCGAAATCTGAGTTCTGCAGAGGGTTTTCGGTTTTAGAGCTCGGTTTCACTGGGGCTTTCATGAGGCAGGGGTTCGCTCAGACTGAGAGTTCAGGGGGGATCCCTGAGCCCCATGAGAGTGTGGTCTCCTGGGACTCTGCCACCCTTCCGAGGAATGGGCTGGGCCTGCCCAGGCGTGGGAACCTCCCGCAGCCCCACCCTCCTTGGACCGTGTTGAGTCAGAGAGGGGACACCTGGGAGGCACCGATTCATCCCAGCCCCACCCACCCCTGCGGGGAGCGGTGGGGAGGTGGGTGGGGAGCATTTCCCAGCCCTGCTCCCCCTCCCCCCTGCTGTGCTGGTGAGCTGGGGCTCTCAGAACATTCTTTAGGTGCTGGCCTCAGCTTGCACCCTCATTCTTTCTGTGGTCTTCACTCGACTTTCTGGGGCTACATCAGAATACACCCCCTTCTCTGAAATCTCATGGTGGGCCGTTCTGGAGCTCTGTGGACACAGGGCACAGACCCAGCGTGAGTGCCATAGGGCTGGACACCCCAAAGCATGCAGAAGCTGGGCTGCTGGGCTGGCCGAGAGGGGTCAGTCTGGGAGGCCTGCCTGTAAGAGGTAACATCTACGTTGAGTTGTGAAGGAGGATGAGTTAAGATTTCACTGGGAAGACGTGAGGGGAGACGGATATATTTCAGGCAGAAAGAACAGGACGTGGAGGGGCGAGACCATCTCTCAAGAAATGAGATTCTAAGTGGGCAGAATGGGCATGTCTGGGAAGGGGTGGGGGCAGCCGTCCCACAGAGGGGCAGATGACGCCTGGAGCAGCGGCCAGGGGGCAGGAAGTAGCACCTGTATTCCTGAGACAGCATGTGAGTCCCACTCTGATTCGCATTCACACCTCCACCTTCTAGGTACACGAGCTTCTATCTCACCGCATCTTTGCCGCCTTAGGTTTTATCGTTTTAAACAATCTCAGCCATTTTAGCCAGAAAGACGGAACAATGAAAACAAGGGGCGGGTGTGAGCACTTTCCCCAAATGTGCAGGGGCTCACAGCTGCTTGCCGGACGCCTCCCGCTGGACGACTGCTGCTGCCCCTGGCTCGGCGCCCGGCAAGGGGCAGGGCCGGGCGGCCGGCTTCCCTCTGGCCGTGTGGGTGGGGATTTGCGGGGCCATCTACCCGCTCTCCTTCAATTCCTAATTCTTCTCACCCTTTTTTTGTGCTTAAAGATTTGAATTTCTCTCTTCTGTTGCACCTGAGTTCCAAGTCACTATAGCCTTTTCCTCATCTGGGGTGTCTTTGGGTTCTAAGAACAGGCTTGCTGAGCCCCGGGAAAGTGTCTGCGTGAGGCTACCTTCTAAGCCGGTCACACACCGGCGTTTGAACCCCTTTGGCAGGTGGGAAGGTGAGGCTGTGGCAGGGTGACTCACCAGCCCAGCGCCTGCGGCTGGTTTTAGCTAATTCTTAGTTCCACTCAGTTAACTCCTCTCCTGACATTAATCGAATTTGGATTTGGGTGAGAGGGCTGCCCCACCTTGTCCAGTTAGGGCATAGAAACAGTATCTCCCACCCTGGAGGAGATATGGAGTGTAGCTGAGCACCCCCTTATTAATCGGGGAAGGGAAGAAAACGACAGGAGAGAGCCAAGACCTCTGTCTTCGAGGTCCACAGTAGCTCAGCTCCTGAGAGATCTCTGCCCTGGATTTCTGAAACCTGGCTCCAGGCTCTCCAGCGCTGTTACTAAGCCCTACATGACTCTGGCCATTGCTTCCTCATCTGGATCTTGCTTCCCCCGTCGGTGGGAGACTCATCTTTTGAGTTACTTAGAGACTCCATCTTGCACACCGGAGCGCCAGCTAACTTCCTTTACATCTACCTGTTTTTGTTTCATAAGCTCCTGTTCTTGTTTTACACCGATGAATCCATCCTTTATCTTTTAGATATTAAGACAGCAACGATGTTCTGTTTCCTCAGATGAAAATTCTTCCACTTGGGAAATTTGTGGGAACATCTCAAAGTGGTTGTGAACTCACTGTCTGTTCAGGATATTTCTCCCTGGTCAGAGTCTGTTGCAAATGTGTCTTTTACTCATATTAGGACAGGAAGACCATTGTCATCAGACACTTCAGTTTTGGCCGACAGTCACATTTTCCTGGCAAGGCCGTGTTTGGGGAGAAAGGGGAGGTTTCCGTGTAGAGCTGGTCCACCATCTTGAATGCAAGCCCGGAGCCACCACCTGAAAAGAGATGGGTTGCGTTGGGCGGTCTCCGAGTTCAGATGTAGCCATTTCTGCACACAAGCACTGGGGCACAGCCAGAGATGCAGGTGTGTGTGTGAGAGGATTCATCAAAGACGGCCGGGAGCAGAACAGGCGGATCAACCGAAACACACTGCTGAGGGAGCAGCCGAGGGCCAGCGGGAGATGGGAGCAGTCTGCTGCACCCTGTGGGTCACTCCCTGGCCGGGGATGGAGCTCCTGCTAGTGGCCACAGACAGCTTCCCGGTGCCGGGCTCCCTGGTGCGCCACCAGGGAGGGCCTCGGGGGTGTTTTTAACACAGATCTCCCCAGGGCGTCTGGCGGGGGAGGGGAGGGGGTCTAACACTGGTGTCACCAGGGAAAAAATCCGCTCAAGGATCACTTTTTGCCACCCAGCTCCTAACACAGGATCCATTTACTCTTCACAGCCTCATTTTCTGGGTGAGGCGCTGGCGTGCAAAAGAAGTGACCGAAGCTCATTCAGCGGGGTCTGGGGGGTCGGAACCCAGTTGAAGCAGGCTGCAGCTCTTAGCCCGCCCCCACCGCACGGCCCCGGCTCCGCCCAGCCCTCTCCTGCGGGCGGTGCTGTTTCTGCATCCTTTTTCCTCTGTGGACACTGACCACCCCTCAGAGGTGCTAAAAGGCTCAAACCGTCCTCGGTAGAAGTGGGGGCATCTGGGAAGGTTCGATCTGGTGTGTTAGAAAAGGGGTGAGCTCTGGGTCTGCACACCTGGGCTCCGACTGAACTAGCTCAGGCAGGTGACTGGCCCCTGAGGACGTGGCTTTTCCTGTCCGTGAAGTGGGGACAACACTCACATTTCCGCCCTGAGTGGCGCTGAGCGCAGTGAGCTCCTGCCTGTCTGAGCACAGTAGGTGCGGACGTGGCAGTGACCGGCCCGATCCCTGGGCAGTGTCTCATGGACACGCAGGAGTAACGGGGAGGCTCCTTGAGGGCGACGCAAGCCCACCCAGGAAGCCTGTGGCCTTGACAGCGTGGACTGTCCCCCCGCGAGGGGCCCGCAGAGCCTTGCCGGCCCCTGGCTAGCAAGGCTGGGAAGGCAGACAGGCCTGGAGCCGGCCTGGGCCACCGCTGAGGGACACCCTTCTCTGTTTCCTGTCCCTTCTGGCCTGCTCACAGGGACCCCCCCCCCCAGCCCCTCTTCTGTGACCACAGGAAGGCCCAGCCCAGCCCCCGCTGTGTCTTCTCTAAATAAAGCCGGGCAGCTGAGCTATCTGCTGGCCTATCTCCGCTGGGTTCCTGTGGAGGTGGGGGTGGCGGTTGGGGGAGCTCGGCTGCCCGCAGGGAGGAGGGGTTCCTACTGGCTGGTGTGGCGGCCTGCGGCCTCCCCCCCCCGGCTGATGCCTGGCCGGCCGCTTCCTCGGTCCCAAGGGCTCCGGCCTCTCCTTGCGGGCCCCGTCCTTTCCAGTCCCTTGGCTGCGGGGTTCGAGGGCCTGTCGGGCTTGCCGGCCCCCCAGACCTCGCCCGCAGAGCCGGGGGCTGCCTGCCAGAGCTTCCCAGGGCCCCAGTGTGCACCTCAGCCGACTGCTAGGCTCCAAGGGCATCCTTGAAGTTGGAGGGGGGTGAGGCCCCCGCATGGCCGGGGCGTCGGGAGAGAGAGGTCTGCAGGACAAGGGGCCTGAGAGTCCGTCTGGGGCTGGGGCCAGCCTCGGGGGGTAGGGCCCCTCACCCCACTCTGCAGGTCCCGCCTTTTGAGCATTGCGTCCCCTGCTCGTCACTTGCATTCACTCGTTTGATCTATTCAGACACTCGGGCGTCCACTGGTCCATCGGAGCACGGTGCAGGCGGCCTCGTTCTCCCTCGTCCATTCTCTGGCGCCGGGGTGGGGGGCGCTGAGCGGCACATGAGGACAGAGACGCTCGGGCCTCGTAAGCTCACTGTAGAGGCCTTTCAACTCAGAGCGAGTGGGGCTTTCAAAAGACTCTTCTGGGGTAGCGGTGGACTTGGGGCAGCCGGTTGGGGGCCAGTGGGGCTCAGGTGAGGTATGAGATGTCTGGTCTGGGGCCAGAGTCATGGAGAGGGGAGAAAGGTGGGTGCAGTGTGGGGGGGTTTGGGACTTGGGGGCTTGGGAGGTGGACGGGGGGTCACCAATGGCTTTGGTTGAGCTGCTGGGCCTGCGGCTGGCGCCCCCGGGTCTCTCTCGGGCAGAGCGGGGAGAAGCTGGTGGCGCCTCGGGGGTCCGCGAGAGCCAGTGATGCTGGAGGCGGGCCCGGGCCGGCGGCCTGCTGCTGGGAGAGAAGCCTGATGTGGACAGCGGGCCGTGGACAGCCGGCAGGGCAACCCGGGCTGGGCTCCACCTCTGAGGGTCAGGACGCCTGACTGTGCTCAACCGCGCTGGACCAGTGTGGGACTCCTGTCCTATAGCAAGGGCCGGTGGGGGGCAGGGGGCCACCCCAGGTGCCTGCTGGGCCTCAGGGGGTGACTTGGGGCTCGGTGCTGGGTCCCCCCAGTGGCCAAGAGTTCTCGGGGGCAGGGGCGGCCAGTCCTGGACCCCTCCAGGAGTCCTGCCGACTCGGATGACGACAGGGCCTCCCAGGCCTCCCTCAGCCCTGCCCGGGCCGCGCGAGGGGAGCGGTCACGTGGTGTGCACCCAGCGCACAGGCGCCCCAGCTCCTGTTCCGACCACAGGCTGCTTCCTTCCACGCGACCATGCCTGTCCAGGAGCCCGGGCGTAAGGAGGCTGTGTGGTGTCCCCGAGGGGCCCGCCAGGCTGGGCAGGGTGGTATGGACATACGAGTGACCGCACCAGGCTCTCCATTGTCGCTAGAACCACAGGCGGTGTCGGCCCGCAGGGAGCCTGGCTGGGAGGCGGAGCCCAGATTTTTGAGTCTGTGTTAGAATTTTCAGGAAAACGGCCGTGGCAAAGGAGGCTAAGCCCCTCTTGGGGCGCCCCTGGCCCTGGGTGTCTTTTCTGGGCACCACTGTAGGAGCCAGGAGCCAAAAGACAGACCCTGCCCGCCTCCCTGACCTCAGCCTCTCGCTCTCCCACGGGGAGTTCTCGCGAGCTGCTCTCCTGGACCGTGGACGGGCCCTGGAGGAAAACGGGGGCCAGTGACGGGACCTGTGGTGCAGCCGGGCGCCAGCAGGCTGTTAGTTGCTGAGGGCAAGCCAGCAGGAGACGGCAAGCCAGGGCTGGGAAGGAGACTGGGGCTCGGGCAAGACAGCGTTATTTTATAAAAAATATTTATTTATGCGTGCAGAACTGGGGTACAGGCCAGAGGTGGGGGGCAGAAGATTCACCAGAGACAGAGTGGGAGCAGAACGGGCAGATGAAGTGCACTGCTGAGGGGGCAGCGGGAAGACAGGAGGGGTCTGCCGTGCCCTGGGGGTCGCTCCCTGGCCGGGGGGTCAAATTCAGGCTGCAGTGGCTGACATAGTTTCATAGTGCTGAGACTCACCCCTGCGCCACCAGGGAAGGCTCCCGATATTATTTTTATTTATTTATCTTTAAAGAGTTTATTTATTTATGCGTACAGAACAGGGGTGAGAGGATTCCCCAGAGACAGAGCGGGGAGCAGAACAGGCGGATGGACTGAAACCCACTGCTGAGGGGCAGCGGGGAGACAGGCGGGGTCTGCTGCGCCCTGGGGTCCCTCCCTGGCCGCGGATGGAGCTCGCGCTGCAGTGGCTGCGGACTGGGCTTTAGCCCACTGCGCCACCAGGGAGGGCGCCCATGATATCATTATTAATATTCATTTTTTTACTGTGGTAAAATAGGCACAGCACAGCACTGTGCACCTGAACCGCTCCCCAAATGGACAGCCCGGTGTGGGGGGCGGGAAACTTCCCCCACCCTCTGGTGCTTCTGGGCTGGGTGAGTAATCAAGCACGTCAGTTCTGACAGACGTAGATTCCAAGGCCAGTGAGGTAAGGTGGCTGCGTTATCCTGAGCCAGCAAGGGTGGGGTGGGGCTCGCCTAGGCCAGGGGAGGCGGTTCCCCCACACAGCGGCTTCCTGAAATGGCATGTTTCCCCTGCCTCTAGTAGGTTTTTCAGATTCAAAGGTGATTTCTGGTAATAACCCCAATCCTGGGGAACACCCCCAGTTTTCATTCTTCTAGGTAGTTCAGGGAGTGGTTAGTTTCTTGACTCACCTCAAGTTGAAATAACCTGCTTGCCAAAGTGACACATCTTGGGGAGCCCCGTCCTGGACGTCCTGGGGTTGCTTATTAAAAGGTGACATCACAGCACCCCACTGTTGAGCGACTCTCCCATCCATCACGTAACTTCATCTTTGAAATGAAACCCCGCCCCGCCCCCGCCCTGGCCCCCAGCACCTGCTGCCTCTCTGGCGGTCTGATCGCCCCAGGGCACCGCACCACCCTCCGTGTGCCCGCTTTGCGCAGCCGAGGGGCGCCGCCGGCCGCCGTTGCAAGCGGGTCCTGTGTCCAAGAGCCAGTGAGCCGCCGCGCGTGTGCGGCCCCTCGCCCAGCGGCCCGCGGGCCTCGGCCTCGCGAGACACGGCGGCCAGCTCTCCCGGGTCCTGCTTTCTGTTCCCCCGCGTGGACAGCCAGAAGTGGACGTGCGCTGCAGGCTTCGGAATATTTTCTCCCACTGCGTGGTTTGCCCTTTTACCCTGGGGTAGTGTCTTCTGATGCCCCAGTTTAAAAATGGACACGAAGTCAGCTGCCCATGTTTGCTGTGGGTGACTTCCAGGAATGAATGGGTGGGCGGATGTGTGGGGGGCGGTAGAGGGGAGCGGAGGTCAGGGGTGTTCCAGGGAACCGGCCAGCTAGGACGGAGCCAGCCGCCTGCGCCAGGGCTGCCAGCGGGGGGCGGATGGACGCGCGCGTCGTAGTCGGGTGGGGGCAGAGCGGACGGACCAAGGGCCGGTGGGTTAGGGGCCAAGCTCTGGTTACAGGCTGTGGAGGCCTGGGGCCCTGGGCACAGCCCACCCGAGCTCACAGCTGCTTGCAGGCCGCGCGGGGCTGGGGCCCCTGGACACCCCTTCTCTGATCCTAGGTGCACCTTCCTCGGCGCTCTCTGGGTCTCCAAGAGCCTCACTCGGCGCTCAGACCGGACGGAGCCCTTGGCCTGTCGCAGGCTGGCCTTGTCCGTGGTAAGAACGCCCTGGGCCGGCCGGGTCCTCCTGGGCGGGGCCAGCCGGACCGTCTGACCCCACCCCGCCCCCTCGCCATGGGTGGAGCTGCCCAGCGCCCCTCCCCCCAGCCATCTAGGGGCCCTCCCCTTGCCTCTCCTCCCGCCTGGCCTGGACCCGCCCCCCTCCCTGCTGGTGGCCGCGGAGACCCCGATGGACTAGAGGGCCCGGCCAGCCTCCAGCGTCCAGCTGAAGCGTCTCCTGTCCCCAGGCGCCCGGAGCCATGGACGTGGAGCTCCTGAGCCTGCCAGACAAGGCCCTGCGGGCGTCACGGGCCAGGGGCCCGACGGTGCGGCGGCAGCGCGAGTTCATGCCCGAGGAGAAGAAGGACACGGTTTACTGGGAGAAGCGCAGGAAGAACAACGAGGCGGCCAAGAGGTCGCGGGAGAAGCGGCGCCTCAACGACGCGGCCCTGGAGGGCCGGCTGGCCTCGCTGCTGGAGGAGAACGCCCTGCTCAGGGCCGAGCTGCGCGCGCTCAAGCTGCGCTTCGGCCTCCTGCCTCCGCTGGGGGGCGCCCGCACGCTGCCCCTGCAGGCCCTGCTGTGGGAGCCCCCGTGGGCTGGCGACCCCCGCGGGAGGGCCGACCAGCTCCCGGCCCTGCCCGACGCTGCCGGCTGCCTGTTGAGACCGTGCTCCCTGGACGCGGGGCTCCCCGGGTGCCGGGGCTGCCTGGTGGCCCACCGCTGGGCCGGCCTGGCCACCTCTCCCAGGCCACCGCAGCACCCCGGACCGCTGCCGCCCAAGAGAATGGACGTGGCCTTGCAGGCTGCCCTCCCCGCCGCCTTCTTCAGCTGTCACCTCCTGGACGGGCACCGGGGCCCCGGACCCGAGCTCAGGCCCTGCTGGGGCTGGTGGCCCCCCGTGGCCGTGGGCTGCCGGGCCTCGGGCCCCTCGGACGTGCCGCCCACGCCCCCTGCCGAGCCCATGGGGCTGCCGTCCAGGGTGGCCTGCTCTGTCCCGGGCAGCGACCCCGAGGACCTGGCCCAGCCCTCTCTGCCCCACAAACTGCGCATTAAGTCTCGAGCCTCAGCCAGAGCACCTCGGGGGTGGGAGGGGGACCGCGGTCCCCTCTGAAGCACCCGAGTGGGGGTGTTGGGGACTGGCCGCCGGTTTGTCTACAGGGCAGGTGAGGAGCCTCAGCCTGTCTCAGAAGGAGGCAAGGCAGTGGGCCTCAGGGGACCCCGGAGGGGAGGGGTGTCACCTCTCCTGTTCAGACCAGTGTCCGGAAGAGACGGGGCGGGGCCATGGTGGCTCCTCCCTGCGGAGGATGGGAAGTGGGTGCTTGGCTGGTGGCAGCCCCCCCGCTCCCCGCAGTCCGCCTGTCCTCCGCCATCCTTCACGCATTCAGCGGCTCGTTCCATGCTCACACGTCCCTCACCTCCTCTCTCATGTATTTGTGGGCCACCTGCCTTCGGCCGCCCCTCGTGACCTTTGGACCCCCTTGCGTGACCAGTTCAGTGACTATGTGGCCACACCTTCTGAGCTTTGGGGTTCCTGCCCTGGGGCGGTGGTAGAAGGCTGGGGATAGACAGGTGAGGGTCGTGCTGAAGGAGGCAGTGGCCTCGCAGGATGTCTGAAGCCTTGTTTTGGGGTCCCTTTGGGGGTTCCTGTCTAGATGGCTTCCTCAGTCTTGGGTCAAGGCCTTGAGCCCCAGGAACGGGTCAGCAGTACGGGGGTGGCTCCACTCCCCCCCATGGCTGCTCAAGGGCTCTGACCCCACAGCCCCGGGCATACCCAGAGAGGCCTCCGGGGCCTCAGATCCCGTCAAAGCCCCCCGCCCTTCTCGTTCTCTCAGGCCCCCCCTTTTTAATTTCAGAGCTTTATTCAGACTTGGGATAAAAGATTCCGCTTGCACTTGTGGGGAGTTGCAGGGGACTCCTTGGCGGTGCGGTCTCGGAGCGCTGGGGGCCAGGGCCGGCAGGGGCGCCCCACCGATCTGAACCAGGCCGGGCCTCTGGCACCTGCGTGTGCGTGTCACCTGCATATGTGTGTCACCGGTGTGTGCAGGTGTGTGCGTCACCTGCATGTGTGTGTCACCAGTGTGTGCAGGCCAGTGCCTACAGGCCCCGGGCTCTGGGGTGCTGCTCCCTGCTTGCTCTGGTCCTGGCGCCCCCCAGCCCTGCGCTCAGCCCACCGTAGAGAGCAAAGAACCAGCCCATTCCGGGGCCCGGCCCGTTCCAGCTTGGCAGTCAGCCCTGGGGGCTTGGGGGACCCCCCTGAGGAGCTGTCCTGCGGCAAGCCTCCCCCTCCTTTGGACTGGGGGACGTGTGTCTCTTCAGTGTCCGGGGAAAGCAGGAGGGAGGCCTGCGTGGAAGAGGTGACCTAGCCCGACCTTCTGGGGGTGCACGGGGATGCGGGGGAGCCAAGCCTAACACGCAGAGGCCCAGCCGCAGCTGACCCTGCTCGGGGCCTTCCTGCAGCCCTGGGCCGGCTGGAGGCATGTTAGACTCTGGCGGGGAGCGGCAGGAGGAAGTGGGGGCATGCGAAGGGCCCTGGGGCGGTGGGGGCGTTGCGCTTCCTTTCCGAGCCGCGGGGGTGTGCCCAGGGCATCGTGGGAGCCTCTGCTCCTCGTGCCCGTGGGCTTGGCAGGGGGCATAGCCGCCTCGGGCCTTTCGGCCCCCTTCGCCTTCCGGTGCTTCAGATGTGCCTGAAGCAGAAGTTCGACACCGGGACCCTGGGAGCGGGGCCTGAGAGCTGCTGCCGAGCGCCCCGCAGCGGGCACTGGTGCCCCGGGGGGCAGAAGCCTCACTCCAAAGCCCAGCGCGGCCCCTGTCTCAGCGAGACCCCGGACCCCACTCCTCGTAGCCTCCCACCCGGTGCTGTGCTTACAGGACACCGGCCAGACGCCCGTCTGGCCACGCTGCTTGGAGGCGGCTGAGGAGGTGGAAGGAATCTCCTGTTCCTCCTCTCAAGAGATGGCCGCACCGGTCCCAGGGGCCGTCTCGCGCCCAGCACCAGCGTCCCGTTCCTGTTGCCGGCCTGGCTCTGGCTTGTCATCGCTGCTGTCGCTAGCTGAAGGCTCCTGGAGCTGGGACTCGTTTCTTCCTTGGTCCGATACACGTTTCCCCCCAACAGATGCTTTTGGGCTCCTGCTTTGTGCCGAGCAGGAGCTGGGAAACGTGTCCAGACAGAGGGTCTGCAAGAGGGACCGGCAGGAAGTGCAGGAAGGCGCTGCACAAGCGTCGGATAGTCTCCCGTCTGGACTCGGGCCACGGGGTAGCCTCGGCCCTGAGAGCCTCTGGGGAGCTGCGCCCTCACGGGGGCTGTATGGGGGCTGCCGAGAGTGCTCAACCTCTCGCACCTCTCCCAGCTCTCCCGCCTCTCGCGCCTCTCCCACCACTCGCGCCTCTCCCGCCACTCCCGCCTCTCCCACCACTCGCGCCTCTCCCGCCTCTCCCGCCTTTCCCACCACTCGCGCCTCTCCCGCCTCTCCCACCCGGGGCACCCACAGGCCCCGGCTTGCCTCTGCACACTCGTGAGTTCAGGACAGCGCAGCTGCACGTTTGGGGTCTTCTCCCACCCGTCCTTCAAGGCCGGCGCCTCGTGCTGGGCATGAACGCAGACGTTCCTCTCCTGTTCCGGGTGTCTGGGCCACATGTGGTGCCCCACGAGCACCGAGTTTCTTCCTGCTCGGCTGGGGTGGCCGCAGAGGCGGATCCCTGTCCTGGGACCCTCGCTTCTGAAGCGTGGTCCAGAGGCCAGCGGCCCCGGCGCGCCCACCCGAGCGGGTAGACGCGCAGCCCCTCGGGCCCTCGGGAGCCCCGAAAGGGAAGCTGAGCTCGAGGAGGTCGGGGCCGCGGGCGCGCCCGCCCAGGGATGCTGACCCAGGGCGAACACTGCTGCGCGGGCCGGGAGCAGGCGTCCTGCTTCACAGCGAGACGCTCTCCTGGGCTGACGGCCACGCGTCACCTGGGACCCGTCCGCGTGTTCCCATAGAACTTCATTTCCCGAGACGGGTGTGGCCAGATTCGGTGGGAGATGGTCGGTGGCGACGCCTAGACCGGAGCGGCAGATGGGGGGAGTCACTCCCACCCCTGAAGCTGCCGTGGCGCTTGCCCTGGCTCGGGCCTGTGCCCGCGTACCCCGAGGGGGGCTGTGTTCTCCCAGCACTTTGGTTTCGGTAGGATTTTTTGGCTAATCTGAGGGGTGCCACATGGTTTTAACAGGCAGCCTCCTGGGGCGCCTCCTTTCCGAAATCTTGGACCTTCTCTTTTATGAATTTCCTGTTCTAGCTGTAGATTTCCTTTTTCCTTATTGATTTCTCAGAGCTCTTTATTTATTCTGGCTCGTCTTGCTCATGAATGAGCACCACAGTCTTTTCACCTGACTTGTCTCTTCATTTTATTCCTGGTTGGTTTTGTTGTATAAAAGTTGGAAAAGCAGATGTCGCCGAGCTTATCTGCCTTTTATGACTGGTACATTTTGATCTGGTTTAAGACTCTTTCCATGTCAAGGTCACAAAGGCAGTCTCTTAAGTACCCTGTCTACGTTTCCAAGTTTTGTTTTTCATAGGTAGCTATTTTAGCCCATCTCTTTCTTCCACTCTGTCACACAAAGTGCTATTACTCAACTGTCCTTGACAGACGAGCGCTTGTCCACCAGAAGCGCCTGAGCAGGCTTCCCAGGAGCCAGGCCTTGGGAGCTGTGGCACTGCCAGCAGCCAGGTGGCTCTTACAGCCAGCCGGTGTGGGCAAGCTGGCTGGGCTCTCGTGGGCTTGAGGACAGGGCAGCACCAGAAGCTGCTGCTGCTGCTGGCTGACTGATTCCCTTCGCACTGTTGGGCCTCCCCAAACGTGCTCACCTGAAGAAGCGTGAGAAGTAGGTGAGCAGTCCATGAATGATCTGGTACAGCACCTTGCCGGGGAAGCGATTGCTTAGCCCTCGCGGAGGACGTAGCCAATCCTATTTCCCTTTTTGCTTTGGCCACTAAGGATCTTAGTGCTACAATAATGATGATGATGATGATGATAATGATTCATTTTTGAAGTTAATTTATTCACTTAACTAATATTTATTGATGGTCTCTCATGTCCCTAAAGAGCAAGTGAACAAAATATAATGGCTCCTGCCTTGGTTGTGCTGGTGGCCATCTGGGGGAGACCAAGTATTTAAAACGAACAAGAAAAATATAGGAGGAGCAGTGACGGTGTGTGTCGTGGAGGCAAAGGAAACGGGCTTGGGAGAGGCGGGGGTGGGTGGTTTGTAATGATTGAAATAGGGAGGTCAGGGAGGGCCTGGTCGAGAAGGTGACATCTGAGCAGGGACTTGCGACAGGAAGGTGTTGCGACCGGGCAGGTGTTGTGGGAAAACGCTCCCTAGGCAGAGAAAACAGTCCGTGCAAGGGCCCTGGGGCAGGCTGGGCCTGAAAGCTGGAGACGTGTGGAGGAGGTCTCGTTACTGAAGAAGAGTGAGTGAGGGGGCGGTGGGAGGAGGCGAGGACGGGGAGGTGATGGGACAGGTCATGCAGGGCTGTGGGCCGAGGTGAGGACTCTGGCTTCCTCTCTGAGTGAGATGGGGGTGCTGGGGAGGTCTGAGCATATTTCTGCTGTAACTGTCTTCCCCCCTCCCCACTCCATCCTGTGGTGTATGAGGCTGAGTGAAAATAAATAAACCCACCACACAGTGCAGGAGAGTTGGCTCATTGTCTGAGAGAGGGGGTGACTGACCACAGTGTTGCTGTGACTCATCTCCCCACGGGCAGCCACACACCCCTGCCCTTGGAGCCAAAATGCTCAGCGCGGGCTTCTGACCCTTTCTGACACAGGCAGGTGGGCCAGCTAGAGCTGCTCTATGAGGCGGGGTCATGGACGGGAAATGCCTAGGTTTCTCATTTCTTCTTTATAAAGTTGTCTTCCACTCAACAGCTATTTTGAACAAGTGTGAGCTGACATGTGTGACGGGGTGGGGGGGTGTCAGAGAGGCAAAGGACTGGTGGAGTGTGGGGGAGGCCAGCAAGGAAGTGGCCAGGAAGAGTGGAGCTCGAGTGGAGGCCTCAGGTAACTGGAAGGTTCGAGATCAGCTGAGGGGACGTGGCTCCATGCAGCCACAGTGAGAGGAAGGCGCTGCAAGCCCAGGCGGTCAGAAGGAGGTGCAGGGGCGCCGGCCCCAGCCGGACCCCGGCCCGTCGCCACGTGAGGGCTTGTTTCCTGGCCCACTGGTCTGGGCTGTTCTTGTGCTCTGGCCGGCGTGGTCTCATCTCTGCAAAGTCTTCCATACCGTGAACTCCATCAGCACACGGGAACCGAGGCTTGGAGCGCCGTTCTTGCCATCTTGCTGGCAAATGCCCTGGTTCTTCCCCGTCGCTGAACTGCTCCTACCAGCCAACGTGCTCAGCCTTGAAGTCTTTTTCTGCCTCAGGTTTGCATGTTTGCTATCCCCGCTCTTTAGAATGTTTCCCTGAGCTTTAAAAATGACTTCTTTTCCATCTTGACTGAAATGCAACCCCTTCCCCAACACCCCTTCTAAATACTCATCACTTACATTGACCCTGCCATGTATACTCTTGTTGAGTATACTCTTGTTGAACAAATAAATTGATTTCACAGGAACAGTCAGTCATCCCAGTAGCGACTCAGCGGCAGCTGAATTCTGCGTCGCTAGATTTGATGCGTTCTCTGCCTCGGGGACACGTCACAGACAGGGGGTCTGTCCACTGCCTTCTCTGCAGGAGCTTCATCGTCGGCAAGACTCGTCACACCGCAGACATGCGATTAACACTGCAGAAGGCGTCGCTGGCCCGCAAGGCAGCAGAGGCCATGTGGTGGGCCGGAGGAAGGCGAGGAAGAGGCCGTCCACTCATGCAGACATTTCCAGAGGCTGAAGCCAATTCCTTGCTCTTTGGAGCTGGTGCTTTTGAGAGGGAGCTGGGAGTCTTCAAATGAATGGCAGGAGTATGAGATGCCCCTGGCGCTGGGAGCAGGAGCCAGGGGCATTCTGAGACGGGGTAGGCAGGCCAGGGAAGGTCCCTCTGAGGAGGTGACATTTGAGCTGAGAACTGGAAAACATGAGTGAGTAAAAGAAGCCAGTTGCAAAGGCCACATGCTGAGTGATTCCATTTACACCAGTCAGAGAGATGAATCCACAGAGCCGGAAAGCCGCTGTGGGGGCCGGGGGCCCTGGGAGGGAGGTGGGTTCACTGCTCAGGGGTCAAGGCTTCCTCTTGGGGGTGATGAAAAAGTTTTGGGACTAGATCAGACGAAGGCCCTAAATGCCACCGAATGTCATGTAGTTCCTGTAAAGTTGATGTTATGCGAATTTCACCTTGTTCTAAAATGAGCCCCAGGGCAGGGAGGCCGGTGGGCGTCGTGTGTGCAGAGGACGGCCAGGGAGCAGCGGAAGCAAGGGCGGTGCAGGGGCATGGCCTGGACACAGGACCTCGGTGGCTCGGAGAGGGGCATGGCTGGACACAGGACCTCGGTGGCTGGGGGAGGGGCATGGCTTGACACAGGACCTCGGTGGCTCGGGGAGGGGCATGGCTGGACAC
>NW_004567126.1:31144424-31168577 GCF_000260355.1 Condylura cristata | reverse complement strand
CGGTGGCTCGGGGAGGGGCGTGGCTGGACACAGGACCTCGGTGGCTCGGGGAGGGACGTGGCTGGACACAGGACCTCGGTGGCTCGGGGAGGGGCCCGCTGGCCCGCCTGCCTCTGGCGGCTGGCACTCACACAGCTGGCGGGCACGCGCACAGACGCCATGCACACCTCTGGCGTGTCCAGGCCACGTGCGTGTGAGAACACGAGACACACGTGCACATGCGTGCTCCAGCGGCGTGCGCAGGGGCTCTGGAGTCTCCCCATACGCGCACTGTGGTGGGGGCTGAAGCTTCAAAGAAGAGGGGTGGAGAGGTTGACCTCCCTCTCCCCACCAAGGCCACCAGTGGGGGAGACAAGGGCTGAGCGTCCCCCCGCCCCCCGCCACTGCTCAGGCCCGGGGCAGCCCCGGCCTCCTCCCCCCGTCATACTGTAAATTCTGAGAAATCCTGTCCGTGGTTTGGCCCGCGCCTCCCCCCCAGCAGGGCCGTCCTGGCCACCGTCTTCCTGTCTCGGCGGGGGTGAGGGCGGGAAGGAGGGAAGCCAGGAGCCCGTCCGGAGAGGACTGGCCTGCCCAGGCTTTCCCTTCCGCAGCAGCCGGCCACGTGGCCCCACCCCAGAGGGAGCGGGGAGGGTGGCACCTGTGGGCTAGAGCAGGTGGGCAGGTGGCCAGGCCCTCTGCCAGCTGCTGTCATCACCCACTTCCTGCCCTTGCGCCCGCTCCAGCCTCCTCACCTTCACTGACTCTCCCGACACGCCTGGACCCTCTCCAACCGAGAACCGCCCCCAATCATTGCCTCAAATCCAGGTTCCTCCGGAAAGGTGGGGGGCGGGGAGCAGCCGAGAGCTGGATCTGGACGGCTGGAGCCCCGCTGCAGCTGCAGTGTGTGGGGTGGCCTTGGGGGGTCACAGTGTGGCTCTGTGCCTCAGTTTCCCCAGTCGGAATCTGGGGTTCTGGGACGCTAAGCGCCCCCGATGGGCCCCTCACCCACACACTGCATCCCGGCTCTTCGCCCCCAACGCCGAGCCGCCCCCCCGCTGCTCCTGCCACAAACGGCCGCCCGGAACCCGCTCGGAGGAGGCCGGGCCTGGCCTGCGTCCGCTCCCGCCGCCCCACCGGCCCCAGACGTGGGTCTGCCTTCTTCCCACCTCTGCTGGGCCTGCGCTCCCTGAACCCCGGGTTCCCTGGCTGTGCCCCCCTGGGCGCCCCCTGGCTCCCCGAGGCTTCTAGGAAACTCTCCATCTTCTGTGCCGCTGTCAGAGGAAGCAAAACTCGACTTAGTATAGAGAGATTTTACTTACGGGACGTTTGCAAGTGGGGAAGATGCAACCGAGGGACCTCGGGCACCAGGCCGTGAGCCCCCAGAGTCGGGCACAGGGCTAGGAAGCCCCCTGGGGCGGTGGGGCGGTAGGAAGGGCAGCTTTGCGGGCGGCCGTGTACCCTGAGACCAGCCTCTGCTCTGGAGAGGCCCAGAGGACGGGGAAAAGCTTCACCCAGGTTTGGCCAACAAGCAGCTGCTCTGGCTGCTCAGCTGGTCACTGGCTGCTCAGCTGGTCACTGGTGCCGGAGCAATGGGGCTTGTGTCTGTCACAGAGACTGGCGTCTGGGTTAGGGTCCCACTGCCTGTCTGTCACCCTGCACCTGCCAGGCACCTGTCTGTCCACTGACTCTGAGGAACGGGCTTGTGCCACTCTGGAGGCTGAGAGCCCGAGACTGCGGGGCAGCTGGCACCCGACACCCAGGAAGGCCGACGGTTCCGTTCAAGTCCAGAGGCCAGACAAAGCCCCTGTGCTTGGCCAGGGCCGCCGGGCAGGTAGCTCCTGTCCTGCTCGGGACAGGTAAACTGGTGCTGTTCGGCCTTCGCCTGAGCCGTGCGGAAGGGCACAGCTAGGTGTGGCCAGAGGACGCCGGCCTTCCCAGGCTGGCCGAGCGGCACTGCCCGTCCCCGTGCACGGGCCGTGTCGTGGGCGTCGCCCAGTGCGACAGGCATCTGTGGCTGCGAGCGTCTCTGGCCAGACAGACCGGCCCCCTCGGCCTTGCCGGGGCCGCTTCCTGGCAGCGAGCAGTTTCCCAGCACAGGAAGGCGGGAGTGTGGAGTGGGGGAGTTCTTGACCTTTGCTGTCTGGTAGATGACAGGGCCTGGGTAAAGTTCAAAGCCGTCACAGCCCGGGCCAGCTTGGGCTGCCCGCCCTCCCCGGCCGGCCCGTCCTGCTGGGGTCTCGCCCCCTGGCTCCCTCCGCCTGGACGGGCGTCCCGGGTCTCGTCCCTCCTCTCTGGTCACCCAGTGCCCTGTGCGATTCCCTCGGACGCTTCTGAAACTGAAGCTTCCCCTCCTTGTGCTGATTTTCTGTCACTGCACAGTAAGCTCGGGGCATCAGTCGGGTTGGACGCAGGTTTGAGGCCCTGCGGGGCTGCCCCCACTATTACTGAGGGGCCCCTAGACCTGACGCAGGGGCGTTAAGGAGGGAAAGACGGGCGGGAGGACAGTGGCCAGGTGAGGAAGCAGCTCAGGGAAGTCCGAGGTGGAGAGAAAGCTGTGGGGTCTCTGGCGTGGTGGGGCCAGCCGGCCAGCTCTCGGGGGACACTCAGCGGGCGTGGCCAACCGCCCGCTGCCCCGTGGCCCCGGCCTCAGCCTGCGTGGCCGGCCTCCCTCGCTGCTCTCCTACACCTGTGTGCGCAGAACGGGCCCCGCTGGTCAGCAGCCGGCGCTGAGGGGGAGACCCCGGCCCGCGAGGCTCGTCTGCCTGGGAGCTGCAGGCCCGGGGGGCGGGGGGCGGCTGCTGCTTTCCTGGTTTCCGTGGGAAGCCGCCCTGTGGCTCGGCGCTCAGCAGCCCCTCGGTCGCTGTCCCAGGGAGCCTGGCCTTCCGGTCTCTCGTCCCTGGACCAACCTCACGCAGATGGGCTCACGTCACAGCTGCTGTCCCCGCGGTGAGTCTAGCGAGACAAATGTGGGGGGTGGGTCCCCCATCTCAAAAAATCAAAGCAAACAATAAATACTTCCTTTTCTTTCTTAGTTTGAGATTGAGATACAGTGGCCAGTCTGGGGTGGACGGCGCGTTGATGCGGGCTGGCCAGCTGCATCACGTCACTGCAGTGTCGGGAGTGGCCGGGGTGATTAAGTTGTAGCTCTTAGCAAATTGGATGACTGTGATAATATTGCCTGTTCCCTAGCTGCGCTTCCGACTCTAGGGCTACACAGTACATTTTCAGAGAGCTTTTTTAAGGTTTTATTTATTTTATTTTAGTATTTAATTTTTTTTTTAAAGATTTAGAGCTGGGTACAGGCCAGAGGTGCGGAGACAGAGCGGGGAGCAGAACAGCCAGGTCGATGAAGTCCACTGCTGAGGGGAGCAGCGGGCGGGTCGGGAGGGGTCAGCCTCGCCATGTGGGTCACCTCCAGGGCAGGCGGGGATCGAACTCGTGCTGAAGTGAGGCTTTAGCTTCTCAGTGCCGCGCTTTAACCCGCTGTGCCACCAGGGAGGGCCCAGGTTTTATTTGTTTTTGCATAGATGAATTGGGGGGCAGGCCAGAGAGAGAGCGGGGAACAGAACAGGCCGATCTACTGGAGTACACTGCCGAGGGGAGCAGCAGGGAGACAGGAGAGGTCTGCGGCGCCCTGGGGTCACTCCCTGGCCGGGGACCGAACTCCTGCTGCAGGGGCTGCGGACAGCTTGATTGTGCTGAGACAGCCCTGGCCACCTGGGGGCCCCCACTGAGTGTTTTTAGTTAAAACGGTTACAGCTCCCGCTTTGAGAGAGCGCCAGTGCATCTCCAAGGTCAGGTGACCGTCACCTTTTTCTAACTCCAGAGCAGGAGCCTCCTTCTCTTGCCAACCACTGTCTTCCCACTTCTCCCAGCCCGACACCAATGTGATGTTTCAAATGCAAACTAGCGCAAAACATTACATGACGAGCAGCTGGCCTGCTTAACAGAAGGACAGGCCTAGCGGCCCTTGCTGCATCGCTGTCCTCTGCCCGCTGGCCCGGCCCTGAGGACCAGGCGGCCTGGGTGGGGGCTCGGCCTGGGCGGGTTCGCCCTGGGCTCAGCCGGATGGCGAGGAGGGTCCTGAGCCCCTGAGGGGCCGGACAGGCTTTAGCTCGGGGAAGCAGGCATCGGCCACCAGGCAGGGCCCTGCCCCAGCCCCCAGCCCTCCGGCCCCCCACACATCCTTGTCTTCCCCTCCCCTCCTCTGGGTCCCCCAGCCCCAGCCCAGGTCCTCTGTGGCCTCACCTTAGTCCTGGCGCAAGCCCTGACACAGCGAGGCCCTGCCCCCAAGGCCAGCGTGTCCGCGCCTCCCTGGTCATCCGGCCTGCCCCTGCCGGGAGTTCTCCCGCTTTGCAGCCCGCTGGCCCCGAGGGCGTGAGCGTTCTCCCCATCACCCACTGCGTGCTCTCTGGGGTGACCAGAGTGGTCAGGAAGTGTTCGTGGGGCACTTGTCCTGCGAAGCACATGGTTGTGCAGAGTGGGGGTGCACGGTCGCCCTCCGCAGAGGGACAGACCCAAGACGGGGCCCAGGCACCCCAGCCTATGACCTTGGTGTGAGCACGGTCACCCGCACTGCACGGATGCACGGAGTGAGGCTCAGAGAGGCCGGCTCACCTGTGGGGGCCGCAGTGTGTGAGGGGTGACGTGAACCCAGGCGCGGCCGAACGAGGGCTCCTCTGGGGGTCCCTCCGGCCCGGCCACTGCGGACCAGCCACAACGCATTCAGGTAGCTGCTGCGTCTGGTCACCTGACAGCCCTTGTCGGACGGGGGGGGCACACGGAGCAGCCGGGGCTCCCGAGACACCTTTCACAGCCAGGCCGGCACAGAAGTCACGCGATCACCACGCGGCCACATTTCAGCAGAAGATGGAGATGCCAGGGTGGAGGTCAACTTACCGAAAATAATCACCCAGGCCCCCCCGGTGGCGCAGGGGTTAGAGAGCAGCACTGTGATGCTCTCCGCAGCCCCTGCAGCCCGAGTTCGGTCTCCGGCCAGGGAGGGACCCCCAGGGCACGGCAGCCCTCTCCCGTCTCCCCGCTGCTCCCCTCAGCAGTGTGTTTCAGTCCATCTGCCTGTTCTGCGCCCCGCTCTGACTATGGTGAATCCTCTCACCCCCCCCCCCACACCTATGGCCTGCACCCCAGCTCTTCTATGTTAAAATAAATAACGCTCTTACAATAATTTTTTTTAATATGAAAAGGTATTGATTCACACGATTCAAAATATAATAGTTTGAAAGAGTAGGGAGCGAGAAATCTTCCCGCCTGATGCCCAGGCCCCTGGTTCCTTCACGAGAGCACCAATCCTCGGTGGGGGACAGCCACCCCCAAAGGGGTGAGAGCAGATTCCGCAAAAATATGTCTAAAGCCGAGGGATGCATGGAAAATATAAACAGGTAAACAATCTGTAGTATTAAACTAAGAATTTATTTTCTGCTTCTTAAAAAGTTACATTTTGTAATATTAAACTTTTGTGGGGTTAATTAGGAAAAAATATCTAAGAATGAGTGCTTCTTGGGGTACACCAGTGAAATAAAGCTGGAGAAACTGGTCTAGAAATAGCTGCTTCCAGGTGTCTGGTGAGACCTTCCAGAGGTCTCAGGCATTTTCTTCTTGTATTATTTTTATTGTGGTGGGTTTACAACACTGTGTATCACTGGGGTAGGCTGCACATCTTCCGATGGGTGTTCCAGCCCCTTCCGCCACCAGAAGACCCTAATCCTTTACCACTGTCAGTGGCTCCCTCCCTTTCCCTGTCTGGTGGTCTCAGTGCAGAGTCAGTCTCGGGTTTGTTTTGGCTTAGCTTTTCTGCTCCCTTGTTTGCTTCTCTATATTCCACACCTGTGATCCAGGGTTTGCTTTTCTCCTTTTGATTTTTTTTGCTTAACATCATCCCCTCCCCTCCAGTCCCATCCATGTTGCCGCAAAGGACAAGGTTTCGTCTTTTTGATGGGTGAGTAGTATTCCCTTGTGTATATCCTACCTGTTCTAAATCCAGTCCTCTGTCCTTGGGCATGTAGGCTGTTTCCATAACTTAACTATTATAAACAGTGCTGCAGTGAAAGGAGGAGTATTTATCTCTTCAAGTTAGTGTTTACTCATCTTTTGGGTGTACACACAGGAGTCAGATTCCTGAGTCATAGGCAAATCTATTTACAATTCTTTCAGAAACCTCCATCCTGTTTTCCATAGGGGTTGGACCAATTTACATTCTCACCAGCCATGTACAGGTGATTCCTTTCCCCAAACCCTTGCTGACACTTATTCTGTCTGTTGCGGGCCATTCTCACAAAGTGAGGTGGGATCTCAATGTGGTTTTGATTTGCTCTTCCCTGATGATAAGTGATGATGAGCCTGTTGACCGCCTGTAGGTCTTCTTTGGGAAAATGTCTAGTTCTTATTGTTTAAATTACTTTGTTTTCTTTTTGTGGAGTTGTGTGAATTCTTTAGAGATTCTAGCTACTAGCCCCTTGTTGGAGTATGGCACGCAAATATTTTCTTCCACTCATAGGATGTTTTTTCATTTGATAGATTAATACAGTCCTTTTTTATTTTTCAGACTTATTTTCCTTGCTATTGGAGTTGAGTTCCCAAAGACATCCTGAAAGCAATGCCATGAAGGCTTTTGCCTAGGTTTTGACTTGAGATAGTGGTCTAGTTTCATTCTTTTGTATGTGGTCATTGTTCACCATTTGTTGAAGAAACACTTCCCCCCCACCACCACTTTGTATTCTTAGTATTTTTGTAAACTAACTGCCGATATAAGTGTGGTTCTATTCTATTCCATTCATCTGTGTGTCAGTTATTATTTCAGTACCATACCGTTTTGATGACCATAGCTTTGTAATGTAACTTGAAGTTTGGAAGTATATCTTCCTCTTGTTTGTCACTTTCACTTCTTAGAGTCTATTGTGGTTTCATATGAATTTCACTAATGTCTCCTCTATTTCTTTGAAGAATGCCACTGAAACCTTGCTATTATTTGCACTGAATCTGTATACTGCTTTAAATGGCATGGTCATTTTTACAATGCTAATTCTTCCAATCCATTAGCAATATCAAAGGAATAGCTTTGTGACTCTATATTTTTAATAATATCTTTTAGTTTTCATTGTACAATCTTTTCACATCCTCTTTTAAATTTACTCTTAGATGATTCATTCTTTTTTTATGAGATTATAAATAGGATTGTTTCTTTGATTTCTTTTTCTTCTAGTTGCTTGTTCACAAATGTGTTTTGTATATTGATTTTTAGCCTGACACTTTGCTGTACTGATTTATTGTTTCAAATAGTTTTTTAGAGGCATTTTAGGGTTTTCTGTGTATATTATCATGCCACATGAAAATCAAGATAGTTTTCTATCACAAAGTATATTAATTTTATTAGTTTCTCTTGCCTAATTGCTCTAGCTACAACTTTCAATATTGTGTTGACTAGTAGTGGTGAAAATGGACATCTTAGTCTTATACTTGATCTTAGAAGGAACACTTTCAGTTTTTCACCATTTAATAGGATGTTAACTATTTATAATGGCTTTACTATGTTGAGATATGTTCCATTTATTCTTGTTTGAGAGGTTTTTTTTTTTTTTTAATAAAAAAGGGATATTATAGTGCCTCCCTTGTGGTGCAAGGAGTTTAGTCTCAATACTATGAAGCTATCTGCAGCCATTACAGCACAGTTCGATCCCCAGCCAGTGAGCTGACCACATGGGACAGCAGAACTCTGTCTTGCCTTCTGCTCCCCTCAGCAGTGTATTTCAGTCAATCTATCTGTTCTGCTCCCCACTGTCTCTGGTGGATGCTCTCACGCAGACACCATGCCCCGCCCCATCGCCACTCCACTTCTGGCATACGTTCCAGCTCTTGTATGCATAAATAAATTAAATAAATCTTCTAAAAAATGGATATTACATCTTGTCAAAATAATTTTTTTGCATCCGTTGAAATGATTATATGACTTTTATCTTTCCTTTATTCATGTGAATGAACACTATTGATTTACAGATGATTTGCAAATCATTCTTGCATCCCTGAGCTAAATCCCACTTGATTATGGTGTATGATTGTTTTACTATATTGAATTTGGTGTACTAAGACTTTTTTGAGAATTTCTTGTATCTATGTTCATTGGGGACATTGGTCTATAGTTTTCATTTTTTTGTGACATCTTTTTCTTCTTTTGGTATCAGAGTGATGTGCTTGGTATCATCAGATGTATAGAGTTTAAGGATAGGTATTAGTTCATCTCTGAAGACTTGTTAGAACTCACTAGAAACCATCTGGTCCTGTCTTTTGTTTTTTTGGGAGATTTTTGATTAGTTTCATATTTTTCCTTATAGTTGACGTGTTCAAGTTTTCTGTCCCTTCCCAATTCAGTCTCTGAATTTAGTTTTCTAAGAATTTGTCCATGCCTTCTAGATTGTCCAGTTTGCTCACATACAGATAGTCAGAGGAGAGTCTGATGCTCTTCCGTACGCCTCAGACGTCAGTTGTCACCTCTCTTCATTTCTGAATAGACGTGTAAGTTTTCTCTTGTTTTCTTAGTGGGTCTCGATGGAGGTTTGTCTATTTTTTTTCAAAGAGCCAGCTGTTGGTTTCATAGACCTTTCTGTACTGCCTTTCCAATTTCAATGTCATCTGTTTCTGCTCTAATTTTCAAACATTATTTCTGTCCTTTAGTGGATTTCGGCTCCATTTGATCTTCTGCTCGGAGCCTGAGGTGCCACGTAAATGATTTATTTGTGTTCTCTTTGCCCTCTGACTTTGAACTTCCCTCTCAGCGCGGCCTTTCCGGAGGCCCGTGGGCCCCCGTAGCTACTCTTAGCCATTTATTAGCAGCGTTTTTAAATATCACCTTTGATCTCCTTGTTAACCCAACAGTCACTCAGCAGCATGCCGCTGGGCACCCACACATGACTGGTTTTGTTCTTGTTTTCTCTCTGCGGTTGATTTCTAGCTTCTTGGCACTGTTGTCAGAGAAGCTACTCAAGTGATTTCCATTTCACGAGTTTGTCATCCCCTATTATGTGGCCCAGCATGTGGTCTCTCCTGAGAGTGGCTGTGGGTGCTTGGGAAGACGCATGCTTAGCTCTGTCGCCCCATGAGTGATGCCAATCCACCTCACCTAGTTTTCCTTCAGGGCTGTTGTTTCCTTGCTGATTTCCTGTCTGGTTGTTCTTTTCACTGATGTGAGTGGGACGCTAAGTTCCTCCACGGCTATGGCGCTGCATCAGTGTCTCTTTTTAGGTCTGTTACGAGTTGCTTTTTATATTTTGCTGCACTTTGCGGCATGTGTTGATGAGACTGATGTCTTCCTGATGATTGAACCCTTTAGTATCAGATGATGTCTATTCCTGGCTCTTGTGGCTTTTCAAGCCTGAAGTCTGTTTTCTCTAGGTATGGCTGTCCCTGCTTTTACTTTTTATTTTTTAAAGATTTATTTTTTATTTTTTAAAGATTTATTTATTTATGCATACAGGCCAGGGGTGTGTGGGGGGGATTCACCAGATCATCCTCTGGTGAGAGGATTCACCCGAGCCAGAACAGGTGGATCCACTGCCGAGGGGAGCAGTGGGGAGACAGGAGAGGCCTGCTGAGCCCTGTGAGTCACTCCCTGGCCGGGAATCGAACTTGTGCTGCTGTGTTATGCGGACAGCCTCATAGTGCTGTGCTTTAACCCGCTGCGCCACCAGGGAGGCCCCCCAAGACTACTGGTTTAAATGTTAATTTCACAGAAAATGCCTTCACGGCAGCATGGTATTTGATCAAATACTGGTGCAAAATAGCAGAGCAAAGTTGACGCAGAAGATGATCACAAGCCCACCGTTGTCGGCCAGACACCTGTGCTCCTTCGCTGCGGTTTGCAGTGCCTGCTGTGGGCCTGCTCCTGTAGCCCGAAGGACCGAGTGGCGTCAGCGAGGCTGGGTTGGAGCTCCCGGCCCCCACAGAGAGAGCAGAGTCCTCTGTGGGGTGCGGAGGGAGGACTCAGGGGTCTGGAGCTCGCGGGGCACTGGTGGGGCTGGCGGACAGAGGACCGGAAGGTCAGCTTTCTGGGCCATCGCCGAGTGTACAGTGGCTGAGACAGACCCGGCGGGAGAGACGGCTTCTGCGCCAGTGAAGGCCTGGAGTTGTGGGAACCTCACTTTGGTCTAAACGGGAGTCCCTGGGCTTCCTGAGCAGCCCGGTGATGCTGGGGTTTGTGCCCTCTCCACCGCCTGTGGCCTCTGGCAATCAGCCCGCCCTGCACCCCCTGTCGTGTGCCTGGCAGGGAGTCCCCTGACCCCATGGCATGGTGGCAGCTGCTCGAGGTCTGGGAGCCTGGTCTGCTCTCTTCTGGGGACTCTGAATTGGGACCTTGAACTTGGGGGTGCTGCCCCCTGGTGGGAAGGATGAGCCATTTCCCTTCCCCACTGTCACCTGGGGCTTCTAGCCCATTCCAAGGGAGCAGGAGGAAATAATCACCTGATGGGGTGTGGCCCCTCCCCCCCATACCTGCCCAAGGTCACGGTGGGCTGCACCTTGGCGACACAAGGCCACTGGTGTCTTTACTGATGACGGGGCCCCGAGCTGCTCCCGGAGTTGGACTCAGGGTGCATCTTATTATGGGGTGACCCTGGAGAGTAGCACTGGGAGCTGGGGATCAAGGTATAGGCCTAGAGCATCAGTGGGGTCATCATGGATGGTCCTAAGGGTCAGACCCTTGCTGGGAGACTGGGGACTGGGGTCAGAAGGTGGTCTGAGACAGGCCGCTCGGGAATACTTCTAGGGGAGACACAGAGTAAGGGGGTGGCCTAAGAGTAGTGGAGGTCATGCTGGGGGCTCGAGCCTTAGCGCAAGGCCACCTTTGAGTGCAAGAGAAACCGCGTGGAGGGGGATCCCGAGCAAATAAGTCACTCCAGAAAAGCAAGCTGGGGAGGACGGTGCCAGACCGTCCATTGGGTCCTGGGCACTGAGGACATCTTTTAGTGAGTGTAGGCGAGACCCTCAAAACATGGACCTTTGGGGGTGAGGATCTTTGGGAGATGCACTTGCAGGGCCATGATCAGAACATGAGGGTGCAGGAGAACACCCGGGTATCTGGATAATCACGTGAAGGAGACCAGGGACGTGGCTTTGGAAGACTAAGAGCCAGGCTGCCTTGGAAAGGGGACCTTGGCGCAGCGTTGAGGCCCTGGACACTGGGGCCAGCTAGAAGGCACAGCCATACATTTGAGCACTTGGGGCCAGCCACTGCGGTGGGGAGGGAGCACCCAGGTGTGGCTGCCTTGGGGAGACCGGTCAGGCAGGTGGACCTTGAAGGACATGCGGCGGGGATGAATTGGGGGTGGGGTGGGTTAGAAACTGCGGATTCTAAGGGGTCTATCACAGCAACCCATCATGAGGGTGTTCGGGGGCGGGAACCTGGGATTTCAGGGGGCGGCCTCGCGGGTTTTCCAGCCCAGGGAGGCGCCTGCGCAGTGAGGGTCTTGGAGCCGCGTGGCCGAGGGCAGGACCTGGCGGGGTGAGGCCGGCAGGTGTAGTGGGGGTGGGGGCCTCAGTGGGGTCCCAGGTGACTCAGGGGTGTCTCGGGAGAGATCAGGGAGGGTGGTCGGTGGGGTCAGACGCAGGTGAGTACGGGAGAGTCCAGGAGCCGACCTGGGGGCCCTGGGAGAAGGCGGCCCCTGACCCCAGCGGAGGTTTATTGCCCGGGGCCGCCGGGTCAGGCGCACTTGCGGTACACGATGTGCGGCCCCTGCTCCTCGTACTGCTCCCGCAGGACCCAGCAGGACTGGAAGGTGCGCAGGGACGCCAGGATGGAGCCCCCGATCCACACCGCGAAGTTCCTCCTGGGCTGCGCCACCACGGCGGCGGCCGGGGCCCCGGGGGGCTGCGCGCACAGCAGCTCGGCGCGGAAACGGGCCTCGAAGCCCGCGAAGAGCGAGGAGCCCCCGCACAGCAGCACGCTCTGCGCCACCTCAGCCCGCGCCTCGGCCGGGACCTTGCGGAGGCTCTGGCTGGCCATGGCGGGGACGCCCACGGGCGACAGTCCTGGGATCTTGGGGGGACTGAACAGCAGCTCCGGGCACTGGAACAGCTCCCTGCCCAGCGTCACCGTCCGGCCGTCCGGCAGCTTCAGGGTCCGGCGGCACTCCTGCCCCGGCCGGGCCTGCCGCTTGGGCGCCACGGGCGCCACATGGCAGTAGCGGTGCTTGATGTCCTCCACGGTGTCCAGGTCCTGCTGCCCCAGCGGCAGGCCTGACCCTCGCAGCATCTCGGCCAGGAAGGCCGTCAGGTGGGTGCCGGCCAGGTCCAGGCGCTCGGTGGCGTGCGGCAGATTGTAGCCCTGGAACACGGGCACCGTGTAGGTGACCCCGTGGCCCGTGTCCACCACCAGCCCGCTGACCCGCCCGTGGGCGTAGACGGACAGCACCGACTGATACGCCACGTACATGGCCGGGGAGCGCAGCGACTCGAAGGCCAGCTCCACCAGCTTCTCCCGGTTGGTGCTGGGGCTGAAGGGCGGGTCCGAGAGCAGCAGGGGGTGGTCCCAGGTGGCCACACGAAGGTCGTGCTCCAGCACGTGGCGCCAGATGAGCTCGGCGGCTTCCCAGTCCACCAGGATTCCGTTGCGCACCGGCTGCACCAGCGTCAGCTCCGGGCGCGAGCGGGCGGCCTCGCCGATGAAGGTCTCCAGCACTGTGTGTTTGGAGGTGGCAGACTTCTTGGGGTGACAGCCCACGACGGTGGCCACTGTGTAGATGGGCCGGGCCTGCCCCGCGAAGCCCACCTTACAGGTGCCTGTGCCCATGTCGATGACCACAGCCCCCGTCTTGGGTGGCAGCCTGTCCCCCACCAGGCCGGGGGAGTCCTGTTGCAGGGTTTTGCTCGCCTGGATTGAGCTGGGGCTCAGGTCAGGCCGGGGGGCCTCTGAATAGGATCTGGGCTCCGGGAGCTTGGGGCCATTTGCATCCATGGCTGTAACTGGCCAGGTGAGCTGCTTATCAAGGTGGACCGCTTTCCTCTGGGGGGCGGGGGTGTGGGGAAAAGAGGGTGAGCCCTGCCAGGGGTGAGCAGAGAGGGAGCCGACCTGTCAGCAGTCTGTGACATCAGCATGCTCAGTTGGGCCCTGCAGGAGACTTCATAATGCAGGGGTGGCGTGGGGGTGGGGTCCCTCGTCGTCGCCCTGCTCCAGAAAGCTCTCAGGATACCCATGTATTCTGGATCCCCCCAAGTGCTAAGTTTGGGGGGGAGGCAGACCGAGTTCCGCAGAGGGTCCTTCGACACCGTTCCTGGACCCAGGGCCCGGAGGCCCAGGACTCCTGCCCTCAGGGGCCTTCACGGGGCATGGAGAGCTGGTCACAGTGCTTCAGACGTTGAAAGTTAATCCCTGGGGTGCCGCTTAGAAAGTGGCTAGCTAGCGGGGCTTTCTGGCCCTCAAGCTCTGGCCCCTCAGCGTGGGTGAGGGGCAAGCAGAGGCGCAGGCACCCGGTGCTCAGGTCTGTGACTCTTCCTCCTACCGCCTGGAACAGCCTCCCCGCCCCAGTCCTGCAGGACTTTGCTTCTTCAAACAGCAGCGGGCTGCGCTGCCTCCTGGGAGCCTCCCCACCTTCCCCTCCCATCTGCGGCACACAGTGGTGAGGGAGGTGCCTGCCAGTGGCTTTTCCTTTTTACCTTGGTGCAGGTGTTACATGGGGTGAAAAAAGGGGCTTCAGTGTAGATAAAAAGGGGAAGGAAGGGGTTGCTTCATCTAAGGACAGCACCATGGATCAGGAAAGTTGCTTCTAAACTGATCTGTGGTGGTGGTAGGTTTCACCTGCTGAATGAAAAATTAAAATTTCATGTGTTTGTGTGGAGTGCTAGGAATCAGCAGGACTGATGTGAATGTGTCATGGGAGTATCACAGCAAGAGAAGCTTAACATGCTTGTGTATGTGTGTGTTTGACTTTTGGAGGCCTGAATTATTCTGTGATCTAGGTTATTTCCATGCTCGGCCATTGTGAGTCACAGTGCAGAGAGTACAGATGTCTCTTGGGGATTGTTTTCATCTATTTCGGTTTATATACGCAGAAATGAGCTTGTTGAATCATGGCATAGTTTAAGTTTCCTTTTTTTTTTTCTAGGTTTATTTATTTATGCATACAGAACTGGGGTACAGGCCAGAGGTGCAGGGGTGGTGAGAGGATTCACCAGCGGCAGACCTAACCATTGCATTCTTGGCTATTTACCCAAAAGGAATGAAAAGACTTATAGATAAATATTGACAGCAATTGTATTGGTGATAACCAAAAAACTGGGAACAATCCAAAACACACATCAATGGATGAATTGGGTGAATTGCGGAAAGCCCATAAAAGGGAATCTATCAGTGATAAAGGAATGAATTTTCAGTATGTGCAACAACACATTGTACCACATCAAATAAAGGAAGCCGGGTGAAGATGGGTACATCCATGATTCTCGAAGTCCAAACTCACAGGAAGCCGAGGTCTGGTTGCTTGGATGACGGGGTCATAAGAAGTGTGCAGGAAGCATTCAGAATGGATGAAAACAATCATTTCTCACATTTCATATCATCATCATATTTGAATTGTGAATCTGACTTCACGGGTTTGTAAATGCATCGAAGGCAACTGAATTGCAAACTCTTCACTCATGGCTACTTTATGTCCTCTATGCACTGATAAGGCTGATAAAAAACCAAACAGGTGGGTCCTCCCTGCTGGCGCAGCTGGTTAAAGCAAGGCACCATGAAGCTATCAGCAACTACAGCAGCATGAGTTCAATCCCCAGCCAGGGAGTGACCCACAGGACACAGCAGATCTCACCTGTCCCACCCGCTGCCCCTCTAAGCAATGCATTTCAGACAATCTGCCTGTTCTGCTCCCCACTCTGTCTCTGGTGGGTCTTCTCAACTGCCGCACCTCTGATTCCAGTTCCTGGTTTGATCTCACTTCATAATTCCATCTACCTCAGAACAAGTAATTCTTAAAATGGTGTGTATAGTTCTCTACCAGTGTCCTTTCTAGGTTTCAAGCAGCTACATCTGAGTGGACTGCCCTGACTGATTAGCCTGTTGTCATCTCCAAGAATGAGACCCAGGGGTTCTAGGAATTGAGTCCAGTTCTCCAGCAGTTGGCCTCCCTTGCCCTTCCAAGCTGCTGGAAATTAACATTGTAAAGGTCTGTGAGATGCTGGGAGATTACGTAGGAGATATGTGAAGAGTCTTAGTAAACAATCTTCTGAATGTAAGAAGTGTGGAGAAGCTTTCACTTGCCTTCATCCTTTCAGTGACGTGTGTAGACACTGAGCCAGAAAACTCACGCCTGCAAAATGTGGGAAAACCTTTACGTCTCCCTCTTCCCTTACACAGCATGTTAGAATTCATTCTCTAGGAAACCTTATGAATGGCAGGAATGTGGGAAAGTTTTCATATACTCCTCTTCCTTTCAATTCCACAGGAGGAAGCACGGTGGAGATAAACTATGAATGTGAGCAGTGTGGGAAAGTCTTCAGGCAGTTCTCAAATCTGAGAGAACATGTGAAAACACCGTGAAGATAAGCCCTCCATGTATGAGTGGTGTGGCAAAGCCTTTAGGTATCATTCAAAATTGTGAAAACATGCTAGAACACATAGTGGCATTAAGCTCTATAAATGTGAGCGGCGTGGCACAGTCTTTAGGTATCAATCAAACCTTCAAGTTCATGTGAAATCACACAGTGTGGCTAGACCCTCTGAGTGTGAGCAGTGTGGCAAAGCCTTCAGGTCTCCCTCAAGTCTGTGAGACTATGTAAGGACTCACATTGGGGAGAAACCCCATGAACGTCAGCAATGTGGGAAAGCCTTCAGGTGCCCCTCACACTTCGAGGACATGTGAAAATGCACAGTGAAGAGAAACCCTATGAAAGCAAGGAGTGTGGGAAAGTTTTCAGACACCCCAAATATTTTCAAAGACGTGAAAATACACAATGAAGAGAAACCTAATGAATGTGAGAAGCCTGGGAAAACTGAGTTGCTTTTCATTCCTTCAAAAATAGCAGCAGCACACAAGTAGGAGGCACTGAAATAGTCACTGTGTAAAAGTCTTCAGTTGTCACTGCCCCTTTCAGCACAGGTGAGAAGAAAGTGCAGAGAAAGCTTATGAAGACACAGTGTGGGAATGTGTGCAGCCGCTCCTTTAACCAAAACCCACTGGTTGAGCTGGAACAAAACCCCCAAAATACATTTACTTGAGACTTTGTTAGGACTTTGCCCAGGAGACTCAAGAAACCTTTGGCTTGTGTTCCAAGTTGTTTGGGATTAGCGCTTAGATCCAGAAAGAAAAGGTGGGGGAGTTCTATGCAAATTGGAAACCTAGCAGCTGCTGTTCTAGGTCAGCTGTCAAGTAAGTCCAGCTGCTGAGATGGCCCCAGCAAAGCTACTCATGCTCTGTGTGTGCACTAGGGCCCTGGAGCCCCTGTTCCAGAACTTGTTTCATTTCTATTACACTGTCTTTTGGACATAGGGATGATGAACACTTTTTGTTTCTGGCTTGCTTTTTTCCCATGAAATTTGATGTAATTTTACATAAAACGTGTTCCTGCTGTTCCTTGATGCTTTCCTAATGTTCCTTGATGTGATATTTTTGTCATTGGCATTTCTGTCCTGGTCTACCGTTGCAGATACTAAGGTTTCCTGACTTAATATCTACCAATCCCTTCACGTGTTATGAAAGTTGTATCTTGTATATTTGTTGCTAGTGAATAGCTTGTCTATGATAGCTACACCTCACAGAAATGCCTAATTGTGGAACAGGGAAGAGCTGAGTCTGATCAGATCATAACATAACCTTTCCTCGTTGTCCTTGATCTTGGCTGGAATTGAGCATGAAACACCGAGTCAAGGGAGACATGCGGCATGAAGACGAGAGCAGGTGTCTTGCCCCGTGCAGCTGTGGGAGTCCCCTCCTAGGTTTTCACGGTCACTTAGATATTTGCACTTTCCAAAAAATAAAAGAATGCTTTGGAAAACAGTTGGAGTGAGAGGCACAGAGGCTGCACACCCAGCTCCTGGGGCAGCTCCAAGAAAGCCCATCGAGTCCGCCCTAAAAATGACCTGGTAAAACCGCAGTGCAAACAAACAGCAGGCAGGCGTGATGAGTGAAGAGACTGAAAAGGCAGAGCCTTGCTCACTCTCGGAGCCTGAGAACAGCGTCTGGCTTTTCTCCCTGAGGTTATCCCAAAGTTTCTTACGTTACTGTCATTATTTTGACTTTCTTTCAGTATTATTCTGGCCTTTTCGAGCTCCAGCAGCTCTGAACTGGGACCTGGGTCCCAACAGTAATCACCCTCCTGGGCAGCCCTCCTGGCGTGCCCTCCGCCTGGGGCAGGCACCGCGCCGCTGGGCCCGGCGTCCCAGAGCCGTGTGCGCCTGACGGGCATCGTGGGCTCTGCCCTGCAGCCAGCCTCCCTGTGAGGCTGCTGCCCTGGAGAAACAGTCAGCTTAAAAGCTGCTCCCGTGCTCTGCCAGGCCACCAGCACCAGCGTGGGCTCCAGGAGGGTCTGGCTTTGTTCTGCTGCCACCTAGTTGTACCACACCAGGAGGCGCCCTGACTTCTACTTCACTTTCTGTTGCCCCAAACTGTAAACGTCGCAGACACTCAGGTTTTGAACACATCTTCAGTTTGTTTTGTTTTTAATGTTTCCAGAGTTCATATCCAGCCTCTTCCTCTTCTGACACTTGCTCTGTGGGCAGGGAGCCGTGTCACTGTCCCGGGGCAGGACAAGAGTGGTCAGCTTCAGTTCAGGTGGGCCCCCGGACATGGAGAGTGGCTGCCTCGGGCACCGGGCCCAGGCAGCTGGGCTACGCTGAGGGGAAGCTGTGCAGGCCCCGCTCCCTGGAGGGGGCTGAGGCCTCCGTGGAGGGGGCCACTCCCACGCAGAAGGGATGAGTCTGTCTCCAGGTCCCAAGTCCACGCGGGAGGCCTCAGGCGAGCCTCGAAGCCTCACCTGGCAGAACTCCCCAGTGCCACACCCGACATGAGGCCTAAGGAAGGGCCCATGCTTTAGTTTTGGGGGGCAAGAGGGGTGATACTCTAGGGCTAGGCTCTGCAGTCCCCTTAGCCCTGTCGGGAGCTCGCTGCCACTCGTCTGGGGCCCGGAGGCTCCGTGTCGCGGGAGGAGCGGCCCCGAGGACACTCTCTCCACCACAGAGTCCCGCCAGTTGGGGTCGCACGACCGCAGAGCAGCGGACTGGAGCGGGTGCCCCCTCCGCTCCCCCCAGCAGACGTTGCCCGAGAAAGCAGCTGTAGGCATCGCAGCTTGACCCGGTCGGCCAGCACAGGGACGCCCACGTGCCGCAACGTGGCGATGGACACACGCACCACAACACGTCAAGCAGACACTGCGCTTTACTAGAAACCCACACACGTGACACGACAGGCAACTTCACTGCTCTCATCTGCCCTCGCCCAGCACAGGGGCACTCAGGCAGCTGAGGAGAGGGCCCTCCCTGTCAGGGCTGCCCCGGGTACCTCCAGACCCTGGGCCAGTGCAGGAAGTGGGGTGTGCAGAACCCACTCCAGGGGCCGGCCAGCAGGGACCCTGCCCACAGCGCTAACCAGTCCACGCCGGGGTCTGCGGGCATGCTGGCCCCAGCCTCAGGAGCGGGGGGCTGCTACCCATAGTGGTTGCGGTCAGCCTCACCCAGGGTCAGTGAATCTGACAGACTGGGCTTCTGTTCCAGCTTCTCCTCCTCCGGGGAGTGCTGGGAGGGCCGGGGCTTGAAGAAGTCAGAGATGTATCGGACCTAGAAGGACAGGAGGGAGAAGGCTGACCGGCGGCGAGGGCTGGGGGAGGGGGCAGGGACGGGACAATGAGAAAGCAGAGCGGAGGACAGGTCCTGAGGAGGGAGGGAGAAGGCGGAGTCCCAGGACAAGGGCACGTCCTGGCGGGGTGGCGGGCGGGCCCAGGCGCTCACAGTGAGGACAGCCACCAGCGCCCCCTGCAGCAGGCCAACGAGGACATCGCTCCAGTGGTGCTTGTGGTCAGACACGCGGGTGTAGCCCACGAAGAAGGCAAAGGCCACCAGGAAGAACTGCACCGTGGGCCGCAGCAGCCGAGCCCACTTCCAGCACAGGCGTGCCTGCACGTAGAGCTGGGGCCGGGGGTGCGTCAGCCCTGCAGCCGCACGCCAGCCCCCTGCCCGCCGCCAGGCGCAAGGGCCGGGAGGGAGCCCCAGCGTCCGCACCCACCCCCGCCCCGACCTCCCCTGCCCGGAAGGCGAGCGACGGGGCCCACGGGGGCAGTCACTTGGCCACTGGTTACCAGCCAGCAGGTCACGCAGGACCAGACTCACCGCCAAGAACACCATGCAGTACATCCCGAAGGAGGAGTGTCCCGAGTAGAAGGATAACCTGGGCCGGGGAGAGCAACAGGCTTCAGAGGCGGCGCCTGTGGAGGCAGCCGGGCCCGGGAGCTGCGTCCCCGCCCTGCGTTTCCCGGCTGGGCCCTGCACGGGGGATTTCACACGGGAAGCCGGGCCAGCGTCTGACCCAACAAGGATTCCCTTCTCGTTCGCCTGAGAGGGCCACAGAAGTTCCCACACCAGAGCTGGGACCGGCAAAGGTGCTGCAGGCCCAAGCTCGCGGCCCAGCGGTCTCGGTGCCTGGCTGGCAGCCGGCACCGCAGTGTTCACTACGTTTCTTATCAGGATTGTTTTCCATCTGCAGCAACTGATGCGAGTCTCACATTTTCTTTTTATATAAATTCAAGTTTCAGCACATCAATGAACTAGAGACAAAACAGGAGAGGAAGATCCACCACGTTCCATAAAAGCGATGGGAAAAATGGGCAAGAACAGCTTAAATCCGACTGTGGGTGGCCAGGTGTGCCAGAGCTGCCGTGGGCAAGAATTCTGATTGATTCCCTGGAGTCCTGGCTGGCGAAGCAAAAAGATGCACCAGCAAACAGCCAGAACTCAAAGACAGAGAAAATCTTGGAGGCAGCGAGAAAGGGTACTCATGGTGTCTCAGCAGGAGCCACGGGTGTCAGAAGGCAGCGGAATGATATAGTCAGAGGCTGAGAGAGAGAACTGTCAGCTAAGAATTTAGAGGATGGCACGCATCCTCTACAAATAAAGGAGAAAATTAGTCCTTCCCAGACCAAAAAAGCTAAAGAGGATTCACTGCTAGGACAACTGCCTTATAGGAAATGCTAAAGGGAGTCTTTCAAGGAAAAATGAAGTATGGTACACAGGAATTCAAATTTAACAAAGACATGCAAACCAAGCAGAAAGGTAATTATATAATGGAGACATCAGTATTATTGTACTTCAGGTTTAGAAATCCTGTTTTTCCAATATGCTTAAAAAAAAACATAAAACAGCCAACTAAATCTGCTATGAGCATACAATGCAAAAGATGTAACTTGTGACAATAACATCATTAGGGAGAGATATAATCACAAAGTTCTTGCACAGTAAATATCAATTTAACAGAAAAGGCAGTAATGAAAAAATTGAAAGACAGAAAAAGATGTGTTGAAAACAACAGCTGGCAGTGGCCGTACTGTCTGATAAAACAGGCGCTGAGACAAGAATTGTTAGGAGAAACAAAGGACATTACATGGTGATAAAACTCATCATGAAGATGTAACAAAGAGATATGCGCCTACCAACAGCAACCCAAAATCCACGCGGCAAACTAACAGGAGCTACATAGACATGGGTAACTCTGAAACATTCAAGAAGCCAAGCTGGAAAGGCCAGAGTGTGCAATTCCATTTGTATGAAATGTCCACATGACCAGAGACAGAGCGCGGTGCTGAGGCCACGGGGGAAGAATGACAGCAAACGGGCGAAGGGAAGACAGTGAGGATGGCTGCACGACATTTTGAACGTACTGAAAAGCAAAGGTCGTACAGACTAGGATGGCTACTTCAGTGAATTGTATGCCAAGGGAATTCAATTTCACTATTTTAAAAAAGGAGAAGAATGTTGAATAAATAAAAGTTTAATATGCGTATTGGTGGAGACAGTGACAAGACAAAGCAAGAAGCATGAGAGTGAGACCTGCCATTCAGGGGAGACGGGCCCCCCTCTGACAGCAGCTGTTATGCTCCGAGGGTCAACAGGCCCCCACCTCCTCTCAGGCTGAAAGACCCAGGCCGATGGTGTCTGGATCTCACTCACACCTCATCTTCTGCCAATGAGCTTTATGCTTCTCCACAGGGCACCACGTTCCTCACCCAGCACCCGAGGGCCCTTCCCAACCCCTCCTGCAGGCTTGAGGCCCCTGTCCCGAGGCTGGTTCTCCACACCTACCTGGCCTCAGTGACGTTGGCAGGGCTGCCCCTGCACACCGAATCTACCTGCACGTACAGCGAGCAGTTGATGCGGCTCCAATCAGGGTCACACACGGCCAGGAAATTGGGCCGCAGGCGGCCGATCATGTACTTGGCCAGGTCTGTCAGCGACTGGCTCATGGCTGCCCCAAACAAGAAGGTCCCCAGCACCTTGTAAATGGCGGCCACGTAGTTGTTAAAGTTGGAGCGGGAATAGAGGCGGTCGGTATACACCAGGTAGGCCTCCCCCATGCAGACCTAGAAAGGGGGAACCAAGAGACTGAAGGCCGGGCTGGGCAGCAACTGAGGGGGCTCCCCGGGCACTCTGGCGCAGGCCTCGGGCTTGCCGGCGGGAAGGAGTTCCAGATTCCTGGCCTCCCGGAGGACACCGGGCTCCTGGGACCTCAAGGTGGCCCTTTCCCCACAAGCACTGCCCAGGGCAGGGTGGTGCCTCCACCCCCACCCCAACAGACCCCTTTATGCCTTCCAGGGCAGGGCTTGACCCTCCAGTGGCCCCCTCACCCCGCGCCAAGCCCTCCCCACCCCCGCCTTACAAGGATGACGGTGGCTGTGATGGTGACCCCAGCCATGAGCCTATGGGTGATGGTGTCCGGACGGTAGGGGTACCGGATGGAGTCATCTTTACAGTAGAAGCCTCGCTTGTACGGGGCATTCACGAGTGTCAGGATGAGGAAGGGCAGAGCGGCTGGGATGGAAGAGGGACGCAGGAGTCACGTGCCCCCTGCCAAGCCCTGGGTCCCACAGACTTTCCTCAGGTGCTTGACACCTGCCTCGGCGGGGGACCTCCACCCCCACGACACAGCCCTTCCCAGGGCAAGCGCCATCACCCTCAGATGAACGCCAGCCTCCTCCCCAGACCCATCACCCAGCCCTCCCCCTCCGCGGCCCCCCCTCGCACCCCGCTGGCACACACCCATGACCTTTGCACATGGGCCTCTTGGCCCAAACCATCTTGCCTGATTTCATCTAGTCTCAGCTCCACCCGCACGACCCACCCTGGCGTCACTCTCCCAGGAGGAAATTTCCATCCTTCACGTCTCGTCCTGTGCGTCCCCGAGTGCGCGCGGCCCCCAACCCACCCATGGGGAGGGCCCGAGGGAGGCGTGCTGCCTTCCGGCAGTGCGTGGGCAGGCCAGGGTTTCGTGAGTATCGTTGTAGAAGGGAAGGCCCCGCGTGCCTCCAGGGCCGGCCCAGGCCTTCGGGGTCAGCAAGCCGAGGCCCCACTGTCGTCCTCGCGCGACCGAGACAGACGCAGCCCCGAGTCAGGGCCGCTCAGCCAGGCTCTGTCCAGGAGCCCGGTCAGGGCCAACTCCAGACAGGCATGGCGGGCCCGGGTGCCCGAGGCCCCGTGGGGCCCACGTCCACAGGACAGGTGCTGGAGGCAGAGCCAGGCGGCGCCCTCTGCCCCTCGCGCACAAGGAGGCCCTGAAGCCTGAACAGCCCGGAGCGGAGGGCAGGGGCGGGCCCCGTCCGGGCCTGGGCTCTGGGGGCACAGATACGCCGCTAGTGACGGGAAGGGACAGCCGGGGGAAGAAAGCTGCTGAGAGCCGGGGGGTTGGGGGGCTGAGGAAACAACCCAGAGCAGGACAGCGGGCGGCGGCAGCTCTCAGGGGCCCTCTGGGGAGTGGAAGAGAAGCGGAAGTGCAGGGAGGCCGTGGGTGTGCCAGGCAGAGAGCAGAGTCAGTCCAAAGGCCCGGGGTGGGCCCTCTAAGGGCCGCACGCTGGGGTGCCGACTCCCGGTCAGAGGCGGGGATGGAGGCAGGAGTCCAGTGAGGGGCAGGGGAACGGAGGCTGCAGCCGTGTGGGGCATGGAACCCCAGGCTTGGGGGGACCCCGGAGTCGGCAAGCGGGAGAGGCTGGGTCTGGTCCTGTTTGAAGGCGGACTGGGCCTCAAGGCCCGTCTCTGCGCCTGCCACAGGGACACCCCCAGTGGAGTGTGTTTGGTCTCCGGGGATTTGGAGGGCAAGTTCAAAGCACTGGACTGCCCCCCCTATCAAATGTCTCAGCAGACACCTCCAGGGCCCCTGGCCTCAAACCCCCCAGGGCCCTCCTCACCTCTACAACTGAACTGTTTGTAAAACTGTTTGCTGCTAGAAGGGAGAAGGGCTGCCAGGAGCTGGCTGGCACCGGGGCACCACACCGCCTGATCTCAGCTCTGCTGCCCACTGCTGTGTGACCTCCCGCAGGCAGCTGAACCTCTCTGTGCTGCAATTGGGGATCAAGTTCTTTAGAATGAAAGGTTTAATTACTTGCTGCCTGGTGCCTGGCACACACTAGATGCCACACAACTACTTAAATTACACGCGTCCTCAGGAGGGGCCCCGGCTGGCAGTCACCCTTTGGGGACTTCCTGGAGACCTGGCCCACCAGGGGGCCTGTCTGGGACAAGGGGAACGCCTGCTCTGCAGTCCGGCAGGGCTGGCCCTTGCCCCGCGGTCCCCCGATCCCGCAGGAGGGGCAGAAACCAGCGTGGGGCGGGGGCGGCCTAGGCCAGAGGCCCGCCCCAGCCAGGGTGTGATGCAGCGGCCACTGTCCACAGCCCCAGGGCAAACACTCCGGCTTTGTTTCCGGGACCCCAGGGAAGGGGCGGGGAGGGACTCCAGGGCGCCCCCTCCCCCTGTCTGACCAGCAAACTCGCCCGACAGGTTTGGTCCGCGCAGCCCGGAGGCGCCGGCCGCTGCGCCTCGGCCCAGCCTTTCCCTCCCGGAGTCTCGGTCCCGGGCGCGCCCCGCACCCGCGGGGCGTCTAACCCCAGCCCGCGGCTGCGCTCCGGGCGGGAGCTCGGCCCTCCCCGCGCCCACCGAACGTGCCGATCCAGGGCGCCCCCTCCCCCTGTCTGACCAGCAAACT
>NW_004567126.1:31141200-31143581 GCF_000260355.1 Condylura cristata | reverse complement strand
CGGCGGGCTGTCCCTCCCGTCCGTCTGGCGCTGCGATGCGGCGCTGGAGGATCGGGCGCCCCGCAGCGGACTCGGCCCCAGGCAGGGGCTAGTGGGGCTCACGGGGCTGCGGGGGTCCTGCCCCCCGCGGTGAGCGAGGAGGTGTCCAGGGCAAGGCCACCGTAAGGTGTGTGAAGTGGACCCCGCGCCCCACTCGGACTCCCACGCTGGGGCTGGGGCTGGAACCTTGAGAAACCCTGAGGTGGCGCCACCGGGCTGGGGGGGGTACTGGGGGAGAGGGGGGGCCCTGCCTTGGCAGGAAGGCAGGGCAGTCGGACCACACTGGGCACCCAGGCCTGGCCCCAGGGTCACAGCCCTTGACCCCCAAATCACGTCCCCCATCCCACCCACTCTCCTAACCCCAACACAGGCCCCCCACCCTGTTTCCTGGGAGAAGAGGGGGACCCCAGCCACAGACACCGTTGAAGTGGGGGTGCTGCACAGCTGATCCGACATCTTTGCTACTCACGGGGCTGGGGGTGGTGTCTCGGGCCAAGTCCCCTGAGCCCCAACTTTCTTTTAAAAGGGCGGCAGAGGCCCTCCCTGGGGGTGCAGGGGCCCAGTCTCAGCAGGCGGGGCGGTGGGTGGGGCTGTCGCCAGCCGCAGCAGCACCCCCGGGCCAGCACTCTCTGTCCCCGCTGCCCTCAGGAGTGTACCTCAGTGAATCTGCCTTTCTGCTCCCCCTGTACCCAGGGTGAATCATCACCCCGCATCCCTGGCCTCCGCTCGGGCAACAGGGACACAGCCCTCCCTGCCTCGCTCAGGGCAACGGCCCTGGAAATTTCTAGACCAGGTTTTCCCACCTGCGAAGTGTCAGAGGTTGGGAAGCACTTCCCCAGGAGTGCCATACTCCCAGGGATGGGGGGGGGGGCACACACTCCATTTTGGGGGCACATCCTACTGGCAGCAGCTTCCTCCCCGAGACCTAGATTATCTGATTCTGAGGTTGCTCTGGTGCAGCAGGGCTGCGTGGTCACGGGACCCTCCCCACAGCTGACCTGCAGGCAGCAGGCGGGCTCCAGGGCCTCCCCACGGCCGACCTGCAGGCCGCAGGCGGGCTCCCGGGCCTCCCCACGGCCGACCTGCAGGTAACAGGTGGGCTTGGGGCCGCAGCGCACAAGGCAGCTCTGGACAAGCACTCACCAGGCCCACGCCCACAGAGCCACCACACAAGTGGTGCCGAGCACCTGTCACCTCGCCACCCCGGACCGCCAGCCGCTTTCACTAGGGTGGGGACTGTGCCACTGTGCGTGGCGCTCGTGACCCACGACTCGCCGGGCAGAGGGGCTGCTGGGGTGGGGCCAGTGCCGGGGAGGGCGCCCGGCCAGTCCCCCTCGGGGCCGAGCACAAGGCTGTGGGGAGACGGCCCGAGTCCCCCCTCGACGCCGCAAGGTGGGCGCAGATGAATGCGGGCTGGGGCTGGGGACAGGGCAGGACGGGAGGCTGCTCCCACCTGCGGGAGGCAGAGCTGGAAACTGGGCACCTGCAGGGTCCTGGGCTCCCCGTGCCGCGTCACCCCAGAGGTGACCCCCGGGCACGCGGCCGCTGGCTCAGCTCAGGCTGCACCCACACTCGGTGCCCGGCCCCAGCACTTCCCTCGGGGACCGCGGCTGCCTGTGGCTGGCAGCCGCCCAGGCCTCCCTCTGCAGCTGCACAGGGCACAGGGCGGCACCGCCCCTGGGTGGCGGGCAGCGCCTGCCGGGGCGCCTCCGGCCCAGATCCACTCGAGGCAGGCGGGGCTTCAAATCAAGTTTAATAAATAAAACAGCAAGGAGTTCAAGGCAGTTGTCCCTTCACAGTGTGGTCCTTGGTGGGGTGAGGGGAGGCTGAGTCCGGCTCTGCAGACGGGCTCCGGCCACTGACTCGTGACCCCGGGGCGGGAGCGCTGCCCTGCCCCCTGGAGGACCCCACTCCAATTTGTAAACAGAAGCATAAATAAAAGGAGGGAGGCAGGAGGATGAGGACCAGGACCCCAAACCATCTTGAGGGAGCTTCAACAGAAAGACGACCTTCGGGTCAGGGCGCAGCTGGGGCCCGGCCCTCGGCGCTGCGGGCAACAGGGCCGTGGAGCCTCGGGGTGGGTCCCGTCCCCTGGCCCGGCCAAGGCTGCCGAGGGGCTCTGGGGAGGGCAGCGGGAGGGTGTAAAGTGCGGCTTTTCCTGAAGTGGGGAGAGCGGGCGGAGTCAGGGCGGGCTGGGCCGCGTCGAGGTATATGGCTCTGTGCCCCCTGGTCTGGCACCGAGTAGCAGCTTCCTGCCGACCCCGGCTGGAGCCCCCTGCAGCCTGCCAGCCGTGGGGCGGCGAAGCCACGCGGAGCGCCAGGCCCGGCGAGGCTGCTGGTAG
>NW_004567126.1:31140588-31141058 GCF_000260355.1 Condylura cristata | reverse complement strand
GGCCGGGCGGTCCCGGGTCCCGCGCGGGGCGGCGGCCTGGAGCTGGGCAGTGGTGCCGGGGGTGAGGGTGCCAGTCTGTGGGGGGAGGGCCAGCAGCCTGGCCACCGTTCACCCCAGTCTTTGCAGTGTTCTGAAGCAGAGAAGGCATTACCCAAGGCCCGTGAGGAGGGGAAGGGTCGGAAAGACTGACGGAGGCAGGCCCCGTGGTGACCCCAAGTCCAGTCCAGGCCACACACGCCCACCTGCCGCCAGGGATCAACAGGTCATCACGTTACAGCTGCGGGAGTGGGAGAGACCGAGAAAGAGACCGAGAGCGGGTCAGTGCGGGGCCCTAGGCCGCACGGCCGGGTGCCGTGGCGAAACACGCGCCTGCCCGCCCACCCGTGGGTGGTGCTTCGCGCCGCCCAGCAGGTCCCCGGCAGCCAAGCCCGCCCCGACGCCGGGAGGGCTGGCGGCGGGAGGAGCCAGGC
>NW_004567126.1:31137606-31139638 GCF_000260355.1 Condylura cristata | reverse complement strand
GGGCCCAGCTGCGGACGGGCCAGGTGGGGGCGGCTCTGGGCGCCCGCGGCCACCCCCTGGTCAGCCACGGGCCCACTGAGTCCTGGAACCGGGGGTATCCCTATCGGGACCCAAACGTCCCGAGCTCGGTGCGGGCCACCTTCAGACACTGAAGGCCCCGTCCTGCTCCCGAGTGGACCCTGGCAATGGCACAGGCACTACCGATCCCCTGCGTGGTGGCTGGGGCTGAACCCACCCTTCCTGGGGGCCCAAGGCAGAGACCCCATTTCAGGGCTGAGAAGCACAGTTCCTCTCCACCCGGAATGCCAGAGGGCCCAGGGACTCGACAGGTGTGACCACCAGCGTCCACCAGTGAGGGGAGCTGCCCACGCGGGCCCCACGCAGTCTCACCTGTGCGCATCCGGGCCAGGGGCTCCTGGTCGGGGTCTAGCCCGTCGGCAGCAGCGGGCAGGGACAGCGAGGAACGAGGGCAGGCAGGGCCGTCAGGATCACTGCCGTCCAGATCCTGGTCCGCGTCCCTGTGGGAGGGTGCCGTGAGGCAGCAGGAGCGGAACTCCCAGGACGCAAGTTTCACGCCCCAGTTCCCACTGGAGGCTGCACTCACAGGGTCCTGGACAGGCCCCAGAGCCCCCACTTGTACCCCATTCCCGCTAGGAGCTGCACGAGGCTCTGGCCGGGACCCAGGCCCACCGTCGCCCCCCCGGTGCCCCGGGAGCTCACGCACGTGGTTCCCGACAGGCCGCACTTTCGTCGGCCCAGCCGAGTCTGCTGGGAGAAGTAGTCGTAGCGCTCCGACTTCTTCCACAGGTAGTAGTACTCCACACACTCGCCCACGGAGCGAGTCCGCACCTGGGAGCACAGCAGCGTGGGCTTGCCCGCCCGGCCGGCCCCCCGCTCCTGGCCAGCGCCCGCCAGGCCTGCACAAAGGGGGCCCTCGGCCCCGCGCCTGCTCCCGTCTCGGCTCGGCGGTCCTCCTGTCTCTTCTTTGGGCCCCCGTGGAGGGGGCTCGGCCCCTGGCCCTGAGCACGGCGGTGCCCCCACCACTGCTGCACAGGACCGCACCTCTGCTGTGGGTCTGCGGGTCACTCCAGACACAGGCCCCAGGACCCTGTCCCTCGTGCAGGTTTCAGGGAGGGAGCCGGTGAAGTGTCCGCCCGGGCCCTTGCTCCCAAGGGGTCCTCAGGCCAGGACACTGGAGAGGGCACGGGACACTACGAGACCCCAGCACCCGGGGGCTCAGGGTGAATACTCCCAGCCCTGGGCCCGGGGCTCCCCCACCCCCATTTCCAATAGAGCAGGAGAGAATCAGTGTCGGTTAGCTGAGCCCATTTCTCCCACAGAGCACTGCTGAGACACCCCAGAGTGCTGTCCGGGGGTCCCTTGACACCACTAAATGAGACATGGGGTTCTGTGAGCCCCAAACTCAGGTACATATTTACAGCACAGCACAAGCAAGCCAAAGGCAAAGCTACACATTGCACCCCACAAAGACGGCCCCCCCACACAGCACAAGCATGCACCTGGCTCCCATGACCTAGGGGTCAGGCAGGGGGAGGCGGGGCAGAGGCGGGGGTGGGGGCGCGAGGTCAGAGGTCACGCAAAGCGGGGAGCCCAGCTCTCCAGCAGGCAGGGACGGGCCTGGGGCAGGAGGCTCAGGTCTGCGGCGGGTGAGGGCTGTGCACAGAGCGCCCGCCCGCCCGGCCGCCCTCAGCGGGGCCCGGCCCAGCGCCGTGGGCCCCCGGGCGCCTGCAGAGGTCTGGGAGGTGGCGCCGCGGGGCCACTCCAAGAGGCGCAGCTGCGGGCGGGCGCCTCCGCCACACTGCGCCCCAGGAGAGTCCCTGCCCAGCTCTCACCCACAGACGAGGCCGAGGCGCACGCGGGCCGGAGCCCGGCGGCCCCCGCGGGGGCGCTCACCTTGTTGGCCTGGATCAGGTGGAAGTTCTTGCCGTGCACCCGGACGCCGTGCTCGAAGTTCCGGCACTCCTCCTCGCTCCACGCACAGAGGCCATCTGGGGGGGGGGCGGTCAGCGGC
>NW_004567126.1:31134055-31137096 GCF_000260355.1 Condylura cristata | reverse complement strand
ACGCCCGCCGGCCCGCGACCGCCCAGGGGCCAGCCCGCTCGTCACCGGCGAGCTTCCCCGCTTGGGATTTCAGGATGGAGACAGGCTGGCACTCGAGGCGCCAGGCGCACGGGGGCCTGCGCAGAGCCGGACCCCTGAAGCTCCCCGAGAGCCACGCCACGCCCCGGGCCTGGGCGCCCCAACCCTGCACCTCGCCAAGACGCGGCTCCCGCCATCGGCAGGAAATTCAGAGACCAAACGCGGCTCAAGGGCAGCCGGGCTGGGGCCTCGTGGCCTCCGGACCTGGGCAGGGCGCGACGCCAACGGACGGAGCAGGGCTGGGCGCGCGGCCGCGGCAGGCCGCCCCGTGGGCACCGGTCGCGCCCTTGAAGCGGATCACGGCGCCGTGAGGCGGGACAGACACCCGCGCTGCCGTCTGGCCTGAGCCTGCGGTGCTGGGCCCCAAGGTCCCCGCGGAAGGTCCTGGCTGTCGCGGGACCCCACGATCCGACCCCACCAGCTCCCAGGACGCAGCTCGCTGCCCGCCCGCCCAGTCGGCGTTTACGACGCAGCAATACGCCCAAGCCCGAGTCCCTCTGGCTCCGACACGCTCATCTCCGCGGAGGCTCCGCTCCCCTGTCCTGTCCCACCCCGACCCCAGCCGCAAAGCTTCCCGGCAAGGTGCCTGAGCCAGGAGGGCCGGCCAGGGGCCGCAAGGAAGGCCAGAGCCTCGCCTGTGGGTGGAGGGGATGATCCCGACGCAGAGGCCTGGGCCACAGCCTGTGACGACAAAGCCAGACCGCTGTGCTCTGAGCCAGGACTGGGCAAGGAGGGACCTGCTGGCCCGGTGGGGAGTGTGCGTCCTGCAGCTCCCCTCACCAGCGGGTGCTGAAGACCCAGGGGAGTAGGAGGGTCGGGCTGTGCAGGGTGGCAAGGCCGGAGCGCGAGGGCGGGGAAGGGCCCAGGCGGCGAAGGCGAGCGCCCCCCCCCCCCCCGGGGCCTGCAAGCTCGGCACCCCCGCTGTGGCAGCGCACGATCCCCTGCCGCGCACTGGGCCCCACTGTCCCTCCGAGGACCTGGAGCTGCCCTGGCTAGTATGCAGCCAGCGCTCCCACCCCCTCACCAGGGCCACTTACTTTTCTCACAATGGCGGTTCAAGTGCAGGTTGCTGAGGTCAGCTTGGAACTGAGGCCCCACCATGATCTCCTGCGAAAGCACAAGTCCAGTCTCAGGCAGACCGCTGGACAGTTTGCGCGAGCAACTGCCCCAGAAGCGCAGCCCTGTGGTCAGACAGGCTGGAGGGTGCGATAGGACGGGGCTGGGCAGCGGCCCGACTGTCCCCCCCCCCAGCTGTCCAGGGCAGCCACTCACGTGGGGCGGGCAGCGCCGACACCCAGCCCGAGCGTGGACAACAGGGCTCCAGGCCCGACACCGCCGCCGAGTCCGGCCCGGCCCGCACCTGGAGTGGGGGGCTGGCCGGGCCGAGGGGCAGGGGCGGCGGAGGGCGCAGCGGGGCGAGTCACGCACCTTCTTGCATTTGTTGGCGGGCAGGGGGTCCTCCTCCGTGTCGGACGAGGCCGAGGAGCTGGGCTTTTTGGCTCCGTCAGCCAGGAAGCAGGCTTTGGGAGAGCGGACAGTGAGGCACACCCAGGGCACCGTGCAGGGGTCAGGGGACTCACCCAGACACTGGGCGCCCCGGGCCCATCTCAGCCTTCCTGCCTCGCCAGTCCCGGCCGGGAGCCGAGTCTACCGGGGGAGCCCCGGGGCAGTCTCCTCATGGCGTCTTTGCAGGAGGGGACCCGGGGTGCCCACTGCCGGCAGCCTCCACCCCACTCTCCATCACCGGACCCCCATGCGGTGCCCCTCCCGAGCAGCAGGGGACCCAGGTCTTGCCCAGACCGGGGGTGGGGGTGGGGGGCGTGGGCCCCGGGTTCCCACACATGACGGGTGTGGCCGCGGGGGCCTGGAGGGCAAAGCCGAGGAAAACGGCGTGGGGGGCCGCCCCAGGAACCGACAGCTCCCGCCGGGGCTGGCGAGACAGGCGCCCCGGAAAGGTGCCCCCAGCAGCCCGAGCCGCGGCCGCCCCGCCGGCAGGCGGAGGGGCAGGACACCTACATCCACTCTGGTTGGGGAAAAGGTCAGAGGCCCCGTGGGAGGTCACAGACGGGGTGAGGTCATCGGCTGAAGACTGTGTCTCTTCCTCTTCTTCCCCTGAAAGCAAATCCTTCGCTATTTGTTCCTTTTAACAAAGAAAGCAAAGAACATTTTTGCAGTTCAACAATCTGTCACACTGATAATTCTTTTTGCTTTCAAAGCTTACTTATTTATGCTCACAAGAACGGAGGTACAGGCCAGAGGTGCAGGGGGTGAGTGGATTCCCGGGAGAGAGTGGGGAGCAGGACAGGCGGACCCACTGAAGTACACTGCGAGGGAGGCGGGAGTCAGGAGGGGTCAGCCGCGTGCCGCAGGGGCTGTGGACAGCCTCACGGTGCTGCGACTCATCCCTGCGCCCCGAGGGGGCCCCCGTCACGCTAAAGACGCTAACGACGACTGCACTAGTGTGGGTGAGCCTCCCTCCAGCAGCAGCCCGGGGGGCCAGAGGGGGTGTCCCCCCACTCTGCAGATGTGGAGACCAGGTGCAGGCCAGTGGGGACCCTGTAGAGGCCCAGGAGGCTGTCACAGCCGCGTCGCTGCCCGTCCACGGGGCCCTCGGCCGGCGATAAGGCCTTCCCTCCTGGCACTCGCCCCGCGACCCGGTCAGGACCCAGAGGTCAGTGCCCAGAGGCCGGAAAGCGAGGCCCTGGCCAGGGAACCGGAACAATGGCGTCCTCTCCCGCCCACCCCGTGGCCAGGCCTTACCCGCGCCTCCGCCCGTGACCGCTCACCTTGTCCAGGGTCATGTCCGGGAGGGGCACTGTGGCCTCGCTGCCCTCGCTCTCCCGGTCCGAGATGGGGTCTGACGTCTCGTAGCCGTAGAGGGCGAGCAGCTCGTCGAGGGGCATGTCGCTGCTCTGCGGGGACGGCGCGCGTCAGGGCGCTGCCCCCGGCCCGCCTGGGCGGGG
>NW_004567126.1:31132683-31133369 GCF_000260355.1 Condylura cristata | reverse complement strand
GGCGGAGGGAGGCGTGCTGCCGGCCAAGGGCCGCTCAGCAGGGGCGGCGACTCGCAGGCCGCGTGGGCTGTGGCCTCAGAACAAACTGACGAGGCTGCGGCCGGGGACACGCAGCTTTGGGGGGCTCTGGGTGGAAACGAGGCCCCGACAGGGCCGGCAAGGGTGCTTCCGCTTCAAGCCTGGCGTTTCACGCTTTGCTTCTCTCAAGTTTCTGGAAATCTTCCCCAAGAAAATCTTGACGAGGAATTTAGCTCGTGACTAGCCGGTGTGGCTGCCAGGGGGTCGGCAGTGTTCTAGATCCCAGTTTACCTTTCTGAAGCCGCCCCTTGGAGCAGACTTCCGTTTGGGAACGAGGCCAGGGCGCCCGTGAAGCGGCCCCACGCGAGTGAGTGCGGGGCGGCTCCCGAGCGGAGGCCGGCGAGCGGGAGCCGGCCCCAATGCGACGGCGCTCAGAGAGGAAGCCCGCGGTCTCGAGGGTGACGCGCGACCTCATGGGGAGTCGGCGCCCCCGGCAGCCGGGACCAGGCCTCGCCGACACCCCTGCAGAGCACGGCCTCGGGCTTCCGGCCTCCGGGACTGAAAACCGAGCTTCTGCGGTCAGGCCCGCTCGCGGGCCTCACGTGCGTGTGGCTGACATTCCAGGCGTGAGCTCCGAGCACGCCCGCAAGATGAACGCGTCAGGGAGC
>NW_004567126.1:31128411-31132583 GCF_000260355.1 Condylura cristata | reverse complement strand
AGCGGCGTTGAAGAAAAAGGAAGAGATTTTCAGAGCCCCGCCCGTCCGGCCCACTGACCTTTGTCCTGCACCAGCACCTCCAGCTCCTCCCGGACGCCGTCGTGCCAGCTCGTGATGTCCACGTGCAGGGAGTAGTCGCAGCAGGACTTGGTGTCGGCCGCTTCGTGCCACTTCTCAAAGGAGGTCAGCAGGCTGGACCCAGGGTCAGGGACCACGTGGTCAACTGGGCAGGAAAATCCGTGTCATGTACCAGGCTGCTTAGGGCCCGAGTGGCTCCTGGGCGGCCTCTTCAGCGCCATCCCTTCACCATCATATCAGCCCCCCCACCCCACCCCCTAAACGTGCAAGTCCAGCAGGTGAAGGAGCAGGTAAGTTCAACTGCGCTTTAGTGAAAATCATTCCCCAGTGGAGTGTGAGCAGAAGCGGCTACTAACAAGACACCAGCCAGGCCGCAAGAGGCCGCAGCAGGGGCCCAGCAGGGACAGGGGCGTGGGGGTGCTGAGGCGGTGAGACGGCCACTCACTGATCATGGTGGTCCCGCCCGCCAGGGCCGCCCTGGTGCCCTGGAAGAAGTCGTCGGCCGCGGTCATGCCCTGCGAGGGCTTCTGCAGGTACGTGTTGACGTCGATGCCCCCGGGGATCACCATGCGCCCGTTGGCCTCGATGGTCTTCACTCCGCCAGGAACGATGAGGTTCTCCCCGATTTGTCTGAGACGAGGACACGAGAGGCTTTTGGTTCTTAACAGCCGAGTAAAGCTCACGGCAAGGTCACGCCCTGGGCCGAGCGTCTGTGCACAGGGCCGGGCGGCCTGCGGGCACACGCCGGGCTCAGGCCCACGCAACCCAGTACCTGGGCGATGAAATGCTTCCCCAGCTCCTCCTCGGGCTTCTCCAGGCCGCCGGCCGCCGCCTCGCACTCCTCCCGGACGCCGTAGTTCTGAGCCAGGATCTCCGCGAGGTTGAACGGGCGGCCTGCGGGCACACCACGTGAGGGCCAGTCGTGAGCGCCAGCGGCCGGCCCCGATCCTCCTGTCTGAGGCCGGCGGGGGCGGCCGGGGCCGGCGGTGGTGGGGCCGCCCAGTGGCGCCCGCTGGCAAGCATGCGTGTGCACGGGGGGCCTGGCGGCAGGGCGCACCTGGCACGCGCACCCCGGGGCCTGGAGACGTGCTCTCTTGGGGGGGCCACGTGTCCGGTGATGGGGGGCAAGGGGCTAGGACAGAGGTGAGTGCCAGCTAAGTCAGGCACCCGGAGAGGCCCTGCCTGGCCTCGGGCACCGGTGTCACGCGGGAGGCCCTGGGCTCCCGACACCGGGGTGACGCTTGGTCCCACTGTGCGCCAGTGGGCTGGGCAGACTGCCGGGCAGCACAGGTCAGCGGGTGCCCTTCCCTTCACCTCCCTCAGCAGGCCCAGGCCCCCACGATGGCGCGGGTTGGCAGCGTCAGGGTTTCCCAGAGAGTAGGGTGTGCTCACCGCTACCTCTCCACGATGAGCTCCAAGAAGCTGAGTTTTAAAACAAACAAAAGAGGAGCCGAGCCCGGTCAGCCAAAGCGGCACGGGGGCGGCGGCACAGGCTCTGGGTGCCGGCCACACCTCCCCTACGTCCTCACCCCTCTCCCCGGGAGCCACCCAGCCGCGGGGGCGGGGGACGCACCTGCTGCTGTCTGCAGGCCGGGCTCCCCAGGACACAGGCTGTGAGTGTGAGCGAGGCAGGAGGCCGCCCCGGCGCTCTGCCTCTCCAGCGAGGAGGCCTGCAGAGGAAGGCGGGGGTGACTGCGGGGACCCCGCCGCGCACAGACGTCACAGCCGCACGGAGCACAGGGGACCCCGGAGTAGAAGCGGGCGCACAGCCGCTGGCCGCGCAGGCCTGCTTGGCGCGCCCAGGGGTGAGGCCATGCGTGCCGGTGCAGACGCCGCTCACACAGCTCTCGCGCTCCAGAGTCCTCATTTCCCAACGGGGAACCAGCAGCCTGGCACAGCCCGCAACCAGCAGCAGCCCCGGGCACAGCCCCACCACACGCCCGGAAAGCACCCGCTACTGGGGCCCACGGCCCGCACCCACTGGGCTCTGGCCTCCGGAACACATTCTTCAAGGCAACGGCTGTGCCGGAGGACTGGGGAGCAAAGAGAGCTGCCGATGACCGGCAATTCTACTCCCCGGTACGAGCCCCAGAGATGTGAAGAGAACGTTCATCCTGAAGCCTACCTACGCAGGTCCACGGAGTAACCAGACGCCCGAAGGCGGACATCCGAAGAGAAACCCTAAACCACCAAGAGGACTTAGCAGAGACGCTAAGTTGGTTTACGATCTGAGAGTCAATCGACGAACTACAGAACAAACCCACGGGGCCCCCAACCTGGCAGGGCGGGAGGGGACACGATCTCGGGCAGAGACACTGCAGGACCCCCCAGAGCTGCACTGCAGTAACGACTGGGCAAGATACAGGACAGAAGACCGGCGCGCGACGCTGACTGTTCCTAGGCCAGCAGTGACGGAGCCGGAAAGGGCACGGAGGCGGGAATCCCGTCCACCACCACGTCAGAGCAACACACTGAGCGCAAGCAGGAGCGCCGCTCTCACCGACGAAACGTGCAAGAGTGCTGAGAGGCACTCCCGGGGCGCGCGTGAGCCCTGCCACCCTCGCCGGCGCGTGAGCCCTGCCACCCTCGCCGGCGCGTGAGCCCTGCCACGCTCGCCAGCCCAATACTCAGCTCCGCACCCCGCCCCCGCCGTCGGGGCCTCCGCTGGCTTCTCTGTGGAAACCCACAGGCTCCAAAACACGAAACCTCAGAAACCCGGAAGGGTCGAAACTGGCGAACAGCAGATCCAGTCCCGACTCAAGTCGCCGTGAGCCCCCGGCTCGGCGCGCCGGCAGCGTGCAGACCCCAAGCAGGAGGTGGGGACAGGCCCAGACCCGCCCCCAGGCCTCTCAGCAGCCGGCTGTGGCCAAGTCTGCCCACCCAGCGGCGCAGGGGCACGGCCATGCCAAGGGCCCAGCTCCACACTTCCCGCACCTCGTACAGAAGCTAAAACGGTCGAGGCCTTACACACCAGAGCGAAAACGTCAGGGAAACAGAGATGAATCTTTGTTTCCTGGCGTCAGGCAACGGCTTCTTAGACGAGACACTGAAAGTACAAGCAGCCGAAGAAAAGGGACAAACTGAACCCCGTGGAGACAGAAGACCCTCTGTGCTGGGGACACCTCCGGGCCGTGACCACGCAGGCTCGGCGTGGGGGGTCACCAGAGCCACCGCTCGCAGGCCTTCCCCGTGGGAACAGGGGTTCCCCGAGGGCTGCCCACCCCGGGGACACACACAGCCGCCAGCCAGAGGGGCCGCCGGGAGCACCGGGCAACCGTCGCCGCTCCCCCAAGGTGTGGGGTTAACAGAACCAGCACCCCCAAGCCCGGGTCCACAGTGAAGGGCACGAGAGCAAGACACACCAGCACGTGCCGCCCTGGCAGGGGTGTGAGCTGAAGGCGACCTAGAAGAGGCTCGTGCCCCCACCGGCTGCGAGCGGAACATAAGCCGGTGGGGGGCGTGCTGCCCCCACTCCCCCCAAGCCAGGGACGCGGCCGTCACGTCCCTACCATGAGTGTCCGGCGATCGGGATGCTGGGGAAGCCGAGTCCTAGCCACGCTGGCTCGGCCACCAGCCAGGGCCGGGCCGAGGACCTGCGAGGGGAGCGACCTCCTGGAGGTGCCCACGGCAGCTGCGTGTTCACCGGGACTGTTCACAGCGGGCAAAGGCGCAAAACCCTGGCGTCCGCCAGCTGACGAAGAGGAAGCTCTGACACACGTGGAGATCACTCAGCTGTGAAAACGGGAGCTAAGGCATGGAAGGGTCTGGAACACAAGACGCTCGGGAGGGCGGACAGGAGGCCGCCCGGAGTGGGCCCACGACGTGAAATGTCCGGATGGCGCCGCGCAGGCGAGAGGCGGGCTTCACGCACCAAGCGCGGGCTCGGGCCTGAGGGAGGCCAAGCCACTCCCAGCTCCCACGGCGCGTGGGACTCGGGCCCTGTGACTCAGTTCCCTCTCCAGACCGGCCACTCCACCCACGAGCACAGGCGAACACAGAGTCACACAGAAAAGCCAGAGCCGCTGGGCAAGGCGGGCGGCGGGCGAGGCCGTGGAGGACCAGCCTGGCGGCGTCCCCGGCGGGAAACGCAGCGC
>NW_004567126.1:31127135-31127961 GCF_000260355.1 Condylura cristata | reverse complement strand
GGCGCCGGCCCCCCGCCGCGGCACAGCAGCTGGGAGGCCTGGGCCTTCTCCGAGCGCCACTCGGCACGAGCTCAGGGAGCAGCCGCTGGAGTGGCCGGAGGAGCGACGGCCAGAGGGAGGCACCTCCCGGGCCGCCAGCGGCTGCTCCCGGGGCTCAGATCCCAGGTTCCTCTCCAGACGACGCAAAGCTCAGCCAGAGAGGCAGCCCGCATGTCCTCCTCCCTCTCCCTGCCCCATGCACCGCCAGGCCGAGTCCACCCTCACAGTGGACTCCCAGGGCCCGCGGCCGCGGCCCTCCTTCAGAGCACTCTGGTCGCTGCGCCCACGTGGAAGGAGAAGGATGGGGAGCCGGCTGCGGTAATGAGGGGCGGCGGAGAAGGAACACGGCTCCTGGGGACCTGGTCCCGAAGGCACAGACCGGGCAGCGTGGGGGGCGGCAAGCCCCCAGGCTCCAGGCTTCCCCCCAAGCCCACCGCCGCAGAACCCCCCTCCAGGACATGCGGCCCCGCCGCCACGGCCTGGCTCAGCAGACTCCTGCCGGCCAGCTGGCTGACCCCGCGGCCGGAGGGAGGGACCGGCTGCCCGGCGCGCCCAGAGCCAGCTGCCATGCCGTGGGGAAGCGCAAGCCGCCCGGGCGCTCGTGCTGCGGGTGCCCGCGGCCGGAGGGAGGGACAGATGGCGCCCCGGCCCCGCGGCCGCATTCCTTCACTCCGGCCGAGAGCTGACTTAGACGGCACACGGCCATCTGGTGTGTGACACGTCCTGTGCGCCCCGACAATGGCCCGCAGACCCCTCCGGGAGAGGGCCGTTGCCCGGGCAACGCTGG
>NW_004567126.1:31124711-31127035 GCF_000260355.1 Condylura cristata | reverse complement strand
GCGCCACACGGCAGTCGGCGTCCCTGGGTGGGCCCGGCGCGGTCAGCAGCCCGTCGTGCGAAGGCTGCCCGCAGAGCCCCGACAGGGAGCACAGGCAACTGCAGCTGGGAAAGCTGAGTCTCGCGGTGTCTGGTTGCAGCCACGGCTGGCTGACAGCCCCCCGCACCCAGCTGCGCAGCTCGCGCCCCACCACCGGGCCCCACGCGCCCAGAGCCACGGCAGCGCCCACGCTATTAGCGCCAGCTCAGGGCAACCGGCCGCCTGAAGTATTCCGAAATCAACCAGAAACAGGTTCCACCTGTCTCCACCCACCAGGCACGGTCGAGCTGGGGTCACACTGACCACAGGCGCTCGTGTGGGTCCTGGAAGGAGGAAATGGGGGGTGGGGGGGTTGGTAGTGAACCAGCCCAGGGCCCTGGGCTGCTGAGAGTACACAAGGAAAAGGGAGCCCGGGGGCTGGAGGGGGCAGGATCGGGGGCCACACCACCCAGCCAGGGCCGGAGCAGATTTAACCCACGGCGAACGGAAGCCACGGAGAGTTCTAAGCACAACAAGCTTCTCAAGGGTGGATCAGGCTCCGCCGGAAAACAACTCGGGGCCCTCTTGGTGCGAAGGCCACGGTGGCCCCGCACCCAGGCTGGTAACGCGATCACGCTGACTGCTGAGTGACACATCACGGGTTCCCACGGGTCAGACAGCCGTTCTGTAAGGCTCGGCTTCCCCAGCCAGGTCTCGAGAGAGCTCTGGCTCGAGGTCCTTTCCGGCCCAGGGAGGAGGAAACCAAGTCTCTGGGCTGCCCCAGGCCCCGCCAGGCCACCCAACGGGGGCACCAGCGCAGCCGTGGTCTCCTGGCCGAGGCACCACGCCGGGCACCGGCGCCCGCACCCTCGCCATCCTTCACTGACAGGACTCTAAGGCCCTTCAGGACACCACCGCTGGGTTTCTGCGCACCACCAGGGCCTCAGCGCCTCGCCCAGAGCCAGGAACACAGAGGCTCTCATACACAGGCTGGGGGCCTGCCCGACCGCTGCCTGGCCAAGAGGGTAGCCCTGAATGACACCCGGCACCCAGGAAGACTGCCCCCCCTGCCAGGAGCACACACTCGGCCCCCAGCGCCCGGCTGGACCACTGGGGAACCTGGCTCCTGCCTCCCGAGGCCAGTCAGTCGCAGGCGTGAGCCCCGCTTCAGAGCTGTCTCTAGGAAGCGCCGACTCTCAAGCCCGGGACCAGCCAGCAGTACAAGGCAGGGAGGCAGGTGAGGGCTCGCAGTCCCACCTGGCTTTGCAACCAGATGCCCCCTCCCTCCGGGTCACAGGTGCAGGGTGTCCGGCTGGGACTCCCTGAGAAGGGATGGCCGGTCCCACCTCCACAGTGACCGCGCTGTGCTAAGTGCTGAACACTCTGCAGCCCATGACCAGGACGCCACCCAGCCGCCCAGGCAGCCACCCAGCCGCCCAGCCAGCCCTGCCTCTTTGGTGCCTCCCACCCCCCTCTGGCCTCAGGGCCCTGCCCTCTCCAGGAGGCTCTGCTGAGTCTGCCCCTGCAGTGTCCCCACAGCCCCGACACCCCCACATCCCCGGCAGCCTCTGACCACCCTGGTGCACGGCAGCATTAAGGTGTCCGGTGTCTGTCTTCATCCCAGACAGTCCCCGGAGTGTAAGCACGCATCACAGTGGGAAACCCCACAGGTCCTCAAGTCGGGAAAAACTGTAACTGTCTCCGAGAATTTGGATCAGGGAGTGTCCGGCCTGTTCGGACTGAGAAGGGCCGCAAGCCGCTGGTCCACCTCTGCCGGGTTTGCGCCGGCAGAGCCGGAATCGGAGTTGAGCTCGGCCAGGGGTCCCGCGGCGCGGAAGCCTCGCACCCTGGGGCTCGCGCTGATGCTGCGCTGGCTGCGTCCAGCCGGGGGCCCACGGGGTGAGGACGGTGCACCCCGCCCGCGCGACCCGGGGCGCACTCGGCAAAGTTAGCCAACGCCCGAGAGGCAGGGGGCCCGGGAGGCGGGACCGACTGCGGGCCTCGGGGAGGGGACATGGAGGGCCGGCCCCGGCTCTGGGGTCCGGGTTGAGGGGTGGGATTTGGGGGACCGGAGGACAGGTGTCTGGGGCGGGGGGGGGTCTGGGACCAGGGGTCGGGGTCAAGGGATGGGAGTCGGGGGTCAGGGGTCAGGTCCGGCAGGATGGGGCACGCACTGGGCGCGCATCCCCCGCCCAGTCGGCCCGCGGCGCCCCGATTCGACCCCTCCCCACCTCGCGCCCCCAGTGCCGCGCTCCCCGCGCCCGCACATGCGCACTGCAGCCCGCGATGTGGCAGTCGGGAGGGGG
>NW_004567126.1:31112577-31124476 GCF_000260355.1 Condylura cristata | reverse complement strand
GGCCGTATGTGCGCGGGAGGCGGGGCCGCGCCGGGATCCCCGGATGCGGGGCGGCGCTCTGATTGGCTGCAGCGCCGGGGGGGCGGGATCGGGGCGGGCCCGTAGTAGGTGCACGCGCCGGGGTCCGGGGGCGGGCGCGCGCTCGGGGGGATTGCCTGCGATCTTGGCCTTGGCCTAGGCGCCTGGACGCGCTATGTAGAAAAACGCTAATTCCCGACCATCATTCCCGCGTAGGAAACAGTGGCCCTAGCGCCTCCCTTCAAGTCATAGCTGAATACTAGTAGAACTCCGGACACAGGTGAGGAAGCCGAGGCCCAGGCACAGCCCCCGACGATGCAGGCAATGGAGCCCCAGTTGGGCCAGGGCAGTGGTCTGCAACTTTCTGCACTTTTGCGCCAGTGATGATCCGTCTGCGCCGGAGTGTGTTGGGTAGCTGGCAAAAATGCGTCTTGAGCGTTGACAAACATGGCCTCCAAGTACTGGGACTGAGTCCCCACGGCCGAACAGGAGAGGGGACTCGGACCCCGGGTCATTTGGCTCTAAGCACCGTCCGGTGTTGTTTTGACTCATTGACGAAATATTTTTTGGAACGTTTGTACGTTCTGCACCTTTGCTGGGTGCTGAGGAGGAGATTGAACAAGTGAGTCCTCACAGATTCGACACCTTATAAAGTTCAGGCTGACAAGTCCTCTCAAGGCAGAGGATGTGGAGGGGAGTAAGGGAGATGGGGAGGAGGCGGCGAGTGTCAGTGTGGGACAGAGAAGTGCAGGGTAGGTGGACTCTGAGCGAAGCGAGACAGGGAGAAGATACTTGGCTGCGCTAGTGAGTGGATGCTCGATGCCTCCTGAGACCAGGGAGGATGGACGCGGGGAGGCAGAGGATGCAAGAGCCCCAGATGTGAACCAGCAGAATATTGAGTAGTCAAGGTGGACCATGCTTTATGCTTGCTCTAGAACCATTATCCAACCCTCTGAGAACCGTCTAGCCAGAAGAGAAGAACCACCTTTGAAAGGTCTAGCCTGAACTCTACCAATATGTCACTGAAACACCCCCACACACACGCATACACACACTCTTCCTGCATTTTCCTACGTCATTTGGATTGGGGGTTCAGGCTTTTGTGACGGAGACCAGTCTCAAAGCCCTTTGGTACAGAGAATGATTGGTTCTTCATTCATGCATCAATGATGTGAACACCTGTCCTTGCAGCCCTCCCACCGAAAGTCATAGGTTCAGTGATGCAGGGAGCTACCTGCCCAGATGCAAGATAACAGGTGGCAGGAATGGGGGAGGCGTGATCAAGAGGGTAGTCTTTGGAGCATCGTCAGACTGACATGAGCTGAGGGAGAAAGGGAATTCAGATGACAAGAAGGATATTTACAAGGCTTAAAGGTCTTTTCCCACAGACCGATTGTTATGGTGAGGAAACACGGCAACCTTTCAACTTGGTGATAAAAATTACCATCACTGGTGAAAGGCAGATGGACACGTTGCTTCCTAATGTGATACCTTGGGAAGGACACGAAACGTCATCTAGCCAGGGGTGCACTCACTGCCTCCAATGCGATTTGAGGGAAATTCAGGCAAACCTTAAATAAGGAACATTCTGGTAAACAAATAGGTGGTCTTCAAAAATACTAAGCTGTGAAATATTAATGCCTCAAAAGCCATGACGTCTTCCAGACGTAACCACAAAGTGTGATGGTCCTAGACCCATCCGGTGGTGGAAGGAAATACCACATAGGACATCATGAGTCAGTTGACAGCGCTGGAATTCAAATAGAGATTGAAGTATTGCATCAATGTCAAGTTTGCAGGACTCAAAACAGCCCGTGATTATGTAAGAAACTATTCTTAGAAAATTCACAGTGGAGGGGCCTCCCTGATGGTGCAGTGGGTTAAAGCGCAGCACGAGTTCGATTCCCAGCCAGGAAGCTGACCCACACTGTATGGCAGCCCCCTCCTGTCCCTCCTGCTGCTCCCCTCAGCAGTGTGTTTCAGTTAATCTGACTGTTCTGTTCCCCACTCTGTCTCTGGTGAATCCTCTCATCCCCCCCACACTCCTCTGGCCTGTACCCCAATTCTTGTGTGCAGAAATAAATCTTTAAAAAAAGAAAACTCACAGTGGAATTTTCCACCCCACTGAATATATCACCCCAAATTCATGTGTTGGAGGCTACTCCTCAATGTGATGGCGTTTGGGAAGTAATCAGGGACTGTGTCCTAGGTGGGGTCTCAAGAACAGGACTGATGCCTTTATAAAGACATGGAGAGCCACCATCTCCAGGGATTGCTGGCACAGAGATTACGCGCCCCTGTGACTGGCCACGCAGGCTCCAGAGGGGTGGCCAGAACCGTGTCCTTGTGGCTCCTTGTCCACCCGTCTGTCCTGCCAGGCGGCTGTTGACCGCAGGGAGAGCCCCAGGCACCTTCCTGCCGAATCTGTCTCAGCGCTTGTTTTCAGGGGACCTAAACTCCAACACGAAGCATGAGTCATATTTTAAACAAAAGTATAAAGCAAACAAAAAGGTGATACTGGTTGGAAGTATGCTATTAATGGGGTGAAGAATGAAAACCAAATATTTATTCCATCAAGAGAGATCCACATAGGTGAGACGACGCAAAGGCTGGCGAGGCCCCGGGGCTGTGGGCACTTACAACTGCCAGACGCCTGGGCACAGAGCACAGCAGTCACAGGGTTACCTAAAAGGGCACGAAAGGAGGGAAAACATCTCCAAGGCCACCGAAGGCCAACAGTCCCACCCCAGGTAGTGTCGCGGTGTGCAGCCGTCCGAGGCAAAGGCTGCTCGTGCAAGATGGCTTTGTCCCCCCGACGAGAGCCGGCTGCGGGCGGCAGACCAGCAAGTGGTGGGCCGGGGGCCAGCCCGCAGGGCAGCGGTGGTCACGGGCGTGTGCAGAGACAGCACAGCCACCAGGCTGGGCAGCGCCAGCCTCAGCAGCACCGAGAGGCAATGCCACTTCTACCAGAGGCAGGAGAGGTGGCCATTAACTAGTGCCGGACAGCCAGGAGCAGCTGGCAGCTCTTAGAGGCAACTGGACCCTGGGCTTCGGTGCACAGTGTGGCTGCTCGGAGGGGTACCGGACACTGGTGCCAGTGGACCAGGCACCAGTGCAGGTGGGCACCAGTCGGCAGGTGACGCTGGCAGCAGGAGCAGCTGTCAGGAGGCAGCTCGAAGCCAAGATCAGGTGTGAAGGTTTGCGACGTTCCGCCACGTTCTGTGACATCGTAGGCGTCCAACATCCCTCTTCAGGGGTGGATTTCCCGAACTCCCAGGAAGCAAACACTGAGATGGAGGTTTGGACGCTGGAAGCTCACTGGGGAGGACTCTGCTCAGCAAAGCCGTGGGGAGGGCAGTCAGCAGGGCAGGGGAAAGGTGGATGCCCCGGGCAGGCAGAGGCCTTCCTGAGCTGGGCAGGGCTGGGCGTTGCCCCACTGGGGTGCCGGGCAGGGAGGACCCTCTGCTCTCAGGCAGCAGCCAGGCAGCCGGCTGGGCTGGGGTGAGCCTGAGGCGGCTTCTCCCCTGGCAGGTCCTCGCCAGCCACAGCACATGCTCTTGGTTGTGTTTTTATTCTGGGAGTTCCAGTGGTTTGTATTTTTCTTCTCTTGATTACCTTCATCGTTACAATTTTTAAAAAGGTTTACTTATTCATGCATACAGAGCTGGGGTACAGGCCAGAGGTGCAGGGGGTGAGAGGATTTCCCAGAGACAGAGTGGGGAGCAGAACAGGCAGATGGATGAAGTACACTGCTGAGGGGAGCAGCGGGCGGTCAGGAGAGGTCTGCCGCGCCCTGTGGGTCACCTCCGGGGCTGGTGGGGATTGAACTCATGCTGAAGCGTCTTTAGCTTCTCAGTGCTGCGCTTTAGCCGGCTGAGCCACCAGGGAGGGCCCCCATCATTATAATTTTATATAAGCTACTTGATTCTACAAGCACTGTAGGAATGTGATGAAAATTCTCTAAGTGCTATATTAACATTAAAAAACAGTAAAATATATTTTATTTAACAAAACATAGCTTTTAAATATTCTCTTTTCAACTTGTCATCAATTAAAAATTCTTCTCTTACTCCACTCTGGCTGCTATAACAAATCCCACAGAACAGGCAACTTATAAACAACAGAAAGGTATTTCTCAGCTTGGGATGTTGGAAGTCGAAGAGCAGGGAGTGAGAGACCCCACCTGGGCATTAACCCCATTCCCGAGAGTTCCTAATCACCCTCCAAGACCCCCACCTTGGAGGTGGGATTCAGCTTATTAAAGGGGGAGGAGACAAACACTTTGACCATAACTATTATTAATGAAGTTTTCATTTTTCTTTCAAAGTGTGTGGTTGAGACCGTGTCTGATGTCCGACGAGGGTGTGACGGGGCTGCCTCCTGTGACCAGCCAGCCTCAGACTCCACTGTGAGTCCATCCCAAAACTGGTAAGTCGAAGTGTTTCTAAGCTTACAAATGAGAATTCAGTGTTATCTAGATCATTCTAACTGAAATTCTTGAACTTTTTCAGTTTACCTTTGGCTTTTTATTGCAATGCATGTGAAGGATTTATTACCTACGAGTGAAATATGTCTGTGTCACCTAGAAAAAAAAATCAAGTAGTATGCTTATATGAAACCAAATTTCAATTTTTATCATCTGCTAAAATAACATAAGTTTTCTTAAACTGGTCAGCTTTTTTTTTTTTTTAATAATATAATAGCTTACTTTTACATCATTTTGTGCCTTTTTCCATCTCAGTTGCAATCCCCGTGGGCTTCCCATCACCAAATCACCCTGTGCCATCACCATAGTCCGGTGCATTTCCCTCCCCCCGCTGTTTTTGATTCCATTCTCCACTCCACCTCCAAAAATGTCTCTGGTATATAGCTGTTCATTATTATTATTATTTTCTCGCCTGGTCTGTTATACTCCTGCTGTGAGTGAAACCATCTAGTATTTTCCTTTTCTTTCTTACTTATCTCACTAAGCACGATCCCTTCTGGCTCTATCCATGTTGCTGCAAAAAGCATGTGTTTATCTTTTTGATTGCCGAGTAATATTCCATTGTATATATGGACCACATCTTTTTAATCCAGTCATTTGGATTTTAATCCAAATCTACGTTTGGGCATTTGGGTTGATTCCATGTCTTTCTTATTGTAAATAAAGCAGTGATAAACATGGGGTTCTTTTTGAATCAGTGTTTTTGTGTCTTTTGGGTAGATACCTCGGAGTGGGATTGCTGGGTCATAGGGAAGCTCCATGTTTAGCAGTTTGAGGAACTTCCGAACAGCTTTCCACAGTGGTTGTACTAGTTTGCATTCCCACCAGCAGTGCAGGAGAGTTCCTTTTCCTCCACATCCTCGCCAACATTTGTTGTTGCTACCTGTTTGAAGATGTGCCATTCTCACTGGGGTAGGTGGTACCTCATTGTGGTTTTCATTTGCATCTCCCTTATGACTAGTGATTTGAACATTTTTTCATATGCTTGTTGGCCGTCTGCATTTCCTCTTTGGAGAAGTGTCCTTTTAGCTCTTCCGTCCATTTTTTTGATGGGGTCGTTCACTTTATTTTTGTTGAGTTTCATCAGTTCTTTGTATATCTTTGTGATCAGTCCTTTACTGCTAGTATTGTGTGAGAAAGTTTTTTCCCAATCAGTGTTCCCAATCTGTTTGTTTTCTGTAGTCTCTTTTGCTTTTAAGAAGCTCTTTAACTTGCTGCGGTCCCATCCGTGTATCCTTTCCTCCACTATCGTTGCGTTGGGTGCTGTATTTTCAAAGAAGTGACTGAGGTGGTGTCGTGTGGTATTTCACCCAGGGATTTTATGGCTTCCATGCTTATGTCTAGGTCTTCAATCCACTTCAAGTTGGTTTTTGTTCATGGTGTGAGGTAGTGATCTAGTTTCATTTTTTTTTTTTTTTTTTTGCATGTAGCTTCCCATTAAACTGGTCAGCTTTTAATAACAGATTGAAACCGCTTAGGTCATCTTAAAATCTGGTAGTTCAGTGTCTGGCCAGTTGTGTGGCATGGCCAGCCTGAGTGGAGCTGAGTCCGGTCAGAAAGATTATTTTCTCTTAGAATCTAATCTGTGTGTTTTCAATTTTTTGATACCAATGACAAAAAAAAATTGCTGAAAATCAAAATTCTAAAGTAATAAGGTCTTTGATTAAAAGAAAAAGTGTGAGTGGTCTTGGGAGGACTGCTATGGCAAATACCCCGTAAGAACTGTCCTCTTTACGGGTCGTGCCAGTTTGGAATGCTGAAGCTTAGAGGAAGTATTGTCACAAAAAGAACAAAGTTAAATTGTTTCGACAAGCATGTGGGTGTTAATATGAAGGTTCAAAAATAATGTGAAACTTCTGGGGCCTCCCTGGTGGCCTGAGGGTTAAGTGCCATCTCCACTGTGGCCTGAGTTCGATCCCCGGCCAGGGAGGGACCCCCAGGGTGCAGCAGACCCCTCCTGTCTACCCGCTGCTCCCGCAGCAGTGGGTTTCGTTGGATCCACCTGCTCTGCTCCCCACTGTCTCTGGGGAATCTGTAGCAGTGTGGTGTCCGGAGAAGGGAGGTTCCGGGTCCCTGCCCCACCCAAGGGACGGTGGAGCTGAGCTGCGAGAAGCTGGAGAGGAGTCTGGGGAAGGGAGGCAGCAGGAAGCAGAGCCGGAAGCAGCCCTGGAGGAGGCCCCTGGAGCAGGGACGTGCGAAGAAGCTGCTCTGCTACTTGGTCCTGGGCGAGGGGGACACAGGTGCCGGCCAGAGACCGCGGTGGGGGACAGTGGCAGCGCTGATCTAGGTGCTGATTTTGCTCTTTTCTCCGCAGACTTGTCTGGCCGTTTCTGACCCTTCTCTATGCGTCCCCACCGGAAGGAGCTTCGACTGGGGCAGGCTTTCAGGCTTTGCTTTGGCCAATCCTGTTTGGGTGGGCTGTTACCCATGTGGGGACGGGGGACTTCAGGTGCTTGATTGAGAAACTATATTCTTTGTCTCTTCTATATTGTTTACTAATTGTATTAAAGTTTCTTTTCTTTAGAGGTCTATGTGTTTGGTCTTGATGCAGCGGCCGGCAGAACTTATATAAAGCAGGCAGGTTTGAGGGACCCGGGGTGCCCCTCTGCCTGCCCTGTAAAAACCCGTTTACCCCCTACACCTCTGGCCTATACCTCAGTTCTTCTATGCAATAAATAAATCCATCTTTTTTTTTTAGATTTATTTATTTGGGCATCCAGAACTGGGGTACAGGCCAGAGGCACAGGGATGGTGAGAGTCTTCACCAGAGACAGTGGGGAGCAGAACAGGCAGATCAACGAAGTGCACTGCTGAGGGGAGCAGTGGGCGGTCAGGAGAGTCTGCCACGCCCTGTGGTCACCTCCGGGGCAGGCGGGGATCGAACTCATGCAGAAGCGTCTTGAGCTTCCTAGTGCTGCGCTTTGACCTGCTGCGCCACGACGGAGGGCCGATAATAAATCCATCTTTTTAAGAAGCCAAGAGCATACTATGCCGTGTCCCCTCACGTGTGTGGACGACAGTAACTCAGAAACAGACACTAGAAGGAGCTGGTGGCTGGTGGAGAAGGCGCATTTTATCTTTTCTGTGTCTGACCAAACTGCTCCCAGAGCAATGACAGGAATGCGTGGTCACGGGGCAGCTTCATCGCTCCTTGCCAGTCAGTGCTGGGGTCCGTCCGCACGGACCTCTTGTGGGTGCTGGGTGGGGTGACGGGGTGGGGTGACCCTGCGCAGTTTGCTGAACCTTCATCCGCCGCATCTGGGGGCCACGCGGGGAGGGGGCGCCCCGACCCCGTGGCCCAGGCTGCTCCGGGAGCCTGGTCTCCATGTAGACACCCCAAGCGCCCGTTTCCTCCTTCACAAATAGCCCATCACTCCCGGAGCTCCACGTGCCGGCCCGAGGCCGCACCTGCGCGCCCGACGTGGCCGTGAGCAGGCCTCATGCTGGTGGCGTGGCCCTCCCGCCACGTTCCTGCTCTGCAGGGGCCACTCAGCCAGGGCCAGACAGGAAAGCTCCAGCGTCGTCTGGAAAGACCAGAACATCGTGGTCTCTGATGCGTGTATCTGCACGATCATAAACAACTGCAAGACGATATTTTCCAGTACAAAGCAGCACGAACTGTGCTGTAGAACAAAGACCAAAAGCATCAAAGCGTACGGTGAAGTCCTGGCGTCCACAGCGAGAGCAGAACGAGCCTGTCGATGAGAAGTCAGGGGTTTATCCCCAGGGGCTGCTCTCGGGAACATAAGGGCTGCTGTGCAGGCGCGAAACATTTTCTGCACCACACACCCGTCTCGCATTTGGTGAAGCCTGCGGGTCCCTTGCCTGACAATGTTATTTAAAACAGAATAAAACGCAGAGGACTGCAACTGACCGAGACACCACTCACTTGAGCCCACCTCACAGAGGCAGCAATTTTTTAAAGATCTATTTATTCATGCACACAGAACTGGGGTGCAGGCCAAGGGAGCAGGGGGTGAGAGGATTCACCAGAGACAGTGGGGAGCAGAACAGGCCGATGACGGAGCACACTGCTGAGGGGAGCAGCGGGCGGGCCAGGAGCGGTCTGCCGCGCCCTGGGGGTCAGCTCCGGGCGGGGATCAGTGGCTTCAGAGGCTGCGGCAGCCTGCAGGCTGCGTCTTCACCCGCTGCCACCAGGGAAAGTTTCTAAGCCACTAGTGGCCATCTATCCTAGCCCAGATCTTGTCTGAGTGTCCAGCAATCCAAGCCCACAGCTGCTTGTGAGGGACAGTGGTAGCCCTCCAATGACAGACCGGAGCCCCGCACGGATTAGCGGTGGCGGGGCCAGACCACGGCGGAGGTGTCTCTGCGGGCGCCAGACAGTGCTGAGGCCCAGCCACAGCCTGGGTGGCCGCCGGTGCGGACACACGCACTCACGCACCTGTCAGGAGGCCGCGGGGACAGCTGAGGCGATGCCGCGGGGGGCGTCTGGCGAGCCGGTGTGCATGGCGGGGACAGAATCCGGGATCCAGGGTGACTCGAGCCCAGAGTGAGGTCTCCCAGAGGGCGCTGCCGGTCTTTGGGTGCTCTCCAGCGAGGGTCTACACAGGCGGGAGTCCGGGAGGGCCGCTCCCGCCTCTTCTGGCGTCCAGGGGCCCCGGGCGCCTCCCCTCGCTCCAACCTGACTCGCAAGGTCCCGACACCCCAATGGCGGCGAGGCGGGTTCAAACCCCCCTGATGCATTTTCAAGGCTGGTGCAGGTTTGAACACCGAACCCCACTGGCACGTGAGACCCGACCTGCGCAGGGTGGGCTGTTTCTGCTGCGCCCCCAAGCGAGGAGCACCCCCTCTTACAGGAGCACCCCCTCTTACAGGAGCACCGGTTCAGAATGCCCGCAAAGCACCAGGCCAGGAGCCCAGAGGGGAGCTCAGGGGTCATGACCGACTCGGGGCGCTGCCCGGCCACCCCGCAGTCCCTCCAGATCTCAGCCGTTCCTCCACGGGGTGCCCCGGTGGGCTCTCCCCGCCCCACCCGGCGCCCCCCAGGCTCCCAGCCGGGGCCACCTCCCTCTGCATCTGTCAGTCCTGGGGAGGATGAGGGCGGCTGGCTAAGCCCCTCCAAGCACCTTCCTCGGCTGGGCGCGGAAGAGCTCAGGCGTGTCCAGGAGTCCCGAGCAAAGTAACGTCCACTAAGCACTCGGAGCTGAGCAGTGATTTTGGATTCTCAGACCAGGGCTGGGGACCTGCGCAGCTCTGGCAGGACCCGCCCGACTCTCTGCCCCCCACCCCGCCGCAGGGCACGTGCCCTCCCCCCTCAGGCTGCGAAAGGCCGGCCAGGACTTGGGCGGGAGAGGACGCTGTGGCCAGCTGAACTCCCAGGGGTGCCCGCCCTGGCCCTGGGGCGTCCATTGAGCACCTGAGGTGGGGGGTCCTGGGTCCCCGGGGCCAGGGTGCTCCTGAGAGCCTCCTAGACGGCGCAGGAGGGTCGGGGCCAAGGAAGACCCTGCGCTGCTGTGAGGGAGGAGGAAGAGCCGGAGCCCGCTGCGGCGCCTGGTGGGGGGGGGGGGCGCAAGCAGGCAGAGGAGGGGCGCCCCGAAGACTTGGGACTCCTGAGCTCCAGACCTGTCAGGGGAACAAACGCGTGTCTTGCTTTGGGCCCGTGGGCGACCGCTCCGCAGCCGGCAGGAGGACGCAGCGCCCAGCCTCTCGCAGAGGGAAATCTGCAGGGGAAGCCGGAGCCCGCGGCCGCGGGGAGCCCGGCAGCCCGGCAGCCGGGGTGTGGGGAAAAGAGGCACAGAGGTGGCTGGGTGCACATAATATTATTATTGTCGCTTCTCCTCCGTGCAGCCGCCCCCACCCCCAGGCCAAACGCTCGGCACACAAAGTGAGGATGCACTTGGGTGTTTACTGGGAGCGGTGGGCGGCGTCAGGCGCGCTTGGCCACGCTCTTGGGCGTGGCCAGCTCGAACAGGCGCGGGGAGGCGCGCGCGGCCAGGGAGGCGGGGGACACCGAGAAGGGGTCGTAGCCCTCGTTGAGGTCCTTGCGCACTTTGGGCTGGGCCAGCGAGAGGATCCGCGGGCTGGCCACCGCCTTCTTGGTGCTGTCCAGCACCTTCCAGCGAGGGTCTCGGTCGGGAACACACTTGTCCGACTGGGCCTTGGGCCCTGGAGGGAGCCGGAGACAGGGGCGCCTCAGGCACCTGGGGGGCGCAGCTCCGCCTTCTGCGCCTTCTGCATTAAGACGCCAGGTTCAGAGCACTGAGCCACAGGTGAGTGTAGAAACACAGAGGCCGGGCCCAACCCCGCCCACGGGAGCATCCTGGCCAGGAAAAGGGGGGCACCTGGGTGCCTGGGCGCTGCTGCAGAGAGGGGTGTCCCTGGGGCGGGGCCTTGAGGGGCAGGGCACTGCTCCCAGCGGCTTGCTGTTGCACCCCCAGTCGCTTCTAGAGCTGGGCCTGTGGGGGCAGCAGGGCAGGTCACCGCCGCCCAGGCCCTGGGTCAGCAGGGCCAGCAGACAGCCGGCCTGTCTGCCAGCCATCACCCCCAGGGCTCTGGGGGTGGGGGGAGGCCGCCCGGGGCACTAGTGATGGTTGCACAGTGAAGATGCTTTTTAGACTTTTGAGTTGTGCATTTTGCATGGGTGAATCATACAGAAAAAAAATTCAGATGGCCACAGATGCCAGCCAGGGGCTCAGGGACTGGTCGGGGGTGGCCTGGGCGCTGAGCTGAGGGGGTGGGCGTGCCCTTCCAGAGCCCCGCGCCCGAGGGGAAGCCGGAGGCAGCCTTCCCCATCTGCTGCTGCACCGGGGCGGGGGCTGCCCCGGGGCCCGGCCCTGCCGGCTAAGGTCCTGGGGCCCTGCTTGCTGGCCGTGGTGCCCAAGCCCTGCCCCGGCCTCTGCACGGGAGCAGCTGCACCGGCTTGGTCATGTGACTCTGGAGCCTGAACTGTGCTCAAGATTTTTTCTATCTAATTTTAATCAATGCAATTGATTTATTTCAGTGACACACCATGTGGCCAGCAGCTGCCGGGTGGACAGACCCCTCTCAAGGCAGAGGCACAGAGTTCAGGTTCCCTCTCCTCACCTCAGCTCCGGGAAGCCTGCCCAGTAAGCTCAGGCGCCCAGAGGCCACGGGGAGGCAGGCTCTGTGCGCCAACAGGCGCTGAGGGGCCTCGCCCAGGAGAGCCCGCGAGTGCCAGGGACGAGGGTTTCGGCCAGGGGAAGGGCCACTGAGGAGCCCAAGGGCGAAGTGAGCCCAAGAGGGCGCCCCGGGAAGCCGGGAGCTGATCAGGGGGTGGGGGGCCCACAGAGCATGGGGGGAGCCCCAGGGGGTCGAAGCAGAGGCGGGTGGCTCCAACTTGAGCTCAGCACGCAGGGGTGGCGCAGCCTGAGGGTGGAGCAGGGTGTGACCAGACACAGGGAGCCGTGGGGCGCC
>NW_004567126.1:31094360-31112032 GCF_000260355.1 Condylura cristata | reverse complement strand
TGACATCCGTAAGCCAGATGAACGCTGCCAACGTCAGCAGTGCAACCCCTGCCCGCGAGGGGCCCACGGGCTGCAGCCCCCCTGGTTTTGTGTCTCTTCCCTGGGGGAGCAGCCTGTGTGGACAGAGGTATTAACTGTCCAGGGGGGTTGGTTTACAGGTTATGAGGGAGGTGAAGGAAAAGGGAGGCGTAAGTCTGGCAGAAGTGGGCCTAACTTCAAGTTTCCTGACCACCACCCCATGTAGGGCCTCTAAAGGTGCAGAGCCCCAGGGGAGTCACTTACTGGCCAACTGAAGGAGGCGATTGTGGTCTGACACATGTGGCTTGGGCTTTGGCATGGGGTCCCACTCTTCCAACAGGGTGGCTGGAACCTTGGGCTTTGCCAACCACAGGATCCTCCGACTAGGAACAGCCATCTGGGCTGCCCGGGATACCTGAGACACCTGGAGACAGAATTAGAAGGGAGCAGGAAGCATCCTGTAATTCCTCACGGGGCTCTGACTCAGGAGGGCCCCATTAACATTTGAAGATGGGCTTGGTGTGCAATGTGTTTGGCAAAGGATTAGTATCTGTCATATATAAAGAGCTCCTGCAAATCAACAACGGGAGCCATAGCAAATCACAGGAGTAAGCCTAAATGGCTGACCAGCCTCTCTGTTGAGAAGGGAAATGTAAATGAAACGGCAAAATTGCACTCTATGCCAACAAATTTGGCAAAGTGAAAGATGAGAGATTACCCAGCCCTGGCAAGAACACAGGAGAAAACTCTTCATGCACAGCCGATGGGAGTAAATTGGCACAGACACTCTGGAGAGCAACTTGTCCCTCTCAAGCCAAGCTGAACAGGCCCTGGAAGAATGCCACGTAAGGCGCTCACACCCGACACGTGAGGGCGTGGCCGTGTTCACGCGGCCCGCGGCCGTGGCAGCCTCAGACACGCGCGTTGTCTGCCATCTGGGTGGAAGCAGCCACTCTCTCCCTAGGGACTAGGGAGGGGGACGGGGCGGTGGGAACGGGGTTCGGGAGCAAGGGGCTCTGGATGTGGAAGGGAGGCTGGGACCCGCCTTTGACCTGACGAGGAGGCGTGTGGTGGGGAACAGCGAGACGGGGCGCACTCTGTGAGCCCCGATTCTGGGCTCGGGTCTGAATCTCGCCAGGGGACCTGGGCGCCACAGGGGTGTGGGCCTGGAGAAGGGACGGGCGGTGCCCCCGGTCACGTGTCAGCCTTCAGCTGGATGAGATTAGGGTTTTGTTTCAGAATGGGCCGCACTTTTTTGATCTCTGCAGGGGGTTTCCTCATACCCATGTGGAGCAGAGGGCTCCGGGCCCCTCTGACTGACGGGCCAGCAAGGCCCTCCCTGTGCAGGCTTCACGGCCATGGGCAAGAGACAGCCTCACACCTGAAGCTCTGAGGCCAGTGTCCTCTCTTCCCAGGCCTTCACCCCATCCCTGAGGCGGAAAGTCCCAGAAACCTACCTCAGACATGTTTATGCTCCAGATGTTGTTCCGGACCCTGGGGGTGGCCAGCTCCCTCAGGCGGCCGGATGTTTGGTACTCCAGGGTGGACCGAGGGACAGGCCAGACGGGAGTGGTCCTGAGGGGTGTCCGCACGTCAGACCCCAGCTGGCCAGGTGTGCTTTTCCTCACCCCCTTCCTGATTCTGGGGGTACCGGGGCCTGGGACCCAGGAGGCTTTGAAGCACCTCTAGGAGGGGTCCTACGAGAACCCCCGAGGGAAGCCCCAGGGCCCGGGGCGCTGCTGCTGCTCCCAGCTTGTCGCGGCCTGCGGGGTCTTCTCCCAGCACCCGTCACTGAGGCTGGGTGAAGGGCCGGGCCGGGCTGGGACGCCAGGGTCCTGCACAGAACCCGGGGAACGCGAGCCTCGCTGGCTGGCCGGCCCCATCTCCTGAAGTGGGGTCTCAGCCCCGAGGCTCGCACCGCCCGACGCGGCCGCCCCCCACCGCAGGCGCTGAGCCTCGGTGGGTGCCGTTTGGCTGTCTGGGGCCAGAGGCAGGAGGAACCGCGCTGGGCAGAGCGGGGCTCGGGGCTCCGGGCTCGGGGCTCGGACAGACTTGGGCCGACTGACTTCGGCACGGGCCCGTGCTGTTGCGCACAGGGCGGGGTGACAGCTGTCTGAACAGCGCTGACGATCACTCTCAACCGCAGGAACGGTCCAGGCGGCGGGAGAGAATTCTGCTACAAGAATAAACAAGCTAGAAACGTGTCTCGCCACCGCTGGCTTTGTGGGAAGCCGGGGCAGGCGCCGGCACGCCGGGGGCCGTTTCCCAGGGGGGCTGGGCCCGGCCCCGGACACCCCCACCTGCTCTCGGGGAGGCCCAGCCTTGCCTGTTGCTGTTGTAGTATTCCGAGTAGAACCTCTTAGGGCGTGCCAGTTCCTCCACTCGGCGGGAGACAGCTGTGGAAAGTGGGGCAGCCCCGACTTTCAGCCTGCCCACCACCCTCAGGCTCCCTTCCCTCCCTCCTGAATTCAGCGGTCAGCAGGCTGGGAGACAGGCGGGCCTGAGGCGCTGCACCCAGACACCTTGCAGGGAGGGCGGCGGCCCCCCACCCGCGGAGAGGCGGCCCAGGCCCCAAGGTCCTGGCGTGGCCACACGGCGGGGGGTGGAGGGCCGCCGCACCCCTGCGTTTTCCAGGGACCTTGGTCATTGCTGGGGAGACTAAACCAGGGCAGAGCGTGCCCTGTTGCTTCTCTCCAGTAGTGAGCTGCCTGCAGAAGCCCGCGCGCACGCCCGTGGCCTCCTGAGCTGTGGAAACCGTGTGCAAGGGAAGGCAGAGGTCTTTCTGTGAGGTCGCACCACCCCATTTCAGCTGCCGTGGACGTTGGGGTTCCCCTAGAGAGCTCACCTCGTGCCCCTCTGCCCCGCTTCGGGACCGCCTCCCCAGGGGACAGAATCCAGACAGGAAGCTGGGCAGGGCAGACGCTCCTGGGGGGCGTGCGGCAGGGGAGCAGCGGCAGGGGGCAGAGTTGGGGGGGGGCCAGTGGTCTCCCCTAGGCCGCGCACAGGCGGGCGAGGTGGGGGTGCGACAGGGGGCGGGGCTCGGACAGACAGGGCGGCCGAGGGCCAGGACTGGGACTCTGCAGCCCGCTGCCGGGGCAGCCCCGCCCACCTGGCACAGTGACCGTGAGAGTGGTGTCCTCGAGGAACTTCTCTGTCCAGTACACGGATGGCCTGGAATACAGCCAGGCATGGCTCAGGGTGCGGGAAGCCGGGCACAGGCTTCCCGTGCCCTGCTCTGAAACAGAACGGGCACCCCAAAAACAGACAGGAAGGCGGCGAAGCAGGGCAGGGTGGCCGGAAGAGGAAGGGAGGGTGGCGGGAGAGGGCGGCACGGAGGAGCTCTGGGGCTGGGGTGCAGATTATTTTGAGCAGGGCTGGTGTTCAGAGAAAGGGGAGCTGGAAAAAAAAAAAAAGGCATAACTAAGAAAAATGCCAGGGGCCCAGGGCGGGAGCAGGCCCACTGCAGAGTGGACAGAGCACAGGGTGGAGCGGAAGGGCCTTGGGGCGAGGGAGTCCCCCGGGGAGCCTGCCACCCGCCCTGTGCCTGGAGAGGAGGAGCAGAACGCAGGTGACCAGACCCCCGGCGGTTCCCCCCAAGTGGCAGGAGGGAGCAGCAGCTGCCCCAGGACTCACCAGTAGACACAGAACTGCAGACTCTTCATGCGCGGGGAGACCCAGGTGAACCCCTTACATCTGTAAGCCTTCCTGCAGGGAGACAGGGCCCCCACGGGCCGCCATGCTCCCGCAGGCCCCACCCGGCCCCCGGCCCCCTCCCTCGGGCGTCGTGGGGTGACAGAGGCAGACGAGGGCGGCCTGGGGGTCGAGCGGGGCCAGGCCGCTCCCTCCTGCAGCCCCGCCAGGCTCACCTGTCTCTCAGGACTTGCCAGCTGACCTTGGGCCTGGCCAGGTCACAGATCCGCCGCCTCTTCCTGCATCTGGTTTTGGGGGTGCTGGGGGATCCCTGGGAAATGGACAGCTGGCTGTGGAGAATCGGATGTGAAGGTCACACGCTCCATCGCCCTGACCTCTCCTCCCAGGGGGCCCTCTAGGGTGAGTGCTGCTGTCACAAGGACCCGTGTGAGCCCGCCTTGACCGCCAGGCAGAGGCGCCTCCGGTCAGCCCCCTCCATGAGATGGAAAAAGCCTCGTGGGATTGTTGAGATAATTAAATAAGACAAGGTGTGCTCATCACCAACGCGCCCCAGGGGAGCGTGGCTACGAGGAGCACCCTCGGGAGCCCCCAGAAGGGAGGAGCAGGGCTTCTGCACCCCGGGTCTGGCCCGTGCTGCCCCCAACCCTGCCCTGCTCCCCTGCTGGGGGGGACCACTCCCAGCGCCCCTGAGGCCCACGCCGCCCCGCCCCGCTCCCACCTCATCTCTGGCACGTCTTCCTCCATGTCCTTCTCCAGAACACTCTCCAGCCCCGAGAGCACCTCTTCTGGGTTCTGGGTGTCCAGGAATTCCTCTCCGTTCACCTCCTCCTCTGGGAGGGCCTCTTCCTCTTGCACTTCGAAGCCCAGCTCCCTGTCATCCAGGTCCTGGGACTTGGTCGAGTCTCTGGACCTTCGACTCTCGAACACCGTCCTCTGGAGGCTCGCGGCATCCTCCTGGTCCACGGGCTCAGACGGGACCTTGGTCTCTGAGCTGCTGTGGTGGCCGTTCAGCGAACTTGGCTGGTTGTCCTCCATGGACAGCTCCTCTGGACCCGCAGTGCCGCTCCCTCCACACCCAAGTGTGTCTGTGGTCACCTGGCAACACAAGAATGTCCCGCCTGCGTTCCGGCTCCACGTTCTGCTGCCAGCACGGCCTCAGGGCCCTGGTGGGGACCCTCAGGGGTCAGTGTGGGGCCACCTGCTGCCCCAGCCATGGCCCCAGCCTCTGACCTCTCCTATCTGGCTACCCACACACCTCTCGGCTGGATTCTCCTCCCCTGACCGCTCAGGAAAACAGCCCAGTCCTGGACCTCTCTGTCCCAGTGAAAGGGGACAAACCCAGAGAAACGGGGTCGACCCAGGGGTGGCACTCACCCACACTCTAGAACTGCAGGACAGGACCCGAAAGCAGCACGTGTGAAACGGAAGCAGGGCCCCCCAAACTCCTGGACCCAGCCCCACTGAGGGACACGGGTGCGCTGTGCCCCTGACTCTGCTGAGCCCCGTGGGGGCCCTTGGAGCCCTCCAGCCCACCGCCTGCCCTGGACTGGGAAGTCCAGTGGGCCCAGAGGCAGGCTTTTCCCCTTTCTGTCAGGCTCCAGGTGGGCTTAAGAATACACCACTTTGATTGGCGTTTGACCGGCACCAATCAAAGAGCTGGAGTTGGACCCACCCCCTCCTTTTTAGGCAGTTATGCAAATATGGTGCAGCTCTCCAGCCCCTCTGGTGGCTATGCAAACAGGGCTCTTAATCCTCCCAGTGTTGATTGGAGCTTCCCTGGGTGTCATCAACTACAAGGACCAATCAGGTTCAAAAGGTGGGCACCCTGGGGGTATTTAAGCCCGGCTCCCAGCAGCTGAGAGAGGGCTTCCCTGGGGCACCTGCCACGGGTCGGACACTACTCTCTGTCCCCTGGCACCAGGCCGACTTCCCTGGCCTCCGAGGCTGTCTCTGCATTGCCTACTGAAGGCCACGGGTCCTGCCCAGATGTCTCCAAAGAGTCGCTGCTGGTGGCTTTGTGCCCAGCATCTCTGAGAGCTGTCACACTGGTTCCTCTGACGCCCGGGCACTGGCCCCTGCTGCTGCTGCTTTGGTGTGGGCTGGCCCGTGTCCGGTGCTGCCCGGCCTGGCCTTTGAACTCCTGTTGCTGACTGCTGTGGTGCCACCTCGGCTAAGACCTTCGAGACCTTTCTGCCTTGAGGCATTCACGACCCTAGAACCATTGCCACTGCCTCTGGCCTTGCCCCTAACTTTTTCCTTTTCCCAGCTTCTCTCTCCCTGGTGAAGGGTCCCCGTTGTAGCTGAACCCTGGCCTGAGTGGTCATGCAGCTGAGCGCACAGGTGAGCTCTGCTTCAGAACAATAGGATTTATTTACACGGGGAGAAAGACAGAGTCAGAGACCCGGGGAAAGAGGAGAGAATTTGCAGGCTGGCGTGAGACCAGATGCTGTCTGTTGCACTGACACTGAGCAAGCCGGGGACAGTGGCTGGTGGGCCTTGCCTGCGCACTGGACTGCAGGACATGGCCCCGAAGTGGACAGTGCAAGAGAGGGGAGTGGGGGAGAATTTACAGGCTGACGTGACCAGATGCTGTCTGGCCTACCCAGATGGTGTCCACTGAGCAGAGACCGAGGTCCACGCCTAAGCTGTCCGAGGCCCCCTCAGGCAGGATTCTCCAAAGGCACCCCTGTTTACCCGCAGTTTTACTTCTGCACCCCAGCAGCTTAGTGGCCCAAACTCAGTGCTTTTAACTACCGAGAGCCTAGCGGTGTCCCTGCCCAAGCCTGGGCTTGGCCCAGAGTCCCCCTCAAGTCACCCTCTACCAGCACGTACCCTCTCCATTAGGGAATGGAGTCTAGAAAGTGCCACCTTCTACATCAGGTTGGCTGTGAACGCCATCTACTGGCTTGGAGGCTGTTCCTCACCTGCCTCCCACAGGCCAAGCACAGACCATCTGTCCCAGAGACATTGCCTTGCAGAGAACTTCTTCCAATCAGCCAGACCGTCCAAGTAAACTCTGGGTAGGAATAGAGAGTACACCTCCTCTTAAGCCAAAAGCAAATTTGTGTAAAGTACTTAAACACACACCCAAAAAATACCCCAGAAGCAAAAATCCTAAGAGGCTGAAAATGTTCCCATGTATATAGCCACAGAATCTCCCAAAAGACAAAAGTCAGCTTCCACACACAACACCTTATCAGAGTCCCCAAACCAAAACTGAGCGGCCAATTCGTTGCATGGTGCTGGGGCCCAGGACTTGCAAGCAGTGAGAAGTAGCACCGGGTCCCAACTCAACTCATCTTCTGTTGCTGCATAACAAATCTCTGCATCCTTGAGGCCAACAGAGATAACAGGCTCTGATCGTTCTAAAGGGCACCAGTCAAAACTGGGGCTCACTGGACTCAAGTCAAGATGGGGGCAGGGCTGATTCCTTGCAGAGGTTCCCAGGAGGATCCCACCCCCGGTCACACACAGTACATAGAGGAGAATGGATACTCTGTGCTGTGTCTATGCGAGGGAGTAGTATACAGTCCTGAAAATGGGTGGCCCATTGTGGCCCACAGCCCTGACTTAGCTCATAGATACAGTTGAACATATAGAACCAATCCACATGCCCCTATGTGCGCTCAGTGGGACTTAGAACAAGGGAGGGAAAGGTGGTGGTAGAAAGGATTGTTTGGGGGGGGTTGTGAGGTTGATTGTGTTGATTATGTCCTTATTCTCTGGTTGAGTGTTCTCCATATTGTGAATGAGTGGGTGAGTGAAGAATACATGATGGGGTTAAGAGGTGCCGTACAGACTGATGACCGCACTGTGAGGAAGGGCAGATGACCGTCTCCCTCCGCCACTGGAGACCCACTCAGCAGAAGGGAGGGGGGGAGGGAGGAGCCACGCAAGAGCCATCAAATAACTGCTAGCGGTCTCTGACATTTCCTCCACCTAACTAACTCTTATGTCACCCACAGAGAGCAAGTGCCTGGGCTGAGCCCAAGTGCCCAATTACAGGAAATGAAAAGCCATCACAACTCGAGGCCTCGCACTCGGGGATCTGGCCTGAAACCACCCCCTCGGTCCTGGTGGAGCTTGTCAGACTGGCCAGTAGGGCTGCAGGGTCCCCTCCCTGGACTTTCACGATGCCCTTACCGATCACTTCCTTCTAGAAGCCTGCCCTGACCACTTAGCTGATTCCCTACCTAAACCACAGGAATGTTGTGCCACAGCATGTACCATGATCTTACTTTACATTGCGCCTTTAACAGAGTATTTTCCGGCATTAGTCATGAGCCCCGAGCGCGAGCGCGCAGGTGACTCGGGGAAGGAGGGACGCCAGGGGCAGGCACAGCGCGCGACGACCGCACGGGGGCGCCCCCTCCCGAGAATCTCGGGCCCGGCTGCCCGCAGCGCCGCCCAAGCCTGGCCAGGCCCGTCCTGCGAGGTGGGCTTCGTTATCGTCACCCACTTCTACCCAGCCTCTCGCCTTGGACTCGTCCCGGGCCGGGGGGCCGTGGGAGGGGACAGACGGGCGAGAGGCCGCGGGGGCTGCCCGCGGCCTTTACTGGACTTGGACTGTGACTTAGCCCGACTCGCCTGGCCCCTCGGCCCTTCCCGCGGCCCCCGCCAGGGGGCGCCGCGCACCGGCAAGCTGGGACCCGGCAGCCCTGCTGCGGGCCAACCCCGCGGCTGGGCACCCGCGCAGAGGGGCGGCGCTCTGGGGGTGTCGCGGGGAGCCTGTTTCAGTACATTCTTTCCTTTGCACCATTACACAGAAGTATTGGAGTTGTTTTCTATCGAAGGTCTCATCTACTGAAGCATGATTTGGTTTGCTGAATTGTGGCAGAACTTATTTAGAATACGCGAGGTTTGGGGGTCCCTGGCTCCCCCTCAGTCTGCCTGCTATTAGTCTCACTTGGATGGGTCCACTCATGTCTCTTCTGGGTCCTGAGCAAGGGTGGGGACCTGGAGAGGCCTGGACACCTGGACCCAGCCAAGCCCACAGATGGACGGGCGGCCGCCAGGCCGCACGCTAACCCCGTGAGCGCCGCCGTGCCGGGGTGCACAGGCGCCCCGTGACCCCAGAACAGGTCACTACAGAGCCACGTGTGCATGGGCAGCAGAGCACAGATGCTTCTCAGCGTCCACCTCGGCGCTCAGGTCCCCGGGACCACTCCCGCTGTCCAGACAGGTCAAGTGAGGAACGGGAGGTGCATCTCCCCAGGTCCCCAGGTAAGAGGGGGGCTACGTGTGCACCAGGGCCCCTGTTGCTGTAGTCCTCGCTGTCAAGCCTGTGAGCGCGACTGCCCATCTCTCTGCTGCCCCAGTTTCCCCAGCTGTGAAATAAACAGCCGGGCCCTTTTAATCAAAAAATCAAAACGCACAAACGTCCACCACGTGGCCACCGCGGCTGCAGTGCGGCGTGGGCCCCTCGGCCCAGGCCAGGGCAGGCTCAGACCCGAGGGTGCCTGCCCCTCCCCTGGGAGCCCGCCTTCGTGGCCCCACCCTCTCCCGGGCCTGCCGCTCCCTCTGAGGGGCCCTTCCCCCTCTGGTCTGGTCCGGCCTGCCCTCGCCCTCTGGACTGTCCTCTCCCCTTTCCCCCCTTTCTCAGTCCCTTTGCCCAGGCTGGCTCCCGGAGGCCCCACCCAGGCTCCTCCGAGCTGTTGCCTGCTGACCTGGCCACCGGCTGGTGTTGCCATGGCAACTTGCTTGGGTACCAAGACACCCCCCCAGCCGGCCATCACTGGAGCAGCTGGTGACATTTGAGTTCGGACGGTGGGTTTGCCACGAGCACCGTGTCCCGTGAAATCCCCAGGTCTTGACGGGTTAGGAGAGATCCTGGGTTTTAGAATATCCATGAGGGGACTCAGATGGCGGGTTTGGTGCGTGGGGTTCCTGGGCCCCTCTGAGAAATAATTCAGCAGATGCTCCCGTTCATCAGCACAGGCAAGTTTATTAAAGGGAACAGAAAACGGCAAGACAGACGCCTGCAGGCACGGGTGGGCGGGAGCTGCCTTGTGCAGTCCGCAGGAGGCGCACCACCTTGGGGTGGGCCAGGACACCTCTGCCCCCCACCGCTACCTAGTAATCTTGTCTGGCCCCGCCTCCAGCTCCAGGAAATTTCCATCTTAAAATGTCCTACTTGAAGCTTCCATCCTGTGTAGAGTTTGTGGGTGAAGAGGCGTGGCACTTCCCCTGTAACAGGGGGGTCCCCGTGAAGGGAGGTTCCAGGTTCCGGCCCTCTGAGAAGGGGGTCTGGGCAGGGAGGAGGGAGCTAGAGAAGGGGGGTCCTGGCCGGTGGGGTCAGGGAGACCTGGAGGAGGCGGCGCCTGCCCTCGGCCTTGGACTCGTACCAGGGCCTTGGGGGACACGGGAGGGGACGCCTGGAGTGGAAACAAGTAGAGACGTGAGAGACCAGGAGGCTGACAGTGGCGGCCTTGACCTTGACTTTGGCTTTGCTCCAGCTGGCCCTTCCCTGTGGGTCCCCACCAGGGGGGCCTCAGACTGGCACGTCTTCAGGCCTCAGCGCCCCCCCCGGGCCAACCCTGTTGGGCTGGGCATCGCCCGACGGGACGGAAGCTCTGGGGTTCACAGGGAAACTGCCTGCCCTCCTCCCCTCTGTAACTGGTGAGCTACTGAAGTTCCGCTGGCCGAGGATGCTTGTCCTCCTGCGGATGATGGCGGCACCCCTGGGGTCCCGGGGCCCCGCGTCTGTCCAGCAGCACAGGGTGGGAGTGTACGGCCAAGCCCCACCCCCGGCACGTGAGCGCTGCACAGCTGAAAGTGGGCTGTTTGCAGATGCAGCGGCACCAAGAGGCGGTCGCCTCGGTGACCCCAAGCCCCGGAGTGGGCTTACAAGGAAAAGACCGTGGACGACAGAGGTGGAAACTGGGGTGATGCGGACACGAGCCAGGGACACCAAAGGCTGCAGCACCCCCAGAGCCTGGGAGAGGGGTCTGGGCGGCTGCCCCCTGCAGCGCCCAGGAGGTCTCACCCTGCAGACGGGACTGAACCGCCCAGGCTTGGGATGGGAAAGAGCAGCGCCCTCTGCTGGTGAATTCGCCGGGGCAGGGGCTTGGACAAGCACTTTGCTGAGGCACCAGGGAGGATGGGGGGTGGGGGGCGCGTCAGGTGGCTGCTCTGGTCTGGGGGCGCCTGCAGCACCCCTGAGGAGATTGTGCGCCCTCGCGGCTTGCCGCCGATTCCACCTGTGTCCCCTGGGACAAAAGCCAGGTGGGCCGGGCCTGATGGTCTGGTCTCGGCATCACACACACTCTGCTCTGGGCGGTCACAAGGCCCCCGAGTCCAGGCGGGGACACTGACCCTTCTCTTGCTGGGAGCAGGTCCGGTTCTGCAGAAACACGTGGGCCAGAAGCCCCACCCGGGCAGCGGCCTTCCCGGAAGCCATGTCCGGTGAGCAGGAGCCCTGTCCGTGGGCTCCCCTGGGGTCCCCAGCTCCCAGCAAAGACTGGCAGGTCACAGGGATGCCGCGACAGCCAGGCCTATCCCAGAGGGCCCTGTGTCCCCTGGGGTGAGTCACCCCGGAGAGAGCCACCTGTAAGACAGTGACCAGCGGGCCAGTGGGGCACCCACACCCCAGGGTCCTGGGCCCTGCACTGGGCTCCTCCCGGCGCCCCGGTTCTAAGGAGGGATGGCAAGCGGAGCGCCCACAGGCTGGAGTCAGGCTGGGGCTATCGAGCTCTGGCTGGCCTTGAACTCAGAAGTGGCCGCTCGGAGGCCGCCTTGTGCGCCTGCCCTTCCCAGACGACCCGCGTCCTGGAGGCCTGCGTGAGGCTGCTGCTGTTCTGAAGTCGACTTCGCCGTCCCTCACGCCGTCCCTCGGCTGGAGTCAAGCTCAGCACCCCCCCACGGGGAAACCGAGGCGCGCGAGGGGGAGGAGCTAGCGCCGGTCCTCGCAGGCAGCGGGTCAGGCTGCAGTCAGGGGCCAGGGCCGGCTTCGGGTGGGAAGGCGCCGGCGGCTGGGCCGGGAGCCAAGGGGGCGTCAGCGGGCGAGCCAGGTGGAGGCGGCAGCATCTGTGTCGCCATGGCAGCCCCTGCGCTGGGCTCCCCGGGAGGGCAGCGGCGGGCAGCCTGGTCAGCCGCAGACTGGGCAGACCGGGGATGGGCTCGGGGCCTCGGGCTGGGCCCTGCAGGGGCTTGGCAGCCCCCGGCGCGGCTCTCTCCAGATGGGGCCGCTGGCAGCAGGTGGCAACAGGGGGATGCACACCCCTCTCCCAGGCGGGCGCGCCCCCCGAGGACCCACAGAGGCGCGCCCCAAACCGCACGTGGATCTGCTCCTGCCAGCCCACTGGGGGGTCACGGTCTCTGGGGCGGCCAGCCTGGTGCGCGAGGCCCAGGTCCCCTCCCGGAGGGGTCATTGCCAAGGGGGGAAGCGCCCTGACGTCTGGTGACCATGCTCGCTGTCACCCCCAGCTGCCTCACCAGCACGGCTAGCCTGCAGGGTGCTGGAGGGGAAACTGAGTCACAGAGCAGGGAACTTCGCCCCGTGGCTGGAGGGCAGGAAGCTGGGGTGGGGCGGGGCAGGGGGCTGGGGCGCCAGGGGCTGTGGGAACCCAGCGGGGGGCTTGAGGGCTCCGTGTCTGCATTCAGCCCTGTTCAGTTTCCCACGCGGCCGGGGAGTTCTGGGGGCCGCCCCCCTCCCGGGGCCTCTTTCCCACGTGTGGTGGGATCGCAGGCTTGGTGAGGGTTCGGCGCGTCCTGCTCACCCGGGTGGCCCCAGCACAGCCCTCGGGTGCGCTCGCATCTCAGACCTCGGAGGAGTCCTGCAGTGTCCCCACGGTAGGAGGGGAGACAGGCCCGGAGAGCCAGAGCCAGGCTGCCGGGCTGTTTGTGCGGCCGCAGGTCGGCAGCAGGCTCCTGACCCCGGGGCCTGGGCAGGGCGGGAGCCAGCTGCCCTCTGGGGTGTGCGCAGCTCCCCGCTCCCGGCTCGTCTCAGCTTCCTTTCTTATTGAAGTCATTTTTCTCTGCCTGTCGTTGTGGGCCCCCGCCCTGCCCTCGGCTGGCAGCGGAGCGAGAAGAAAACAAAAGCTTAATTAAGTCCCACTCTGGAGAAGGGGGCAGGTGCAGGCCGGAGGCCCAGGGAGGCCGCTCCGTGGGCGCAGGGTGGCCTGTGATCATCGCCCTGATGTGATTATATTAATCAGCACCGCTGTGCGGCGCGGGCCAGCTGTGCGCTCGGTCCTTCCCCCTCCCCCGCCCTGGCCCAGAGGCCCGCGGCGCGTCCCTGCCTGCCGCGGGCACCGGGCTGTGATTCCCCACGGATGCTGGATCCGGCCCGAGGCGGAGATGCCCGCGGGGTGGCGCTGGGGCCAGCGACGACCGTGTGCTGCGGGGTAGGTCTCTGAGGCCAGGAGAGAACTGGCCAGCCACAGGAGGCCGGGCAGGGTGGTGGGAAGGGCAGGGGCAGGCAGGGGCGGCGTGAGGCTGAGGCTGAGGCTGGGCGGCGGCCAGCAGCCAGCTGGGCCGGGCCCCCCCCTGCCTCGGGCTGTTCCTGCCACCTGTGCCCTCCTGTCTCAGGTTCTGGGCTTCTGCAAAGCCCGCGGTGTTCACGCCTCTGGCTGGTAGACTCAGCCTCACCCTGGGCACCTTCTGGGTTCTGCGGGCACAACCCAGGCCTTCAGGGCCCTAGTCCCTTTTCGGAGTCAGCCTGGGGCTCCCTAGCTCAGGGCTCTTCCTCTGTCCTCGGACTGGAGACCCCGGAGGCACAGCAGGTGAGAGCGCAGCTCCCCGAAGCCGGCCGCAGCCTCTGCAGCACAAGTTCGATCCCCGCCCCGGAGGTGACCACATGGCCGGCAGACCTCTCCTGTCTCCCCGCTGCTCCCCTCAGCAGTGGACTTCCTCCATCTGCCTGCTCTGCTCCCCACGGTCTCTGGTGAGTCCTCTCATCCCCCGCACCTCCTCTTGGCTGTACCCCAGTTCTGCATGCATAGATAAATCTTTAAAAAATAAATTAATAAAATGGTGCATGGTTGGGATTCAGGCACAGCCGAATCCAGGTGTCCACAAGCCCGCAGGCGTCTGAACCCTCACTCTGCCAGCGGTTCCCTGTGCCAGCTCCAGTCTGAAGAGGGGGCACTAGTTTGTGATGTGTGCCATGTTAGGTGCCAGCGTCCTCCTGGGCTCGGGAAGCTCGGGGTGCTGTCGGGGGGGCTCCTTCCTTTGCTTAAGACCCCCTGGGTTGGGCTGCGTCGGGTGCAACAGAGCAGGCTGATGGCACCCGCGTGGAAGGCGGCACCCACACTGGCAGGGAATACAAGCGGGCCTGACTTCGCCCGGGGTGGGGCTTGCCCCCGGGAGAGGCAGCAGGCTGAGGCCCAGCAACGTGGAATGGCAGGCACACGGTGCTCACAGGGCACGTGGCCTGCTGGCGTCGTGCTGGCGCTCGTGTGGACGCCCGCACTGGCTCCAGGCACACGCCACCGCACGCACACACAGCCACCCACACCACGCGTGCACACGCACAGCCACACGGGGTGAGTGGGCGTGCACGGGACCCGCGTGCGCACCGGCCGGCAGCGGGGACGGGGGAGCAGTGGGAGGGCGCCCGGCTGTCCCCGGACACATCCTCGCCCCACCGGGCCTTGCTCGCCGGTCCCCAGCCCTGCACACAGGTCCCGCTGGCTGCCTGAGGGCCCTGGGGAAGAGGTGTGAAGGACGGTGCTGGGCCTCGGGTCAGCCCGGGAGCCAGGGCCCTGGCGAGGACCTGCCCTGTGATGTGGGAGCCGGCTGGGGGTGAGGCAGTCCCAGAGGCTGTGGGAGGCGGCTGGCCTCGGCCAGGGCCTTCATGCCTGCCCCAGACCCAGCTGCGCTGTGGAGCCCCGGGGCCTGCAGTGGGAAGTACCAGCCTCGCCCCCAGCCATCTGGGGTGAGTTTGAGGCCAGCTCCTTTCTGCCCTGGGCATGAAGCAGACTCACCGGAGCCAGGAGGCGGAAACCAGGAGACACGGCAGACCAGCCAGGGCAGCGGGCGCGCAGTGGGGCTGCACCCGGACCCCGCCCGGCTCCTGGCCCCTCACGTGACTCGGGCCTTCCCGTCTGGGCTTAGCAGGCTCTGCAAGGGAGTCTTGTTCCAGCGTACAGCAGGAGCCCACTCACTGCCCGTGGCAGGGGACTGGATGGCCAGCTGTGTCTGCCCTCCCGGAGGCTGCCCAGTCCAGCAGGGGTGCCGGTCCTGCCGCCCTGCACGGCCAGTGCTAGCCCCTGGCCGGGAACGCCGAGACGCGGGCAGAGGCCGGCTGGGCCGCGCAGGCCCCGAAGTGCAGACGCGCCTCAGAGACGCCTGTGTCTTCCCACTGCGGAATCTCATCCAGCCCTGATGACATAATCCTGTGCCTGCCTCCCAGCGTCCCCATCTGGGGGACTAGGGGAGCGTTGCCTGGGAACTGCTGCCTTTTCCAGTCTTGCCTCTCTCCCCCAAGTGGGCTCCGAGGAGGGACTCGCATCCCGGTGGAACAAGCCAGCCAGAGCCAGGCCGGCAGCGGGCCTCTGGCCATCAGTTTCCCCACCTGTCAAATGGAGCTGATCGGAGGCAAACAGAACCCGCCAGGCCCAAGCTCCGGACCCGGAAGACCCCACAGACCCGGCGCCTCCTTGGCACCCCTGCTGGCCCCCACAGGCAGGGGTCCCCCGCCTCCGCGCAGGCACCCCGCCCAGCCCCCCTCCATCAGGACGAGGCCTCTTCTGGCGCACCGCCGCACGCACTCAAGGGCAACATGAAAAGGCCAGGTTGGAAAAGCAAGCTAAAAATAGCACCGGAAGAGTTCCTTAAGACAAGGGAGCCGAGGGGGTGCAAGGGGGAGACCCCTGCCCTGCACGGCTGGCTTCCGGGTTCCCCAGAGCCCGGCAGGAGCCCAGCGGCGACGTCGGACCAGGCTTCCGTTGATTCACCCGCGGGCAAGGCCTCCCGGGTGCAGGCGGAGTCAGAGGCACCTTCGGCCAAGAGAACCCGGACGGACCCAGAGCTGGGCCAGCCGCCCTGCAGCCTGCAGCCCCGGGGTCCGTGGGCGCGGAGCAAGGGCTCCTCTCCCCGCTCGAGGGGCTGTGGGGGGGGGGGCATCGGGGACACCGGACACTTGCTGCTGGCCCTGGCCCAGGCGGACTCTGAGTGTTGAGACAAGGCCAGAGGCTCCTGGGAGGGGCGGGAAGGGCTTCCCCCCCACCCCCCGCGCACTCCTGAACCACTGCGGCTCCTCACCTGGGGGGTCCGGGAGGGCTCTGCGCCATGTCCACCCCAAGCAGGAGAGCAACCTGGAGGGCTGAGAGGCTGGGGGAGCTTCTCCACCCCCAAGGCGCCCCCACCCTCCCTGGAATTCAAGGGAGAATTCCCCTCTTGTTATTAAACAGCCAACGAAGCAGGCAGATCTCCACCCCCGCTTTCTCGAAACACCTTTATTGCACTAAAAACAGCATTTATAAACAAACACACGTGGGGGAGGGTTTCTTAAAGCTTGATCCACAGTCAACTTCGAACACAAAGACACCAAACAGTGCAGGGACTATAAAATGTGGGCCCGGAGTGACCAGGGCGGGAGAGGTGGCGCGGGGGAAGGGGCCCGCAGGCCCTCCGGGCCTCTCCAGCCCGCGGGCTTGACCCGGCAGGCGCGTTCCGGAGTGAAGGGGGAACCCCAAGGCCCCAGGAGCGGGCAGCAAGAAGGAGCAGGCTGCAGTCGGCGGGGGCACGGTGAGGGCCCCTGGCTCCCAGGGCCCCCCACCCGCAGTCTGGAGGTTGTGCTGGTTTGTCTCGCTGGACATGTGCGGGCAGAAGGGGACACGTGCTTCCCGGCCTGGCGGAGGGCGGCCCCCACCGGGACGCGGGAGCCGAGGGCCGGGGGCATACGTGAAGAGGGCAGGAGCGTGCCAGGCCCCGTGGACTTCTCTGGCCCATCTCTGCCCGCGGGCACCGGAGCGCGTGAGGGCCGGGCCGGCCCTGCTTCCAAGTGCGTGTCTTCTCAGGAAGCTGGGAAACCGCAGAGAGCCGGCACCCTGAAGCAAGCGAACCCCAAGGGCCGCCGCCGGCCCCCCCCACGCAGGACCCGCGTGGAGTAAACCGCAACCACCGGCTCCCTCACGCGGTGCCCCTCCCCCCACCACCTGCGCCCACCCCAGGGGCGCCCCGGGCGGGTGCAGGGGCAGCTGGCCCAGCTGCCAGGCTGGGTAGGGGCAGCTCTCTGGCCTCTTCTCTGCCGCCTCCTCCGAGGGGCCACAGGAGGGTGGGGGGCTACTGGGCAGTGTGGGAAGAAAAGCCCCCCCAGGAGGGCGGCCCCCCAAGTTAGGAGGCATCAACCGCTTCCTCTCCCGGGCCCTCTACTGCCAGGCGCTCGCCTGGGCACCTCCTCCCAGCCCCCACAGTGGCGCCTGGGAGGCCAGGGCTGCCCAGCCCAGCCTGCCCCGAGGCTGCCGTGCACTGGCACCGCTGGCCGCAGCCAGGCGGCACGGCTCTCCTCGGGAGCCTCTCCCTCTGTGCCCTCTGCGCCCCGTGCAGCCCCGGGAAGGGTGCGTGGCCTGGAGGTGTGTGGCCCTGGGGGGTGGGGGGAGCGCCAGCCTCGCCCACCTCTGAAAAAATTAATCCGTGAAGACTAACATGCACCGGCCGCCCAGCCCAGGGCAGCCCTCCCCCTCCCAGGCGGCCGGGGAGGCCGCTGCTGCCAGGACGCGGCTGGACGGGGAGGGGCCGCGGTCCTCTGCGGGGAGGACGGGGCTTCACAAGAAGGGGAGCAGGGAGGTGAGGGGCAGCTCCTTCTCGGCCAGCAGCGTGTCCCGCTTGAGGCTGCTGCCCTTGTTGACCACCTTGATCCTGAGGGCCAGCTTCCGCACGCTGGCGGACCCCAGGCCGTCGAAGAAGAAGTCCTCGTTGAAGACGGGGTGGCGGCTGTTCTTGATGATGGTGCTGCGCTGCTTCTGCAGCTTCCCGGGCACCAGGCACAGCCCCACGCAGCAGTTGATGGTGCGCGCGTCGCAGAGGCGGTCGTACAGGCCCTCGGCGGCCAGCAGCCG
>NW_004567126.1:31084833-31094134 GCF_000260355.1 Condylura cristata | reverse complement strand
CGCCGGGTGCCCGGGCTGGTGTCGGGCGTGCTGTCGTCCGCCGACAGCGAGCCGTGGCGGCCCACGGAATGCTTGAGCTGGCTCACCTTGGCCTGGCTGTCCTGGGCGAAGCCCTTGAGCAGCGACATGGAGCGCGAGAGGAGCGGGGAGCCGAACGGGGAGGACTCGGCGGAGGACCCCGTGTCGCTCTCCCCGCCGCTGAAGTAGCGGCCGGGGCTCATGAGGGCCCCGCCGGCCTCCCGGGGGGCGCCGTCAGCCCCATTGGCCTTGGCGCCTGCCTGGCGGCGCCCGGCCCCCGGAGAGCCCACCTGGGACAGGGCCCCGTGCTCGCTGTGGAACAGGGACTCCTTGCGCCGCGTGTGCGGGCTCTCGGCCAGCGTGGCGAAGCCGTAGGACGTCTGCGCCTTGGGCACCGAGGGCAGGGCCGCGGCGCCCGCCGCCAGGGCGTCGCTGGCCGCGGCCTCCTCCTCCGGCCAGTCCTCGGCGCTCTCGATCTGGATCACGTGCCGGGTGGCGGCCTTCAGCAGGCTCTTACTCTCCGCCGCCAGCTTGGCGGGCAGCCGCGGGCTCCAGGGCGCCCGGCGGGGGGTGGCAGGGCCCGGGCTCGCCTCCTGCTCTGCCGCGGTCGGCCCCCCCTCAGCCTGCCCCTCCGTCTCTGGGGGTCCCACGGGCAGCTTGGGGGGGATGAAGAAGTCGGGGATCTTGTCAGGCGTGAGCACGTTGCTGTACAGGGGCCCCTTGGAGGCCTTGTCTCCCCCCTCGCCCCCCGACGCGCTGTTTTCCCCCGACACCCGGAGCCGTTCCAAGAACCACATGTTGGTTTTCTTCATGGGGGCGGTAGGAGGTGGCCAGGGGGTCTCTGCGGCGTCTGAGAAGAGAAGAGGGGTCGGCAGCTGCGGGCCCTCGCGTTCCTGGGGGGTGGGGGAGGGAAGAGAAGGTCCTCACACCTGTTTATGGAAGTTGCCTGGACAGAAGGCCGGCAGGGTCACCCTGTGGCTCCAGGTGGGGTTGGGGTGGGCTTAGCCCCCCAGGGCTGTCCTCAACTTCCCTGCAGGAAAGCCTGGGGAGGTGGGGGCCATCCTAACTCTTGGGGGGGCCCCAGCGAACAGTGGCCCCTCTGGCCCCCATCCCCATTTTGAGGATCTCAAAGCTCTTTCTAAATTAGGCTTCTACATTAGTCCGGAGGGGAGACACGGGGGGCGGGTGGACCCCCTTCCCAGAGCCCTAGTCCTACCCTCCCCTAGCTCCCACCCACCTGTGGCTTCTCCCTAGGCAGAGGGTTCAGGCATTCGCGGCTGGGCAAGGGAAGGAAGGGGAGCGTGGGGGCCGGCGGGGCAGCGAGCTGACCCCTCCCCCTTCTGTTCCCCATCCCCCCCAGTTCAGCTTGGGGTGAAGACGGGGTCTCGGTGGCCCTCGCAGAACATGGCAAGGTGCCAGAACTCACCTGCCCGAGGCTGGTGCGGCGTCGGCAGTGGGCGGGGGTGGGCTGTCCCGTGGACACGGACACGCGAGGTCTCGGCACCTGGACGCGGCCGGAGCTGCCACTCGGCGCAGCGCAGTCGGACTCATTCACCGGCGGCGGCGGGAAACCGCCCAGCCCCGCGCCGCCGTAATCCTCCTAGTACTGCCGCGGCGGCCCTGCGCCCCGCCCCCGCCGCGGCGAGACCAGCTCCCCGCGATGCTTGCAGGGTGGCGCCCCGTAGTCTCTCGGGACCCAGGGCCCTGACGGGGAGGTGGGCGAGAAGCAGGGGCTGTGCAGCTTGCGGACCACCTCTGTCATTTAAGTCTGAGGGTCCCGGGAGTCGTGGGCCCCTGGAAACCCCCAAATCTCTGCCCCAGTTCCCCTGCGAAGAGGCGCAGATCCATTTCGCCGGTGAGCAACCTTCACAGCTAACGAGGATGACGAAAACAGCAGCAGTAATAACAGCCACAACTGAATTTATTGAGTCTTTAAGGACGCTTGAGGTCCGCCCCAAGTCTGACCCCACAGCCACCAGAGGGCAGGTCCCAGGGCTGCGCCCAGACGGCAGACCAGGGCTTCCTCCTGGACGCCCGCTGAGGTGGTTGCTGGTTCAGGGCACCCGCTTGGCCAGGCCAGGAGGGGCCCCTGGAGCACCTCCTGGGTGGGGACACTGATGGAGGCGCTGGGGTGCGGCTGCCGCAGGGATGCGGGCCCCGGCTTTGTGGCCACCCTGCGGGAGGGGTGCCAGGGAGAGCACACCGCAGGCTGGGGCCCCCCGACAAACTACAGCACGTGATGGGGGAGAAGGTGCCAGCCTGCGCCTCACAGTTCAACAGGGGGAGCAAGACCAGGCCTACGACAGCTCCTAAGACCACAGGATGCTCCCCGGCATCCTCCCGCCCCCACTCCCTGCCCACCTACCCAGCCTCAGTGTGCCCCTTTTGGGACCCTGAATCAATCCCAGTGTGGGAGGTGCTAAGAGCCCCCACACTCAGGGCTGGCCGGGTGGGGCCCTCGCTGCACTTGTGGTAACTGTCCAGGTAATTGTCCAGCACGCGTCCTGCGTTCTGCGACTACCCCGGGCCTGGCCTGGCCCGACCAGGACGGGGCTGCTCTGGGGTGACCTCTGGTCAGCAGCAGAGAGAGGGAGGGGGTGCGGGCCACGCGGTCTCCCCAGCCCGGCCTTCCTCTCGAACTTGGAAGGAGTGGTTGAGCCCCACGGTCCAGTTGTGAAAGCCCAGTACAGAGGCGGCCACGACCTCCCGGCTCTGCTCAGCCACGAGCTCCCGCCCCTCTGTCCTGGGCAGCTCGGCGTGAGCACAGGGGCGCGTGCCCAAGAGCATGCCACTCGCCGCCCGGCCCTGCATGACCTGAGAGCCCCCTCTCCACCTCAGTCACCGTAAAGAACACCCCAACTGCCACTTGCTCATGCCCGGAGGAAAGGTGAGGCCATCTTGCCCTGCCCTGCCCCAGACGTGGGGGGCCCCACTGCACTCTTGCCAAGCGCGGGCGGGGGCGTCATTCAGGGAAGACGAGTGGGGAAGGCGCTGAGGGCCCCGAGTCGCCTCCCTCCACTGCAGGACAGGACAGTGGACGGGGAGTGACCGGCTGAGCTGAGAGGCGGGCAGTGTCGGCAGGCCGGGCTGGGGGGGCTCACTTCTGCGCACCCTGCCCAGAGGCAGAGGGCCTGGGAGGCGGCGCTGTCCTCAGTCCCTGCGCTAAGGAAATCAGGACACTGAGCTGAGTCGCCGCCTGGGCGGGAGCCCTAACGCCAGTCCTTCCTGCGCGCCTCCTGCGTGTCTCCTGGCCGTGGCCATCAAACCGTCCCCGCATCAAGGCAGAGTGAGGATGCAACAGGTTGCACGTGAAGAGCACACGTGTGTCCTCTGCTGCTGGTGGGGAGCGGGACTGCGTGGGGCGGGGCTTGCCAGGCTTTGAAGCAAACCCCAGAGCCCCCAGACCCCGCCCACCGCCCAGCTGAGCCCTGCCCGGACCGCCTCCCCATCACATCTGGGGGCTGGAGAAACTGCGGCCCAGAGAGGAGGCCAGTGGGCAGGGGTGCCGAACAGGCCCGGGGGCTGCCCGGCACCCACCCTGGGAGAGGGGAGGCGGGAGGCGCCTCCCAGCTGGCTCAGGTCCCCGTCGATAAACAGGAACCTCTCCTGGCTAACAAAACTCCCACTGTCCTCTGCAACTGCCCAGCCCCCGCGGGCGCTGCAGCCTTCTGGAATCACAGGTGGCAGGCTGCTGCACCAGGCCAGGTGGGGAGGCCAAACAGGATGTACCTGAGGCCCCTCCTGCTCTGAGTGCCACCTCTCGAGGGTGCCCGGCGACCTCCCACCGCCCTCCCCAGAGACCGGCCGGGAGGGAAATGGCGCAGACCGGGAGGGGCGTGGGACCGGCCAGGAGCCAGGGGCCAGGAGCCAGGCCAGAGTCTTAGTTTGCCCCGGGAAAAGCGAGAGGGAAGTGTGTCAGCAAGCGGGCGAGACCCAAGGCCAGGCCCGCTCGGCCGTGCGGCCCGGGCAGGGGCTGTTGCCTGGTGCTCTGTCTTCGCCTCCTGAAAAGAATGGGGCTCCCGGGAAAGGCCCAGACCCCAGCAGCGCAGGCTGGCCTGCTGCAGGGGAGGCTGTCACCTGCCGTCCAGCTGAGGCGCAGGGGGACGTGTGCGCCCTGACTGCAGAGGGCAGCGGCCACAGGCGCCAGCCAGGCCCCACCGCACCTCTCACGACATTTTTCAGCTGAACAACTGAAGGTAGAAGGGGGCAGAAGACAGGTGCGGGGGCCTGCAGCCCAGGGAACAGCATGGGGGGGGTGGAGGCCCGCCCCCCCAGGGCTGTGGCCAGTGACCTCATCTCCAAGCCTCGGTGCCCCTCGTGAGTGGGGAGAATTTGCGCAGTTTGTGCAGGTCTCGGCGCAGGGTCGGGGTGTGGGGTGCAACGGCTGGGGGCCCTGGTGTCAGAGTGTGGGTGGAGACTGGCTGGGGGCAGGTGGCACCGTGGACGCGGTGTGGACAGCGTCTCCAGCCACCGTTCTCTGGAAGCTGACTCCTGGGCACGGCCCAGCCCGGAGCCGCCTCCCTGCCTCCATCGCCGTGTCCCTGCTTGGGAACATACCACCTCTGTGCTGTTCCCTGCTTGGGAACATACCACCGCAGCACCGGCCCGTGCCCCCCACCACCCCGTCTCCCCTCTGCCACACTGACCTCCCGTCCCTGGGCTGCCGAGCTCCTGTGCCCCTGCAGGGTGTTAAAGGCAGTTGTGTGTGTGTGGCGAGGGAGGTTGTGGCTGGACTGCTGACGGGCGATGGGCGATGGGCGGTGTGAGGTGTGGGTAGCTGAGTGGCCAGCGGGGTACGTGGACAGGAAGATGGGCGTGTGACGCACAGACCCACGGCTCTCAGTCTCTGGCTCCTGCAGCCGGAGACTCGACAGGGTCCCTCTGGCTCTGCCTTGTGGTGGCCCCAGATGCAGGCAGACCAGGCTGGCTTTCACTCACACACCCGTCCCCGGTCCCCTGGCCAGGTCGCGGGGCAGACCCGGCCGGCCACAGAGCAGCTACAGCCTCACCCAGGGGCCTGGGGCCTCCAGGCCACTTTGGGAGTTGGAGGAGGGTCCGGGGGGAGATGGGGCCTCTCTGAAAGGGAGTCTCAAAACTAATATGAGGGAAGGTGAGGGTCCTCGCGAGCAGAGCTGGCCTCAGAGAGAAGGGGCTCTGAGGAGACAGCCGAGAGAGCTGGGGTACCTGAGAAGTAGGAGTCCGTTCAGGGCTAAGTTGGAGCAATTTGGTAAAGAAAACAGGGGTTTCCTGCCAGGTATGCTGGGGTGTCTTAAGAGAAAGGCATGTAGCATTTGGGACACAAACTAGGGTGTTTGCAAAGAGAGGTTGGGGTGTGCTTTGTCTTAGGGTGTAAACAGAGGTATCTGAGAGATGTTGGGATTCAGGCGTGGAACCCCACACGCTCCCCAACAGGGAGTCACAGGCCCCCCCCAGGCCCAGGCTCTCCACCCCTGCAGCGCCAGGGAGGCCAACCCCAGGAGACCAGCCCCGGCCTAGCCCGAGAAACCCCCTCGTGTGCAGGCGGGGTCACTCTCCCCACGGCCACTCCGGGTTTAGGTACCAGCAGATGCCGCACCTCCAGACCAGCCCTCAGCTGGACAGCAGCCCTCTCAACCACCCCCACTGGACCAACTGTCTTGGAGGTGCTGGGTGTCCCCTGTATCCCACTTCAATGAGCCCCCACTTCAGTGTCATCACGGGCCTTGGCCCAAAGCACCTCAGTTCTCCCCCAAAAAAGACAACTGTGCACCAATGTTTCAGGAGGAAGAACTGAGCCCGGTGAGGATGGGACCCTGACTGCAGCCCGGGGCCTGGGGCTTCGCTTTCGGGGGAGAAAGGCCCAAGGCCAGCCAGGCCCAGGCCTCCTTGCCGCTCACGGACCTCAGTGCGGGCCCCAGCAGAGACTGATTTTTGATACATTTTCATAAAGGCAAGAAAAGGTTCTGTCTTTGGTATGTACACCCTCACTCCAGGCAAAGGGTGCAGGCAGGCAAGGGTCTTGGGCCCCCTACCAGGGCCCTACTGACCAGCCCAGCCCAGGGCTGGCTGGAGGAAGAAAGATTCCAGAGACCCATGCAGAGGAAGGAGAGACAGCAGTGGCTCGGGCCTGAGCACCTGGCGGGGGTCCAGAGAAGGCCACGACGGGGCGTCTGGGGCGCGGGCAGGAGTGGGGCTGAGAACCATCACCTGGAGGAGAAAGGGGAGAAGCCCTCAAGGGTCAGCCGGACCCCCGCCCGAACTGGGCCCAGCATCAGTGCCCCAGGCCTCAGGTACTCGAGGCGAAGCGGCCAGCCTCAGGCCGGCGGGCCAGCGTCCGGCCCAGACCCGCGTGGCGCTGTGTGGCCCAGACGAACGCCTTATCCGCCCCGCTGCCGCGTCTTCCGCGGACCGAGCGCTAATTATAGTGCTGCGTGGCACCTGTGGGTGTCGGCGATGACACGCACAGCCGTTACTACTGCCAAGGCTTTCTCTCTCGGTTCGCGAGCCGCTTTGGGGGTGAGGGGAGGCAGGCGGCTCCCGGCCACCGCCACGTGAGACACAGCCCTCGATCCCACAGCCCCGCTGTCCCAGGCTGCCCACGCCTAGGCCTGCTTGTCCGCCTGCAGCCCAGGCCTGGCCCCACGAGCAGGTCTCCTGGGGGAGGGGCAGGCGGGGGTCGCCACGGAGCTCCAAAAGCTGCTTTGGCTCAGCCCTTTGGGGTCCACACGCCTGTGCCCTGGCCGCCCCCTCCCCAAGCCAAGTCAGCTCTTGCCTCTCCCTTCGCCCGACGGATGCCCACGTCCCCTACCTCTCTGGTCCACCGACCCTTCCCTGCCTGGCCGCCCCCACCCCAGAGCCACCAGAGGCCCTAAGTCCACAGCCCCGCCCCCTCCCACCGCACCCGGCCCACCCACATGCCTCACACTCCCACCTCCCAGCAGGGATCCAGGAGCGTCACCAGCGGAGCAGCTGCTGGGATGACTCAGCAACTCCGCGCCTGGGCACACGCCCACCCGGGGCCGCCCGCAGCCCTCACAAGGGCCAGAACGTGGACACCCCGGGTCCACCGCGGACGAAGGGGTACGACGCGGCCGGCCGCAGATGCAAGGATGCAAACGTGTGCCCCAACGGAAACATCACGCGGCACGAAGGGGGGCAGCTGTGACCCTCAAGGCCACGGGGAGGGACCCTGAACACCTGACACTCGGGGAGAGAAGCCAGGCATGAGGCCACGCGGCGGAGTCCACGGGCGAGGAACGGTCCGGACGGGCACAGCCCCAGGGCGGCTGATGCTCGGGGCGGGTGGGGGCTGGGGGGAGCTGAGGCATCCGGGCGTTAGACGGGGGCTCGCCGCTGCGTGCCGCGCTGGTGCTTCCAAGGGCGACTTCTGTGGCCTGGGAACTGGAGCGGCACTTGTCTGGCGGCGGCCCGCGCCGCCTACACACCTTGCTCAGGGCTCCCGCTTGACCACGCCGCGCAGGTGCAGCTCGCTCTCGGCGGCCACGATGGGCTGCCCGTTCTGCAGGTGGTAGTCGATCAGGTGGCTGATACTCTCGAACAGCACGTCCTTCGTGCGCACCTGTGGGAGAGCCAGCGTCAGCCCCCGCGGGCGGCCGGCCACGGCGAAGTCCGTGCCGCGCCTGGGGGGCAGGGCACCCGCCCAGCCCGAGCCCAGCCCGAGCCCGCGGGGCCGGAGAGCCGCAGGCTGACCACGGCGGCAGCCTCAGACGCCACAACTGCGTGTGGACACGCCAGGATTCTGGAGACGCGTCCTGCCGGCGGCGGGACGGCCGGCGCGTGTCCCTGGGCCCGGCCGGCGCCTGCTGGGGAAAGGCGTCTTTGCAGAGGCAGGGAAGGGGCTGACGCGAGCTGCTCCTGGACTATCTAGGAGGCGCTACCCCCCGTGGCACACACCCTCACAAGAGGAGGAAAACCCAAAAGCCTGGACGCAGAGACTCGGGGAGGCTCGGTGAGCATCCGCCGGCAGGTCAGGAGCAGCCGAGTGTTGGGGGACCGCAGAACTGGGAGGCAGGCGCAGAACAGATCGTCCACCAGAGGACCCAGCCCCGCAGGCACCTTGATTTCAGACGCCTGACCTCCGGCCTCGAGAAAAGTACTCTGCGGCTTTAAGCGGCCCAGGTTGTGGTTAGGGAGAGCGGCCCCAGGGGACACACCTGAGGGCTGGGAGACACACCCCGAAACCAGAATCACCAAATCCGAAAGTCACCTGAGGCCTAGCATGAGGTCTTAGCGCCCCCAGGCACTAGCAGCTGGGCGCAGTGCGGCAGGTGCCCCCACCCAGCTCCAGCAGGTCAGGCTGACTGGGGAGCGCGGGGCGCGGGCACAAATCACCTGCGCGCAGGGAGCCCGCACTTAAGCCGACTTTGGCAGAATCTCCTTTGCAGAAGCTCTGAAGCTTTTCCAGGCTTAGGGGCTGCTGATCTAACCCTGGGGATCCCTTAACAGACAGGAGGACCGGTCTCAGAGCCAGACCAGCAGTTTGACACAGGGGAGAGAGCGGCACCCCCACTCCAATGCTGTCCCAGAGACAAGGAGCCCCGCGGTCCCAGGATGGTTCTGAGGATAAAAGGGCTCAGTGAATTCTGGGAAGGGTCTAATGGCCCAGCACCTTCTCATTGGGAAATTATATGCAAAACCCAAAGCCCTCGGACGCTGGGAAATGTATAATAAAGCCTAGAACGCCTTGTAAATTGGAAAATGTTTTGTAAACCCTAAAATGTTTCAGAACTGGAGAATACCAAATCGGAAGCGAGGTAAAAAGCACGGCTGTGTTATTGCCATGGAAGATGGGAACAAACCCTCCCAAGCTAAGGATGCAGTGAGGCGACCGATGGTTAAAAAAAATTCCGGTTTCAGAGATGCCAAAAGGAAGGAAAAAACACCTGGATCGGCAGCAACTCAGTAGACCCCAACAATCCTCATAAAGTGAAACATGAGCCCTGAAACACATCAGGCCGAAGCTCGGACGCCTCCGGATTACTGAAAACAGAATGTGCGCAGCAATGCTGCTTGCCACTGGCAGAGGCGGACTTTGGACCCCCGGAAAGGCCCTGAATTGACAGGGCCTTGTGGCTCCCAGAGTGTCTGTAGACCGGGAAGTCCTTTGCAAACTCCAAAGTTCTTAAACTGCAAAATATTTTGATTCTAAAGTACTAGGGGGGGAAATGAACAGATCTGTACACACCCGGCTTTCTGATCTGGAATCACTTGCACACCCCAAGGGCACTGAGAAGGTCCCTGGGTCCTGGCAGAGGGGAGCTGCCCCCTCCACCTCTCCCAGCCT
>NW_004567126.1:31081456-31083546 GCF_000260355.1 Condylura cristata | reverse complement strand
GGCTCCTAGGAGAGGCGGGCAGGCTGGACCGCCCGGGCCCTAGGAGAGGAGGGGGCAGGCTGGCAGCGGCAGGTAGCCGTGCCACGCGGACAAACCACTCACCTGAGCCCCTTCCTCATCAAGTGGGGCTGTGGGGCAGCATAGTTCAGACACCCTGGGGTGCGGAGCCCCCGTGGAGAGAAACTGCTGCCCCACGGAGCTGGGGCATCCATGGAGGGGGCCACCCAGCCTCCCCGCAGACTGGGGGTCCCCTGGGAAGCACCCTCGCCCCCCCCTCGAGCGGGAACGCCGCAGAGGGCGAAAGCGGCTGGCGGCCTACGTACGCATGTCGAACAGGTCCTTCTTGGGGCTGTCCTCAGGCTGCGGGGGCGCGGGGGCATCCAGGCCCTGTGTGTTGACGTACAGGTGGTCCTCGTAGTCTTGGGGGCCTCCGGCATCCGCCTGCACGTAGCCGTCCCCAAGTGGACCTGGAGCGGACAGGAGGCGTGGCGGGGTGGGGGGAGCCGGGGAGGGGCCCGCTGGACGGAGGCAGCCGGAGGACAAGGCCCTGCCTGGGCGCCCCGGGCCCTCCAGGAGGGAAGTGGCCTGATGTCCGTCCACACAGCCTCAGGAGCGGGAACCTGAAGATGCCCAACCGGGCCGTGAGGCCCCAGATGCCCGCATCCAGGGAGGGGTCAGTGCCCACCCGGGCCCCCCCCCCCCCCCCCCGGCCGAAAGGTGGTCCAGAACCGTCTAGCTTCCGAAGAAGCCAATGTTTACACTAAATCTGCACATTAAAACGTAACAACAAAAGTGCCCCTATTACGTTATCAACATGGCAGGGAAGGCCCTGGCTTCTGTGCGGTCTGTTCTAAGGTTTCCTTCCCTTTCCTTTCCACACTGCGCTTCTGCATGTGTGAAGCAGGGCGGGCTCAAAGGCCACAACCACAGGAAGCGCAGCCTGAGGGGAGGCCGCGCCAGGCCTGGACCACAGGTGAGAAGCTGGAGGGCAGGAGCCGCGCCCTGGCCCGCGCCCCAAGGGCGGGAGCCGCTGGGTCCATGAGCTCCGCGTCTGGTGTGGAGCACGTCAGGCCTTTTTCCTAAGCTGAGCTGTTCGTGTATCTCTCTCAGAACTATCCATCTCTGAAAGTCTCCGTTGTATTTGGTTTGCTTTCAAGATGTATTTTTATTTTATTTATGCCCACAAGAGCTGGGTACCAGCCAGGGGTGCGGGGGGCGGGGGTGAGAGGATCCCCAGAGACAGGTTGGGGAGCAGGACAGCGGCTGGACTGAAGCCCACTGCCGAGGGGAGACAGGAGAGGTCTGCTGCGCCCCGGGGTCCCTCCCTGGCCGAGGATCGAACTTTCCTTAGCTGGAGACAGCTGGACAGCGCTGAGACTTTAACCCCTGCGTCCGGGGGAGGCCCTGAATGTCCCAGTTCTTAATGCTTGACGGGAAGTAGCTATCTTGTAATACATCACGTGGCCAAAGCTTGCAAACGTTATGATCCGCATGAGCATGAAGCTGAGCGTGTGCTGGCGGGCTGACGGGGTCAGAAGGTCCAGCCCAGGCTTCGCACTCAGCCCAGAGATGGCACAGATGCCCCAGCCCGGCACTGACGTGGGCGGGGCTGGGAGGTGCCGGCGGCCACAGGCTGGTGGGCGAGGCCGCAGTGAGGCGCGGTCCAGCTGCCTCCGTGAAGTGGCAAGGACCACGCCCCAGAACTCAGCTTCCACGGGGGGCGCGCAGTGGCACCAGGGGGCATCTGCCGCCGGGGATAGAAGGGGAAGCAGGACGACGCCGACCGGGCCGCAGCGCGTAGCCTGGGAGTCGGAGGCCGGGGCCTGGCGCTTCCACGGCCCTCGACTGCGAACAGCGGACGCGTGCTCAGGGGCAGAGAACTGCTGCTCTGTCCAAACAGCGTGCACAGGGGCCTCCCGGTGGCCGGGGCCAGTCTCAGCTTTGCCATCACCAAGGCCTGGGTTTCACCCCAGGCCAGGGAGGGACCCCAGGGCGCAGCAGGCCCCTCCTGTCTCCCCACTGCCCCCTCAGCAGTGGACTTGGTCGATCCACCTGTTCTCCCTAGGAGAGGAGGGGGCAGGCTGGACCGC
>NW_004567126.1:31073865-31080195 GCF_000260355.1 Condylura cristata | reverse complement strand
CCTAGGAGAGGAGGGCAGGCTGGACCACCTGGGCCCTAGGAGAGGCCGCCACTCAAATCGAGGCTGGGGTATTCAAAGCACCTGTGTCCCCTGTCCCCAACTCAGGCTTAAAACCGAGGCAACAGATGAGCACTTAAAGCTGAGTTTAAGTGTCTGTTAACCAGCGCAAACACTCCAGGATGGATTCTGTGCTGGAAAAGGAGAGAACAGGGCCCTCCCTGGTGGGCAGCGGGTCGGGGCGCAGCACTGCAAGCCGCGCAAACGCTTCAGTGCCAGTCTGACCCCCGCCCGCCCCGGAGCTGACCCACAAGGCGCGGGCCTCTCCCGGCTCGCCCGCTGATCTACCTGTTGTGCTCCCCACTGTCTCTGGTGAATCCCTCTCACCACCCCTGAATCTCTGGTCTGTACCCCAGTTCTGTATGCATAAATAAATCTTTTAAAAAAAGAAAAGAGAACAAGTCCCAGCCCGTGACCCGACATCAGGTCTAATGTGTCGCTGTCCGGACCGAGGGCTCTAGGCGGGAGGAGACAGCAGACTGGGAAGCTGGCCCAGAGCTGTGGGCTGGAGCCCCCCCAGGATGGCAGGAGGGGAGTCCTGACCGGCGCTGGCCCTTCCGCGCCCGACTGATACCCGACTGCCCCGGGACTGCCCTCCCCTTGCCGGTACCAGTTCAGCAGGTACAAAGCCAGCAGCCCAGAGGGGCTGTGCTCATCAGCCGGGCGCAGCCTGCGTTATATGAAGAGACAGAACTAACGCACCATAACTGTTGCAGGTAGGGGAAAACAAGCCCCGAGGGGACGCTCAACCAGCAGAACTGTCAGACAGGATGGAGGCCTTCAGGCCATGGAACAGAGGCCGAGGAGAGACTCCGGGGACCTGAGGCAGTTAAAGTCAGAAGGAATGGAGCTAAGAAATACTATAATCAAATTTTTAAACACAAAGGCCTCCACGGATAAGCAGATCAACAGATAAATGCCGGCAACGGAGAGAATTAATGAGCTCGAAAGCACCATGTCAGAGCACACACAAATAGAACAACAAAGAGAAAAGAAAATTTTAAAAATGAAAATGGTTTCAAAGCCCTTTGGGAGAGGCTAAAGAGAAATAGCATCTACATGCCAGGATCCCAGAAGGAAAAGACAAAGACAAAGGCGCAGACATTTTATTTAATGAAATAATTGCTGAAAATCATCTCATTCTGGAAAATAAACCAGATCTGATCCAGGAGACCCAGAACCCCAGCCAGGCACATCACAAAGCTGTTGAAAGCCAGCAACTAAGACGGAAGACTGGCAACATCAAGACAGAAAAGTGTGACCCACGATGGAGCGCGGTCGGCTGCCAGCAGACTCCTCAGAAGAAACTTAACCAGCATAAAGGGACTGGCAGCAGAGACTTAAAATGCTTCAAGCAAAAAAGATTTCCAGCCTAGAATCCTTTGACCTCCAAGATTAACATTCGAGAGAGAAAGAAGAGTCAGGTGCGTGGGGTTCTATCAGATTCCCTGTCATAAGCCAGTGTTGCCTCAGTGAAAAAAAACACCAGAGAGGTTTCCTTAATCATTTTTACAACATGCCAACCTTACTCTAATACAGAGACCAGCTACAGACAGCACAAGAAAAGATAATTCCGTCAGATCAATATCACTAATGAACATCAGTGCAAAGATCTTCTAGAAAATCAAAATCAACATCACATCACAAGGTTTATCTATCGTGAGCAAGTGGGATTTATTTCAGGATACAAGAATGGTTTAATAGATGTAAATAAGTCAATGTCCCACACTACATCAGAGTGCTACCATAATAATACGGTAATATCAACAGATGCAGAGAAACCATTGGATAAGATTCAGCACTCATTTATGATTTTTAAACTTTAAGGTAGGTATAGAAGAACCCGACTTCACTATAAGAAAGGCCATATATCACCGGCCAGCAACCAACAAAATACACAGTAGTATTATGAAAACTGAAAATTTTCTCCTTCAGACCTGGAACAAGACAAGATGCGCACAGTCACCACTCCAGTTTAACGAAGTAACAGGGGTTAAGGCCAGTGCTATCAGACAAAAATAGGAAATAAAGGGAATGCAATTTGGAAAAGTGGAACTAGCAGTATTCACGGTGATATGATATTACATATGGAAAATCCTACAGATGTCACCGAAAAGTTATTAGAAATGACAGATGAATGCAGCAAAGTAGCAGGTTACAAATCAATACACAAAACTTCCTTGCTTTTTTATATATAAGCAATGAACAAGAGAAATTAAAAGAATTCTGCTTATACTAGTTTCAGAAAGAATCAGATACCTCAGAATTAACCCAACTAAAGTGGTAAAGGACCTAGCCAGCGAGAAGTAACGTGGTATTAAAGGACGTAGGTAGCTTCACAAGGAGGTGGAAGGCTATCCCATGCTCACAGATGGGGAGAGTCAACAAAGTGACTACCTAAAATGATATGTAAATTTAATGTAAATGCCATCAAAATATCAACAATAGTTTTCAAAGAAGTTGAACAAAAAACATTGGAATTTACATGGGTACAATCAAAGGCCTCAAACTGCAGAAGCAATCCTGAGAAAAGGGGAGAAAAATAGAAACAGCATGTTACCAGACACTGAAATTAACTAAAAAGCAAATTTAACTAAAAACAAGATGGTACCGGCACAAAAACTGACGTGTGGCTCGAGGGAGTAGAATCAAGCCCAGTAGTAAATCCACACACATAGCAGCCGTGACCACACAGGAGGGAAGGGGCCGCAGTAGATGGCGCTGGGAGAATTAGAAAACCACTTATAAAAGAATGAAGCGGAATATCTAACTCCCTACACCAAAGTGAAGTCCACATGGACTTTCAAAATTAGATACAGAGCTTACGACAATAAAACATAGAGAACATTAGCAATCTGTTCCATGACAGCAACAAGGAGGTGCTTGTGGAGACTCAACCCTATAGCAAGGGAAGTAAAAACGAAACAACCGGGATGACCTCAAGTCAAACAAAAAAAGAACTTCCAGGACTGTAAGGTTACAAGACTGAGCAGACACCCTGTTGGAGCGACACTGTCAAGCCTCGCAGGAGAAGCAACACAGGGAGAAAAACGTGAAGGGGTGTAACAGAGGCCCCGGTTCCAGCGAGGAGGGGCTGACCCCCATAATCGGAGGGCCCCCTGTCCATACCTGAGGGGCCCAGGTCCCACTGCAGGCCTCGGGCATCTCTTCGAGTAGAAAATGCTCCCTGAAAAACAGAGTGAGGGGTCTCATGAGATGGGCGTGCCCCCCGCCAGCAGAGCACCCTAGCCCCAACCAAGCCCTCCTTCGTCGCTAGAGACAGGCCAGGAAGCGCATCCCCAACCTGCCCTCGCTCCTCGGTCTCAGCTGTCCCCGTGCCCACCGAGGCCTGCCTGCCTGCCCACCACCCGCCGCTGCCGAGCCTCAAAGCCTTCGCCCTATCCAGAGGATGGTCTGTATTCTCCTGCACCTGGCATATGCTGTTCCCTGTGCCTGGATGCTGTTCCTTGCACTGTTCTCCTGGGAACTTGTATTCACCCATCAGGGCGAATATTCCAAACGCCACTTCTCAAAGAAGTGCTCCCGCCACGACCAGCTTCTGTAGTGCTCTTTTTACCTTCCCTGGGAGGGCTAGTGTCTAAATCTAAAGCGGCCAGAACAGGGTCCAGGGGATCTGTGCAGTTTGGGAAAGAGGACAGGAAAAAGCGGGGGAGGCGAGAGATAACCCTCTAGCTTCGAGAAAGAGGTAGAAGGAAACGTTAGGGGTCAGTTCGGGAGGCAGCACCTGGGCACATCCCTGCCACGGTCCCTGTCCCCGGAGACCCAAAGAGGCTAACCTGGCCGAGGACCCCGAGGGCACAGGGCTGTGTGAGGGCGAGCCTGGAGTCCACCAGCCCGCCCAGGGGTGGCTCCTTGCCCGGGATGCTGTTGTAGTAATTGTGTTCCGCCTCCTCCTCGTCCCCCCAGGCTGACTCCTCTGGGCCGCTCAGCCTGGAGACAGACAGACAGCAGGAGCACAGGCAGGCCCAGCATTCGGGGCACAGGGAAGAGGGGCCTCCCGGGGTACCCAGTCTTGCGGCTGGAGCTCTGAGGTGACTGGGACAAGCCAGGCCACGGTCTGGGGCATCCCTCCTGCCCCTGGGTGGGCGGGCACCCCTCCTGCCCCTGCAGCTAGCCGACAGCAGGGCCTCGGGGAAGCTGGACTCTGCTTCTTCCCGCCTCACTCAGCCCTGCTGGGACCTGCAGCCAGGGTCGCAGTGGCCTCCACGGCCCCTCGCTGCTGGCCTGGGGACGACGCCCTGTCAGCAGGGCCCCGCCAGGCACGGCCGGGCACTGGGCGCTCATGCTGCTGTGTGGGTGGGGCACACATCTTCCAGTTCCTTCCGTGTACATCCAAATCTTTATCAACGAACTGGTATTTCAGCAGCTGAGGGCGGGGGCCAGGGCGTGTGGCACTGCCGTGGCAGTGGCTTGGGGTTGAGAACGGCTTCCATATTTGAAAGCCACAAAGAAACATCCAAAGGTCAGCCGTCGGCGGCCAGGGAGTCACGGGAGATTCAGATTCTGGTGTCCATGGATAGGGCTGCTGGCACGAAGCCGGCCCGCCCTCCGAGTGTGCCCACAGCGGCTCCCCGCCTCCGTGGCCTGACCAGAGAGAGAAGGGCCAAGCCCCCGCCAGGCCCGGCCCAGGGAGGGTGGGGGGAGGCAGCCGGTACCTTCCCAGAGGTCCCACCACCTTGGGCGGGCTGTGCAGGTACTGCTTGAAGCGCAGCTCGAAGGCTTGGCCCACGGTGCTGATGACGCTCTGCGCCAGGCCCCCGCAGCACTCCAGGATGTGGCAGGCTGGGAGGGCACCGCGTTGTGGGGTCAGGGCCCCCGGCCAGCCAAGGGCCTCCGGCACCCCGCCCAGCCCCACGGCACCTCACCTCTCTGGTTGATGGGATCCTTGGCCACATAGGCCACGTAATCTGTCATGTCCTGGGGAGAAAGTGGGCAGGTGGGAGGAGCCACCAGCCTGGACACCCCAGCAGGTCTCCCTGGCTGCCACACCCAGCGGGGCAGGACAGAAGGGCCGAGTCCACTGGAGCCCTGGCCTTACCGTGTCGCCGCCAGACGCGAAGGAGATGGACTGCATGTGGTGGTTGGCGATGATCTGACCAAAGAGAGACATTCATATCACAAGGGTCCCCCTTTTCAGGGCCAGGGGACGCTGGGGTTCAGGGCAGTCTCTGGACAGAGCCACAGGGAGGGAACTGGGAAGAGCTACACGATCTGGGCAACAGGGGGACCCAGAGTCCAGCCAGACGGGCGCCCCCAAGCCAGGCGCCCCCAAGCCAGGCCCGCTGCAGCGGCCTCGGCAGCCAAGCGCGTGGGGGAAGGGCCCGGCCCTCCCCGGGGGGCACACTGTCTCGGGCCTGGCGGCTGGCCGGGGTCTGCCCGGCCGCCCTGCCGAAGCGGCAGCCACTCCCAGGCGCCCCCAAGCCAGGGGCTGCTTGAAGAGGATGGAGCGGGCTGGGACAAGCTGGGGCACAGCAGCCCCAGAGGCGGCATCTGAGGTCTCACACCTGAGTGTGGTGGCCCCACCGGCTTGGGGGAGCACAGAATCCCCCTTCTTGTCCTGCTGGCGAGCAGCCCCCTGCCCCTGCTGGCGTTTCTGCGTCCGCAGGTTCTGTGTCTCTAGGTCTCTGCGCCTCAGACGAGGGGTGCACATTGCAGGAGTACCCTGAGATGACAGGAGCAGGGCGGCCTGGGCGGTCACGTCGGCGGAGGGCTCCGCCCTGCTGGAGGTCACCCAGGCCCCTCATGCTCATGTCTTGCTCTCTGTCCTACTCTTCTTCCTTTCTCCTTCCTCTGTCCCTTCCTCCCTGCCCTCCCTGTCTGCCTCCCTCTGCACAGCGAGGGGGCTTCCCCCTCTGTCCCTGGAATAACACAGAACACAGACTCTGCCCTACAGCATGGCGTGAACATCCTGGGGCAATTACTAGATTCTTGCAGCTTTCAGCCATGAAAGCGAAAATGAGCTACATAAAATAAATCAAAATTTCCTCTCACTTTAATCACCCCTGTGCTGTCTGCATACCAGGCAGGATACGCTGTTAGAGTTCAGATGTTTTCTTCTCCTTATTTTTTACGGCTTGGATGTCAGGAATAAATTATACCGTACATGAAGAAGGTGTTCTACCATGGAGTTCTTTGGCGTTTGGAAAGGCAGCTCCACTCAAATAGTTTATTTAGGAAGATGGCTTTATGTAAACTAGCAAAAGGTCTGTGGCGTTTTTTCATACACTTGAACAGATGTAATAAAGCTAACAC
>NW_004567126.1:31067404-31073765 GCF_000260355.1 Condylura cristata | reverse complement strand
CGCGGACTCGCAGACCCCGCGGACCCCGCGGACCCCGTGTACCCCGCGGACCCCTCCGCGGACCCTCCCTGTGCACGCGCAGACGCCTGGCTGGCAGGCACCCGCCGTGCTCACTGCGGTGAGGCAGACAGGTGGGCAGACAGGTGCGCACTCACCCACACTCAGCGGCTCGCTCACACGCTCACTCGGCCTCACGCATCCCCACTTGCACACGCAGGTTCGCGCCACACTCACAGCCCCGCGGCCACCGAGGCAGCAGAGGGGACTCGGACGCAGGGCTGGGAGGCGCCTGGACAGCTCATCTGCATGCGGGTTTACAACTGGCTGCTCCTTGGCGGGCTCGTTTGCATGCTCATCTATATTCAGCGCTCATTTGCATGTCGATCGACATCTTTTGCTCTTCTGGGCGCTCGCTGTCTCATTTGCATGCCTGCGTGCGCACTCTCCCATGCTTGTGCGTGTGCCTGTCTGCACGGGTCTGCATGCCCCGCTGTGCCCACCCAGCACTGCCCGCCGCAGACCCAGTGCTCATGTTCCTCGGCCACCTCAGGAGCCGCAGGCAGCCTCAGCCCAACCCAGTAGGGCCTGCGGGCAGTGGCTGCTGGGCTCCTGGGCCCAGGGCGCCTCAGCCCCACACCGGCACGCCTGGCACGCCTGGCACGCCTGGCACGCCGACATGCACGGCCGCTCTCAGTGCGCGGGGCAGGCCTGCGGCTGGGGCGCAAGGCTCACCTGGCGCGTGGCGGGCACCGAGAGGTTGAGGCCGTCGATGGAGATGCTGACCGCTATGCTCATTCCTGCGAAGCGCAGGTTGCTCTTGCCCAAGATGGAAGCCAGCGCCTTGTTGGGGGCCTGGTGAGGGGGCAGAGGGCGCGGGAGGGGGCGCGGCTGGGCCGGGTGCTGGGCACCAGGGAGGGCGGGGCCAAAGGGGGTCTCTGGCCTCGCGTCCCCCCACAGCCCCAACCATGCCCACCACCCCTTGGGGGGCCGCCGGCCGCTCACGCACCTTCTTCTTCCAGGAGCCCCGGACACCAGGCACCGCCTCGTGGAGCCGGTTGATGGCCTCCCTGTGGGCGTGGGGCGAGGGTCAGGGCAGCAGGGCTGCAGGGACGGGGCTGAGAAAGGGTGCAGCGGGGCCTCGGTGGGGGGAGGAGCGGAGAGGAGGGGTGAAGGGGTAGCTGGAGGCAGGGGGAGCCAAAGGCTGATGGGTGCTCTGGGACGCCCCCACCCTTCGGCACCGGAAGGCACCCCCACCCTCCGCTTCTCCCTTTGCCTCCGTCTTTCTCGGTCACCAGCATGTGCAGGGGCCACAGCTGACTCAAAGACACGGAGTCAGACTCGGGGTGACAGCCCAGTGCCTGGGCCACTCTGTGCCACAGGTTTCCAAAATGCTGGTGGGGCAACGAGAGCCGCACACCTGGCGGTGGAGGGTGAAATGGGGGGCCCCCCTCAGGTGCGTGCCCCAGATCTCTGAAGCGCCAACTCCCGCAGCCCATCACGGCCAAGAAGTGGACGAAGTGGACTCAACCCAGATGCCCAGCAGTGAACATACTGGTCACGGAGGGGGCAGCTCTGACACGGGCTGCGACGGGAGGGACCCCAAACACACTGGGGAGAGAACCCGGGCCCACGAGGCCACACGGCCCAAGACCACTGCCGAGAACCATCCGGGAGGGGCACAGCGCAGTTTGCGGTGCCAGGGTTAGGGAGGAGGGTTTCTTTTTGGAGAGACAGAATGTTCTGGAACTAGGCAGTGGCTCCATAGCTCTGAAGATACCAAAAGGAAAAACTTGTACTTTAAATGGGTGAACTGCTTGAGATGCGAATGGTATCTCAATAGTTAGGGGTTTTATGGCTGCGGGGACTGGACTACATCAGGGTCAGGGGCTCTGCTGACGCCCTGGCCGGCCCCAGCACACGACCCTTCCAGGCAGCTCAGCGCACATGAGACCCGTGTGCCTTCTCTGCACTGAAAAAAGCAGCTCAGCGCACATGAGACCCGTGTGCCTTCTCTGCACTGAAAAAAGCCAAAACGGGGACCGTGGAGGCGCCACCCCGTTCAGGTCGGGGCCCAGCGCCTTCGGCTCCGGCTCACAGCAGACACCAGCAGACTGCAGCCCCTCGGCAGGCTCTCCTGACACGCCCAGGACACCCACACCCGCGGGCACCCAGAGGGCCTGGCCCCGCGGACACGCGGTCATGGCCCGGGCAGTCTGGGCCGCTGGCTGGGAGCAGGACGCACCGTGGCTGCGTCGCCACCTCGGTCTCGGCCCCACGCTGTCTCCGAGCCGCGCCACAGCCCTCTCCAAGCACCGCTCAGCCCCCCTCAGCCGGGACAGCCGGGGCGGGCACCCCCGGCCCCGGCACCGTACGCAGGCTCACCTGGTGACCTGGGTGCGAGTGTTAAAGTCCAGGGAGCGCATGGAGCGGAGGACTTCGATGCAGCCCATGTACTGCGGGGACAGAACAAGTGTTAGGGCTGCCCGGGCCCCCCACGCCCCCACACACAGAAGTTGCTCCTCAGGAGCTGTTTCCTTCAGACCCCACAACTGCCCACTCCCAGGCCCACTGCTGGTTCTCTGTTCTTCTGGGACACGAGGCAGAGGACTGAACTGTCCTGGACAGCTGGGCACCACAGAGCCTGGCACAGGGCACCCCCACCAGAGCCCAAGCTCCCAGACCGCCTGCCCTTCCCGGGCGGGACCCTGCTGGGTCGCACCCACCAGGCATGTGCCCGGCCCTGAAGGGCAGCCCAGCTTTTGGGGGGCGGGGACAGAGGCCCGGGACACCCCACCTGCCCGACTGGCGGAAACACAGAGTGAGCTTCTGCCAGAAGATCCCACGGGCACGAACCACCCGGGACAGGCAGATCCCCAGAAATGGGCCGGTGGCTGCCAGGGCTGGGGGTGCCGGTGCCCGCGGTGGGGACAGGGTTGCCTGTTTGGAATGTTCTGGAAATAAATATCAATGGCAACACACACCTGTGAATGTGCTAAGTTGGGAATGGTTAATTTTGTCATGTGACTTTTACCTCAATTTTTTAAAAATGAAAAGGACACGCAGGCTTTGACCCTGAGACTCCACCGCACACACATCAGCCGGGGTTCGCAGGTCTCGCGTGGGGTGGCCGTGCTCACCCTTCTGTGCAGGGCTCTGAGCGGGGGTTTGCTGCCGGGGACCCCCAGGGCTTTGCACCCCACATGTCCCTTTGCAAATGCAGGAACTGAGGCGCCCCAGAGCCCATCCCAGGATGTCACAGGGAAAGGGGCCATTCACAGCTGTGGACACAGGAGCCCAGAGAGGGACCAGCCGGCTTTGCTCACACAGCCAGCAGCTGAGGGCGAGCCCAGGCCCCCCCACCCCAGCACCAGGCTCCCCGCCCCACTGTGGGCCTCAGGCTGTACCCCATCACTCAATTATTTTTATTCTAAGTAAACCCCATTTATAAATATTCCTGGTTTAAGGGAACCACAGAACACTACTCAAATACTCTTCAAATACGCACAATGAGTCCCCCCCCCAGCCATGGGGCCATCACTGGCCACAACAAGGGGTTCAGCTCTGACCCTCTCGACCAGGGAGGAGCCTGAGCACACGATGCTCAGCGGGAGAAACCAGACACACAAGGCCGCGCAGCTGAGGCCACTGGCGAGAACGTCCAGACGCAGCCACGGAGAGGGCTCGCGTGTCCGGGGCCGGGCGCAGATGGGGGTGACTGTGCGTGGGGCAGGGCTGCTTTGGGGTGACAGACATTCTGGAACTAGAGGTGAGTGTGACTGCACATTTTTCAAAGGACAAATCTTAATGTTCTTAAGTCAGGGAACGGCGTGTGGCTGCCATGATAAGCCAAGATCCTGACAGCGTCTTCCCAATAACCATTACAGCAAACGTTTCAAAATCAAGTGTCCATCCAGGCCGGACTTTTTCTGCTGCTGCTAAAGTTAGTAAACTTGTCCGTGTCCCCTCCCCAGGCAAGTCTGGGAGCGACGGCAGCAGCGACGGGCTCTCTGGTGCCAGGCGGCGCGTGGGCAGCTCTCACGGGGGAGCACCCCACTCCGCAGACCTCCCTGGATTTTGTTTGACTGATAATACAGCACACGCCCAGAGACTCTTATTAACTCGAAAGGAAGCAAATGGCGCCTTTACCGGGTGCTGCCGCCCCAGTGGGGGCTGTGTACTGGGGCAGCCATGGAAACCAGGCAGGGGCCCTCCCTGGTGGCGCAGCGGTTAAAGCGCAGCACTGCTGCGCCTGCAGCCGCTTCAGCCAAGCTCGATCCCCGCCTGCCCCGGAGGTGACCCACAGGGCGCAGCAGACCCCTCCTGTCTCCCCGCTGCTCCCCTCTGCAGTGTACTTCGTCCATCTGCCTGTTCTGCTCCCCGCTCTGTCGCTGGTGAGCCCTCTCTTCCCCTGCACTCTGGCCTGTGCCCCAGCTGTGTATGCACAAACAAATAGATCTTTAAAAAAACAAAGAAAGAAAGAAAGAAAAAGGAACCAGGCAGCTAAAACAACAGGAGCTTACTCCCAGTGCAAGCACCCAGACATCACAGTCCAGGTGCGGGGGGCTGTTCTCCAGACAAAGACCCAGAGGGATGAAGACCAGGGGCGCCTTCCTAAGGCTTCCATCTTGGGGGACCCCAGCAATTCTTGGCTTACAGATACATCACCCTGCCCCCCTCCTTCCCACAGAGCTGCCTCCCTGGGCGTCAGTGTTCAAAGCCCCTCTTTTTCAGAGGACCCCAGTTACTGTATGTCGGGCCACTCTGGCCTCGATGGCCACATCTTATCCACGGGACACTGCGAAGGCCGTGTTTGCATCAGGTCACTCTCTGAGCCTCTAGTGGACATGAATCGTGGGGACACCTTCTCTCCAGAACAAGTGGCCTGAGCACCTGCACAGGCATTGGGGGACACACCATCAACCTTCCGTGCTTGCTGCTGAGACGCACCTGCAGCCAGGTGAGGCTGGGATGGCAGTGCTCAGTCCTCAGGGGACGGTGGTCTGCAGCGAGTCTCCCGCGACCTCCCAGCACCGGGCGTTCGTGTGTCTATAGAAAGTGACCACGGACATGCCGCCAAGCCCCTCCTTTGCCCAGAACATAAGACTTTTGGGGTTCGTCTCACGTAGCCGCTTACTGTTGGCTCGGCACACACACCTCGGTGGGGTGCACCACTTCAGCATCTGAGGTGCCCGTCTCCGCGGCACCAAGCACAGTCTACTGTTGAGCAGACGCTCACCCCAAGAACTTTCTCATCTTCACCAACCCGAACTCTGTCCCCATTAAGCAGTAGCCCCGCCCCCCGGCCCCTGGCGCCCTCACCTACTTCCCGTCTACATGGACGTGACTCCTGTGGGGCCCTCTGTGAGTAGCATCACACAGGATGTGGCCTGTGTGTCTGGCTTGTTTCAGTGAGCATCACATCCTCAGGCCCCATGATGCTGGGTGAAGATCAGAAAGTCCTTCCTTTTCGGGGCTGAGTAATACTCCATTCTGCAGCTGGCCCATCTGCCCACAGACACCTGAATTGCTTCACCTCTTGGTGACAGTGAATTGTGTTGCAGTGAACGTGGGTGTGCAGATACCTGAACCCGCTTCTACTTCCCTCAGGTGCGCACGGAGAAGCCCAGCAGCAGGTCAGAGGGTGACTCCACGTGTAACCTTTTGTTATTAGTGATGGCGACGATTATTAGTGGTTCTAATACACACTGGATTCAATGACACTATCGTGTACCTTGACAGAGGACTTAAGTTTGTGTCCAAGAGGCTTTTTCAAGGGCTGCCCGCTATTTTGGGAAATCACACCGCCGCACCAACCCCGCTGGTGGTGTTCAGCTGTATCTCCACGTAGCTGTCACGGGACCCAGCCTGCGGGAGGCCGGCGCTACTGCTGCCCCGTCACCATCATCTCCCTCCGGGACAGAGGAGCCCCGGCGCGGAAGCATGGAAGCCATTCTGCTGTCAGGAGCCGCTGCCGCCGCGCCTCTCCTCACGGCCTCTGTGTTATAGGGTGTGGATCTTGGCGAGCATCTGCAGTATGGGTGTTCCCTAGACTTGAAGCTAACTTCAGGATGGGGCTGCGAAGTACTGGGTATGAACGAGTCCTGAGCCATACTACAGCATTGTGAACAGCTTTTTTCGCAGGAGGTTGTCAATCGTGAACATCGGATCACTGCAAGGCTTGGAGACGCCCATAAGGGCCCTCCCTGGGGGCGCAGCAGGTAAGCGCAGCACTGAGAAGCTGCAGCCACTTCAGCACGAGTTCGATCCCCGCCCAGAGGTGACCCACAGGGCCGGCAGACCTCTCCTGACCACCCGCTGCTCCCCTCAGCAGTGCTTCATCCGTCGGCCTGTTCCGGGCCCC
>NW_004567126.1:31064479-31066899 GCF_000260355.1 Condylura cristata | reverse complement strand
GACCTCACTCGATTCTGACTTTTGCAGACCCACGAGCATCCGCCAGGTCCCGGTTCGCTTCCTTCCTCGTTTACCACTGCTCTCTGCCTCTAGAAGCTCAAGCCTCCGAGCGCAGTGATCAGATCTTTCTCATTTCCTACAGCAGAGTCATCTCCCGGCAGGGGCAGGGATGCTGCGTTGATGAAAAATGTTCTGATGAAAACACCGTGACTGGGCCTCCCTGGTGGCACAGCAGGTAAAAGCGCAGCACTACGAAGCCAGCTGCAGCCACTTCGGTGCAAGTTCAATCCCCGGCCCTGGAGCGGATCCACAGGGCGCAGCAGACCTCCCCTGTCTCCCTGCTGCCCTCAGCAGCGTACTTCTCAATCTGCGGGTTCTGCTCCCCATCCTGTCTCTGGTGGATCCTCTCACACCCCCACACCTCTGGCCTGTATGCACAAATAAATAAATAAATCTTTAAAAAAAGAAAAGAAAACAGCAGGTTGAGCGCTGCACTGTGAAGCTAAGCCGAGCCGAGGCCACTTCAGTGCAAGTTCAATCCCCAACCCCAAAGGTCCCAAAGGTGGTCCACAAGGTGCAGCAGACCTCTCCTGTCTCCCCACTGCTCCCCTCAGCAGCGTACTTCATCTATCTGCCTGTTCTGCTCCCCACTCTGACTGGTGAATCCTCTCACTGACCCTGCACCTCTGGCCTGTACCCTAGTTCTGTATGCACGAATAAAAAACATCTTCAAAAAAAATTTTTAAAAAAGAAAGAAAGAAAACGTCCTGATTATTGCAACAATCCAACACCCCACACCTTGTGGCTCAAGTATCTGAGTTCCAGACTTTCTAAACCCCTCCCCCGCTGGTGGGCAGGCATGGCTTGTCCTGCAGGGATGTGATGCGAGCTGCACAGCTTCACCCACTGCAAAGTCAATCCTGTATCCAATTAAGCCTGCAGACCAGACTGCCAGGACTGGGGAAGGACGGAGGCTCAAGATGAAAGACCTCAAGAAGAGACAGGTGCCGGTGGGCCGCGCAGGTAGGCCCAGGCTGGAGGCCTGTCAGCCGGCTCTCACCACTGCAGCGCCTCCTGCCTGAAGCTGGCGGGAGCAGCGGCTGTCTGGGACTTTCAGAAAGTCAACACCCCTGGGGACACCTAACTGTCCTGGGGCCACCGTGACAAAGTACCACAAGCAGCAAAGTGCCACTTCACCGTCCGGAGGGTGAGAGTCTGAACACTGCACTCTGAAGACTCCGGGGAGGGTCCTTGCGCCGCTCCCAGTCTCTGCAGGTGGACAGCTGGGGCCTGACGCCGCTCGCTCCCGCCCTGTGCCTCCATCATCCCTGGCGGTCTTCCTCCGCCTGGGCCCCACCGCCCTCTTCTTAGGACACCTGTCACTGTCCAGGGCCCATGCCGCTCGACACCACCTTCTGGCCCACTTCCCAGTAAGCCGCATTCAGTTTGCAGCAACAGACATGGGTTTTCAGGTGCATCCTGGGTGGGGGGGGAAGTCACCCATCAAGCAACAGCAAGCACAGCACCTCCGGGGCCCAGAGGACTGTGGTGTGGACATGATGTCTGGTGTCCCTGACAGTTTTTTCAGCTGGAACAGTAGGAGGGTTCCCCGCCCCCCAACCCAGACTCGTGTGGAAGGGTTTAACCTGGAGCGCGCCCACAGGGGCAGCTACTGTTTATGGTTTACCAAAAATTACACATAGGGATGGAGATAGTGCGCAGAGAACATTAAGTGTCCGCAGGGGCAGGCACACAGGCAACCGTTCCCCAACTTCCAAGTGTGCGTGAAAGGTCCGTAATAAAAACCAGGGGTAAATAATAAAGACCCGTGTCTTCATCCCACATTAGAAGTTCCTGGGCTCTGGAATCCGGGGATCCTGTGGGGCGCTGGCTCCTACCTAGATATGCCTCCAGGCGCCCCCCAGCCCAGGTTGAGGCCTCTGCAGGTCCACGATGGGGATTCCACTGTGTGTGAGGGGGGGTCTGGGCAGCAGGTGGCCCCGGCCCCTCTCCCCAGCCCGAGCCCGCTCAAGCTGCGCATGCGCGCCCCCTCCCACCGGGCTCCTCTCCCCGCCCCCCCACGTGACGCCGTGGGAACCCGTACCCCAGCACCTCCCGGGTGGGGGTGGTCAGCCGAGCGCCGGCTGGAGATGGCGGTCCCGGGTGGCGGGGAGAGGAGGAAGGATGAAGAGACGCCTGGCTGTCGAGGGCCGGAGTCTCCGCCCCAGAGAAAGCAGTGGGCGTGGAGCCCCGGCTCCCAGACTGGGGGTCCTGGGAGGATGCATCCCCAGTGTCCCGGCCGGCGCACTCACCCGCACGATGTAGGAGACCCCGGGCCCCAGGACCCTGGCATCGGGGTGCAGCCAGCCCTGCGCCGGCTTGTGGATGAAGCTGCCTTTGCGGACCCACTCGGCGGCGGC
>NW_004567126.1:31058774-31062894 GCF_000260355.1 Condylura cristata | reverse complement strand
GGTCCGTGGTAGGCTGCGCGCGTGCCAGGTTGGGTGGTGTGTATAGTGCGCGCGGCTGCCGACGTGTACCGGTGTGAGAATGTCCACTTGCGGCCAAGCGGGGGCAGGGCGAGGGAGTGCAGGTGCATGCAGGTGTGGAGGGGACTCCTGGGGTGTCGGGTGTGTGTGGTGGCGCAGGGGTGTGTACAGGTGTGTTAGGCGTCTTGCTGTGTGCCCAAGGGTTGGGGTCCAGGGTGGGAGAAAGGGGCGCGTGTTCGGACTTCCGAGGCAGAGGTCACTGATGGGTGCTGGGAGCCCGCCAGGCATGATGGGCCACAGACATACCTGGCGTGTGGCTACCTGGGGGCGAGGTCCAGGCGTCCGACGCCCCGGCCACCAAGGCCAAGCGCACATGTGGTTTCAGATCGGGGCCGACTGGTTTCAGAGCTGGCCTTGGCCACCAGCCTGTGTGGCAGAGATCTGGCCGAGGACAAGCTGTGCGCTGACCGCCGCGGCCGGGCCACTGTGAACTGCTGTGAGGATGCCCGCGTGCCTGAGTGCAGAGCATGGGAGAGGCCGCGGCGAGGCAGCGCTTTCTGGCACCCGGAGGACATGGCTGCCGGTGAGCAGGACATGGCTGCCGGTCCTGCGGATTCTTTCCAAGGGGAGTGTGCGGACGCGAGGAGTACTTTCCTCCCACTGTCCTCATTCCCCCCAGCAATAGCCAGGGGATTAAGCTTTCTGCCCAGACAGTCTGCACGTTCCACTGTCCACTTGCAGCAGTGCCTGCTGCATGGTAACACCGTGTGTGAGTGACTGTGCCCAAGTGGGGTCCCCGGCTGGGAACAGGGACAGTCAACCCCACACACCTGCGGCGCTGCCCTGGGTCTGCCTCCTCCGGGGAGAACGTGGCGCGGTCTGTCCTTCCAGGGGGCCCCGTCACATGACCCCGCCGCTGTGCTTCCTTCTGGGCGGCCCTAGGGAACGGGGGCAGCGTGCAGGGGCCCTGATCACATCCTGGTTTGGCAGGGGCTGTGGCGGGGAGCGGGTCAGACTCTGCAGTTAGTAGATGGCGCACACTGCTTGTGCCTGTCCACCTGAGAAAATGTTTCAGCCCAAGGACACATCTGGGGGTGCAGGGAGCCGCATGCTGGGAAGACCAACTCAGCACATCAGCAGGGGACGCACTTGAGGCCACACCCAGGGCGGCTGGACAGCACTCCTGGCAGCCGCGAAGGCCGGCTGGCCGCTGAGCCGTCTCTGTGCAGCTCACGCTACAGGCCAGCTGAAAGGACGTGTTCCGGTGGCTCCTTTAAGGGGTGACTCTCCCCACTGGCCAGCGTGCCAGCCAGCCGTCTGATGAAAGTGCACCCTCTGGACTCAGCGGCTGTGCCTGCTTCCCTGGCGTGTGGTGGTCAGAGGCGGCCCAAGCTCCAGTCTCGAGGTGACAGCATCAGGTGGGCCAGTGTCCGTCTCTCTCAAGCCCCAAACCAGGATGTGATCAGGGCCCCTGCACGCTGCCCCCCCCCCCCCGTTCCCTAGGGCCGCCCAGAAGGTAGCACAGCGGCGGGGTCATGTGACGGGGGCCCCTGGAAGGACAGACCGCGCCACGTTCTCCGTGGGGTTGACTGTCCCTGAAGCTCTCTGACTGTCCCAGTAAACAGCCTGAGTGGGTCTTGACCACCTTTACCAGTATCTGGGACGTGGCAGGCACCTACTGATGGCAGACAGCGCAACATCCCAAACTCCCAGGCGTCCTTCGAAACCAGCTCCGACGTCCCCTGTGTGCCGTCACCGGCGCGCCCCCGCTCACTCACTCAAGCCCAACTGGGCTCCCGCCCGTCCTCGCACGTCCTCCCACGCTGCCTGCGAGCTCTGCGGGTTCTTTCAACTTGCTGATGCCCGCCCACGTCCTCCCGCCCCGGGGCTGCACGCCCCACGTCTCCGTGTCCCCCCTCTTCACACCCGTCCTCCGTGGACGCCTGTTCTCCGTGAAACTACGCTCACTCACAGATATTTCTCTTTTTCACCCAATCCCTTCCCGTCATCGTCCTTCATGCCCCTGGTCCCTTGGTCCCGCCAGCCTCCCCTTAATCCCATTACCCTCAAAATATGTATAAATGCCCACCAGTGTTTGGATTGTACTGATCTAGTGCTGTGTAAGTAGCTGTTCATGTTCATCGTCTGACTGGCTTTGCTCGAACTCCCTCAAGCTCCCTCCATCTTGCTGGGATTTCGCTTTTCCCTGCCAGTGAGCCGCTCCCACAGTGTGTGTGGGTAAACGAAACGCTGACCCAGGCTACCCGCAAATCCCCCTCCAAGAAGCCTCCAGGGCTCCCCACTCGAGCCCCCCGCCCGGCCGCGCCTCCCTCGGCCAGCCCGCAGCCCAGAGGCCTTGCAGAGCAGGGGGTCAGGTCTTGCCGCGCTGGGGTGTGCTCCGCGTGACGCGAACAGACAGGTGAAAGGAACGCCGTGTGCAGCCCACAGCCTCGGTGTCTCAGAGGTTTATTGGCAGGCGGCGGGGGCGGGGCAGGGGGTGCCATCAGCACTGTTGCCAGCTGGGGTTTGGGCGCTGCGCTCCAGAGAAGCGCGGAAGAAGGGCCCGGGTTTGGCACGACCCCAAGTTGTGTCGGGGACCCAAGCCCTGATGGGGCAGACTCGGGGTTCTAGGACACAGGAAGCTCCACCTCCTGCTGGCACTGAGAAGGGCCAGGATGTTCCTTTCGCTGCCCAGCCTGCTTGGCCTGGCATGACCCAGAGGGAAGAACTGGGGCGCCGGAAGGAGGCGCACCCTGTAACAGGGCCTCAGGGTCACAGCCCCCAGGGACTGGAGGGCAGGTGGCCTAGAAGGACCTCAGACAGTTCAGAAAGGGACCAAGGCGCCTCCCGGCTCCCGCTTCTCCGTGCCCCCCCCCCCCCCAAGCCCAGCCAGGGGAGGTGCACACCCCACTCCTTGGGGTAGCAATGAAGGCTCCACAAGTAAAAAAGGGGACCGGCCCCATCAGGGTGCGGTGCCTGCGGCCATGGTGGCCGCCCACCCGGAGTGGCGAATGCCCATGGTGAACGCTGGGGCCCGGGCTCTGGTCACAGTGACCTGCTCGGGACTGTGGGTGCCAGGGCCAGGCGTCTCCTGTGGGGCGCGGGGGGCACGGGGCCGCCCCAGCATGGTGAAGGCTGGCCGGCGCTGCCGGTAGGCGTTGGGGTCGGGACTGTCATACTGGCCGGGGCCTGGGATCTCAGAGGGGTCCTGGGGGGGGCGGGCAGGGGGCGTGCGGCCCCCCACCGTGTAGCTGGGGCTGCTGGGCTTGATGAAGACCTGGGAGCCCCAGAGGGAGGGCAGAGTGTAGGTGTTAGGGGCAGGGGCCGAGTTGTCCAGCGGCTGCGGGCGGAGGCGGGAGCCCAGGGTGAAGGCCGGGGGTGTCCGCTGGTGCAACGGGGCTACCTTCTCCGGGCTGTACGCCCCAGGGCCTGGAGTCACTTCCGGACCTGTGAGGACGGGTGAAGGGTTGATAATGGACAAGCCTCACCTGCTCGGAGACCTGGCCCGGCTCCCTTGCGTGAGGGACCCACACCTCTCCCCTGACTCCTTGTCTCGCCCCTCCCCCACCAACCTTCACCACTGTTCTCTTCCAGGCCTCCAGGCCTTCGTCCTGGCCCAACCCTCCACCAGACCTGGCTCCCAGTTTCCATCCCCTGTCCGGGTCCTCCCCTCTCCAGACATGGCCACACATATCAAATTTACTTCAACCCTGGCATTTGGCTGAAATCTTGTTTGAATAGATCAGTGGGGAGGTAGATAGGCGGTGAGTGGTTGGAATGAGCAAGCAGATGCGTGACTCCGTGGATATTTACGTACATAGATCAGCAGGGGGACTGTGCATGGCTGGACCCATGGGTGGGCCTGGATAGATGGATGAATAGACTGGTGGTGGGTCAGGGAGGGCAGGTGGACAGATAGACAAAGAAATAATTACGGATGGGTGCGTAACGCAGGTACTGGCGGAAGGGTGGACGATAGATGGTTGAAGGATGGATTGTGGGTACATGGATGGGTGGAGGGATTGACTGATGGATCATGGATGGGTAAATCCGTGGACGAACCCAGGTATGGTTTGGAGGATCATGAGTAGATGCATGTATA
>NW_004567126.1:31048721-31058320 GCF_000260355.1 Condylura cristata | reverse complement strand
GGGTGGGTGGATGAATGGATGGATGATGGATGGGTGGATGATGATGGATGGGTGGGTGGGTGGATGGGTGGAATGACTGTGGATGGATTCATGTGTCGATGGAAGGATGAAACAGTGGATGGACGGACGATGATGGATGGTGCATTGCTGGGTCAGTGTGTGGCTGACAGGGGGGTGGTAGGCCCAAAGTTAGGGGGTGTGGGTGGGAGATGACTTGGGTGACTAAACCAGGTGCTCCAGGTGGAAACTGCTTGTCGCCTGGAAAGCAGATGACACATTTGCCACCATCCCCACTGCTCCCTGTTGTCCCCTCCTGCGGAGGACAGGCTGTAGCTGCCCCTGCAGTACCTCATGTGCGCTGGCCACTGCCACGCTGACCACTTCACCCTTTCCAGTTGTCTCAGGGTCTCCATGGACACTGAGCCGCGGGCCCTGTTCTGAGACTCTTAGGCTGCATCACTCCAAAGACACTGGAGATCTAAGAACTCGGGGTGCAGCAGGAATGGGGCAAGGCTGGAGAGTCGCGGTCCTGAAAAGCGGGGTCCCTCTGGGCAGCACAGATGGAACACTCACCCCGAGACTTGCCCCGGCCCTGTATGGAGTAAGCTGGGGCGCAGCTGCGGCCAAAGCGGGTGACTTTGGGGTCCAGGAAGTAGATGGGCCCGGGGCTGGCATCCTGAGGAGCCCCTGTGGAGAGAAGCCCAGGTCCGAGGGCCCCAGCGCCGCCCGGGGTAGCCCCAAGGCCTTTTCCCCTCCAGACACCCCGCCCGCCCTCCTGGAGCGGGGTCCCCACTCCCCACTGCGGCAGGGCCTCAGCCTTGACCGGCATGAGCGGCATGAGCGTGTGTGTCCTGGAGCGCAAACCCGCTCTGCCGGGCTGGGGAGCCAGCTGGCGCGGTCAGCGGGAGAGAAACCGGGGCGACCGGCTCCGAATGAGGGTTTGCGAGGACCTCTTGAGGCTTCGTCTGGTGGGCGCGTGGCTCGGGGGGTTTCTCTGAGCAGGAGGGTGGGACATTTGAGCGCCAGGGGGCTTCTGCGAGCTGCGTCCTTGGGGGAGCTGTTATCCTCGGCCTTCCTTCACCCCCTCAAGGGAAGGTCGAAAAACGAGGGGCTCCCTGGAAAGGGGTGTGCCCAGGGAGCAACACACCCAGGGACAGTGAGCAGCGCGACTGCCGTCCCCATCACCCCGACATCAAGCGCACGTCCAGGCATAAACGCACCAACGCGACAGTTCCTAGTCTCCACGCCACACACACGTGCGTGCACACGGGCCACTGTGCCACGCGCGAGCGGCCCTGGCTCGCCACCGGCCTCCCTCCCTGTCGCCTGTGCTGCAGGCGCTCTGGGGCCCCCGCCTGCTCCTGGGGCCTCCGCCAACTCCTACCCACCCTACGGAGCCCAGAGCCCATGCGTCCACGCCAAGAAGCGCCCTTCACGCAGCCACGGAGCCGGCGCTGACCCGCCTCCCCCGCCCGCGAGCCCAGGCTGCCCACCCCTCTGTGCCCAGGTGGGTCCTGCCACGGGGGCCGAGCCAGGTCGCTCTGGGCGGTAGGCTGAGTGCGTACCCCTTTGTGGTGACAGGCGTGGCACCAGCCCCCTCCTGGGCAGCCTGCTGGGCCGGGGCCACCTGCCTCAGTGCCAGCACTTACTGTTCTCACTGCCCCTTCTAGCCAGGAGTGAGGCCCCCGCCCGCCAGCCCCGCGGCTGCTCTCTGGCCACCCTGAAGCCTCGTCCTGCCATGGGAGTCGTCTCGGCCTGGAGACGGGAGTCCAGCCTGGGACCGGACACTGGGGCCGACCTCACTCGGTGCTGACCACCGAGACACCAGCCGCCCACCGGCTGCTCCTGGGGCATTCAGCCCTCCGGAAATCTTCACTAAAGCTGAGTCAGCCCTCAGGACAGCTCTCAGGGGTGTGTTGTCGTGGGTAGCGGGGAAGCCGAGGCATGCGCACTCCAGCCACGTGTCCAGGACCCGGCAGCGAGGAGGCCCGTGCGGCCTCACCCCGCAGGGCCGCCCCGGTCTCCCCGTGGGAAGAAAGAAGCCTTCGACCCCAGGGGCTTCCGGGGAGCAGCCAAGGGCGCTCTGGGGGGGCTGGGTCTAGCGGGTGAGGAAATGCCCGTGGGGGAGCTGGAGCCCGAGGACCTCGGGTGTGCGCCCTCCCTCCCGACCCCTGGGCCGCCTGCCTTACCTGCGCTGGGCCGCTGCGGGAAGGGGTGGGCGGGGCCGGCCGCCCGGGCGCCATCGTGGTTGAAGTAGCCAGTGGGGGGGGGCAACACGGACCAGCCGGGCGGGGAGCCTGGGAGGGGAAGCCTCAGGTCACGTCTGGGTCCAGGTGCCCGAGGGATGGGGGTGGCGCCCCAGGGCCAGCCCTTGAGCCCCAGGAGCTCCCAGCCACCAGGGGCAGGGTGGGGAAAAGTGAGATCCGGCTTTGGGAGTCACGGCAGGGGTGGGGGGCTGCAGGACCCCAGCCTCCCCCCACCTTGGGACGGCGGGGGGCGGGGGAGGACCACTGGGGCCGGACACAGAGGGCTGACACAGGTGGGGAAACCGAGGCCTGGGCTACCCGGAGACGCGCTGTCACAGTCACGACGTTTGGTGGCCTCTAAAGGGTGGCAGTGCCGCGGGTGGCATTAGCAGGGCTCCTGGCTGCGGCTGTTCTGCGCAGGCAGGGAAACTGAGGCCTGCGCCGCCCTGCTGGGAGCCCAGGACCCGGCTCCCTGGTGGCATCCCCAGCCTGCGACCCTCGCGCGCACCCCTCTGCCTGCTGCTCGGTTTCCAGGCTGCGGACCCCACTCCCGAGCCGAGCCCTGCTCGCCTCGCCTCCGGCCTCACGGCCGCGCCACCCGCACGGCCCTGGGCCCCAGCACCGGAAGGGCGTCGGGCGCATGTAGGGCCAACAGCCCCCCCTCTTCAGGAAAGCCGAGGTTCCGGCCTTCAGCTGAGCTCACTGAACATTCCAGAAGCCTCCGGGGTAGGGGATGGGGCAGAAAAGGGGCCCCACACCGCGGCCCCCACCCCGTGCCCATACCGCTCTCCGAGGTGGCCATCCCGCAGGACGTCCTCGGCGCTGCCGGGCGCTCGTGGGCCCGCCGGCCCGGGGGTGCGGAGGTGAGCTGCAGAGCGGGGCTGCAGCTGGGGGTAGCCATGGTGAGCGAGGGGGCGCGGGGTGCCTGCAGGCTGAGGCCTCCGAGCGCAGCAGCTCTGCCCGGTGCTGCCTGCTGCCCGGCCCACGCACCTTCTGCAGGTGCTGGCTGAGCCGCTCACCACACCCTCCCTGGGGCCACACGGACGGCCCCTTGTCCCTCAGCAGGGAGTCTTATGGCTCTGGCCTGAGCAGGCTGGTCAGCGGACGAAGGCCTGGAAGTGGGTCTAGGATCAAGTGTCACCAGGTAACTGGACAGTCCAGCAAAGAATCTGATGTCGACAGACCAGTCCCCCGGGGAGCCGGCTGAGCTGGGCAGTTGGGGCCACGTGGGCCCCAGGGAGCTGGAGCAAACCCGACACCCACAGCCTCGCAGCAGGGGGACTGCGAGGTCACGGCCCCATTCCTACAGCCGGGGAAACTGAGGCATGGCCCATGGTTGGCCACCCTGGGAAGAAACGTTCCTTCCTTCCTTCCTTCATCCAGCAAGCCTTTAACTGAGCACCTACTACGTACTAGTTTGGGTTAGTGCATACAAGATGGGGACAGCTAGACAAACACCACTAGCCAATTCCCAGGAGTAGGGGCAGGAGAAAGTAAACAAACTCATGAAGGAGCACACAGCATCTAGAGGGTGTGGAGTGTGCTGGAAAGGCCAGAGCCCTGGCGGAGGCCCAGGATGGCCGTGTGTGTCTGGGCTGGGTCTAAGGCCATCGCCCTGAGAAGATGGGGAAGCGCAGGTCAGGACAAGGGGACAGGTGCACAGGCCCTGGGGCAGGAGTGAGCGGCGCAGGGAGGTGTGGCGGTTCACGGAGAGCCACCACCTCCCAGCAGCCTGCAGGGATTTACAGAAGCCAAGCAGAGAACTCGTCCCAAAGCACTCACTGCGCACTACGTGTCTGGTTCCGTCAGGGTCGGCGGGGACATGAGGCTGGTTTCCCAAAGGAGAGGTGCTGAAGATGTCCCCGCTGTCCACTCCGAGGAGCCTCCATGAGCTCTGTGGCACCGCCGGACCCTTCTGTGCTGTGACCTTTAACAGCCTGACTGAGTTTTATCTCCTTTATGTGCAATTCACTGAGCAGTGTCATTTTAATGCATTCTGCAATTTTTCAACTTTTACCTCTAAATGTCATAGTCTATTTAAAAGGTCAAAACCAGCCATCCGTTAGCGAGGGGTGTCTGTCAGACCCCCCAAAGGGGGTCTTCACCTGTCCCCCACCTGGGATCGCCTCCTGGTCCCTCCACCCAGGCCTGGGGTGTCTCTCCATGACCTACCAACCTGGGTTCCTGGGTCCACAAATCAGCCATGGCCAGCTCTGTCCTCTCACCTGTGGGCCCGTTGACATCAGTGAAACTATTTACTTCTCTCCAAAGGCAGCAGGAGCTCAGGGGCCACAGAAGACAGAGATGACGAGGAATCCCCCCTCCTTCCCTCCTGCCTGGCGGGCCGGCCATTGACGGGGAGCCCAGGGGTGCCCCTCAGCTTAGTCTCAAGGACCCAGGGGTGTGCCTCGGCCTAGTCTCGAGGACCCAGACAGGCAGAGAAAGACAAGGGCCCCTTCTGTCCAGAGGTGGTGACCACCCCACCCCACCCCATGCCGCCTCCAGCCTTGGTTTTGTGCCGCCTGGTGCCCAGACAGCTGGAGACTGTCAGGGACTTGGCCTCTGGTGACACAGCTTATTGTGACATGTGCAGGAGCCCAAAGTGAGCGAGGGCAGAAGGGGTGGCTGAGCTGAAGGCCCCCAGGGCCCAGCCCCCAGGCTCCGCCCCTGCGGCCCCTGCAGCCCAGAGCGCCAGGTTTTCAGGGGTGAAGGAAACAGTAGTGAACCAAACACCAACTCCCTCATCATTTTCTTGAGTGCGCTGGGCAAACTAATGGAATCATCTACTTTAGAAAGTGGGCAGTGCCTCGGAGAAAGGGGGATGGTAGGAAGGACATGGACTCTGCAGCTTGGAATTGGGGGGGGGCGCCAGGGTTCCTCACTAGGGGAGGCGTGTGGAGGGGTCCGGGACTGCACCCCGCAGGGGATAGCTGTGGGGAGAGAACGCGCCGGGCAGGAGGCACAGCTCTGAGGCAGGATCGCGTGGTGTGGCTGCAAGCGGGGCGCTGGGGGAGGTGAGGGCAGGGGTGCAGAGGGAGCAAGCCTGCAGGGCCCGGGGAGGGGGGCTGCAGCGCCCCCTCTCCAGCTCTCAGGCTGGGGCGGACCTGCCCTGCTGCGGCTCACACTCGCCCTCTGGCGGCACCAGCGAGAAAAGCCCAAGGGAGGCACCGGAAAGGGGGGGGCGGGGGGGGGAGGCAGGCGGGCGGGGTGCTGGAGCCAGGAGGAATGGGGTGCTGACAGGAACGAGGGAGAAGAGGGAGGTGGCAGAGAGAGGGTTGGGGAAAGGGGCAGGTGGCCGGTGGGGGGGGAGGGCCAGCAGGTGGGGAGGATGGGGAGGGTTGACAGGGACTCACCCGTGGGCAGGGCGAGGGTAGGTGACCCAGAGAGATGGGGTGAGGGATGACAGAGGAGGAGCGAGGGGGACCGTGGCCCCCACCCTGCACTGCAGACAGGGGAGCAGGTGGTGTCTGTGCTGCTGAAAGCCAGAACCAACAGGCTGCGGGCAGATGGGCTGTCGGGGAAGAGCTGAGTCGAGGCACCACCTGGACTCGGGGTCCAAAAGCCTGGAGACAGGGCTGCAGCGGGGTGGGAGCCGGGTGGGAGCCGTGCAGGGCAGGTCTTCCGAGCCTCCTCTGGGAGGCCTGCCGCAGCTCCCAGAAACAGCCCTCCCCAGCCGGCTTCCTCCCTCCAGGGCAGCCACCAACTGGAGTCCACCCCCAGCCCAAGCCGGCTGCCCGCTCCTCCAGGAGCTGCTTTGGCTCCCTCCCTCCGGGGTGCTGGTGCTGCCAAACCCTGCGGCCGAGCCCCGCCCTCCTTGATGGCTCGGGAGCCAAACACCTTACACCGGCTTTTGGAGAAGAGAATTCATTTGATTCACGCAGGCAGGAGGCTGCAGCCGCTCCCCTCCGTCTCTGGGCCTCTTAGACAGGCAGGAAAAGCACAGCCAGCGTGACCCTTGCTGTCGGCCAGCTGCCTGTGGCTTGAATTGGGGTCCAGCTGCTGCAGACCGGGCACCCCTCACGTTGCAATTTGTTGTCCACGTGACCACGAGCCAGGCCCCCCCTCGTCCCCTCTCTGTGGCGCTTGCCGCCAGGCAGTGAGACGGCTCCTTCAGGACCGAAGGCCTGCTCTGGGCCCGCGCTCTGAAACACGGCTGTCAGCAGATGAAATGTTGAGGTGTTTTTCTTCTTTAAAAAGGGTAAGGATAGGCCCTCCCTGGTGGCGCAGCGGATTAAAGTGCAGCACTGAGAAGCTAAAGCCACTTCCGCATGAGTTCGATCCCCGCCTGCCCCGAGGTGACCCCAGGGCGCGGCAGACCTCTCCTGGCCCACCCGCTGCTCCCCTCGATCTGTCCCTGGTCGATCTGCCTGTTCTGCTCCCCACTCTGTCCCTGGTGAAGCCTCTCGCCACCCCTGAGCCTCTGGCCTGTACCCCAGTTCTGTATGTACAAATAAAATAAATCTTAAAAAAAAAAAATAGGGTAAGGATATTCGGTCTCATTGTTGCAAGCCTGACCTGCTGTTCTCACAAGATAAGCAGAAATAGGAAGTGACCTTCATGGCCCCAGCGTGTGGCCGCTGCCTGGTCTTCACGGGCGTGGCCTGAAGAAGCCACACGGGACCAGCTTCAAGGCTGTCCGCATTTGGGGGCGCAGTGAGTGGCTCTTGGGGAGCACGGGGCGGGCTTGCCCAGTGAACAAGGAGGGGAGGGCTAGGCCACTTAGGAGCCACTGGCCACCCCGGGCCAGCTGTGATCTGCTACACTGTAAGGTTGTGAGCGTGTGTGAGAGCGAGAAGTAGTCGGTGTGCACTGTATTCCTTACTGTGGGGCACAGAAAAGTTTGCAAAACACACTGACTGTGCCTCTTCCTCAGGCCCTTCGCTGGGCCGCCCCTCCTCTCTGCTGTCCACAGAGTCCAGGAGAGCTGCCGGCTAGCCCGCCCCCACCCCCGCTGCGCCTCCCAAGCCCCAGGGCCGCCCCCCCACACACACTCCAGCCGCCAGAGGCGCCACATCCCAGGCTCAGGCCCTTCCTGTCCTCACAGCCAGAGGTGCAGCCTCTCCCTGCTTCTCCTTGTCCCCCTCCTGAGGACGCTGGCCCCCAGGAATCCTGGCTGCTCCCCCATCTCAAGGTCTCCATTTAATTCCACCTGCAAAATCCCTTGACCACTTTAAGTGACAAGTCCCAGGACCAAGGCAGGGACATCTTTGGGGTCACAGAGAACACCCCAGCACCTCTGACCGGCCCCTCCTCAGCTCCCAGGACCCAGTTCAGACGTCAGTGCTCAGCCCGAACCCCCACATAAAGCATAGCCACCCCAGGGGTCCGGCCTCCTTGCCCTGCTTTGTTCTCCTGGCACATTCCCCTCCGCCCGAAATCACATTGGCAGAGAAGGCGGCAGGGGTGCCCGAGGGTGTCTAGCTGTGCCGGAATCTAAGGGTGGGTGTTGCGGGCCGAGGGCGGGCGCGTAGAGGACGCGGACAGGGCGTGCAGGCCTCAGTGGCCCCGGGAGCCCTCGGCGTCCACCCTGAGCAATGCAGGAGCCAGCCGGGGGGCGGGGGCTGGTCTGGCCAGGCTCTGAAGGGCCCTCTGCCGGGGGAGCCCCGCCGGGCTCTGGCCCACGTCCCGGCCCTGCTCCAGCCTGGGCAGGACGGTGGGGGGCGGTTCGGAGCCTTTCAGCTGACTCTCCTGCTCCTCATTGGACCTTAGCCCAGTGAGCCTCCTGCTGGCCGCCTGTCCCTCTGTGCTGCCCCCTGAGAGTCGCCTGCACGGCACGGCGGAGAGGGGGCCTCGAGTCGGGGCACAGGTCGCCTGCCTGGAGGGGGCGAGACCCGGGGTTGAGGACAATGCAGGGGCGGTGTGGCCCCGGCCTGCCGCGGTCGGTCTGATCCGCCATCTTTCTGAAGTCATCTGGGGGGTGCAGGTGAGAATCGGCCGGCCAGGACACCCCCACCCCGTGGCTGAGTGTTCGGGTCATCAGTTGTCTCCTGTCCCAGGCGGGAGACCCCACCCCCTTCAGTATCGGCTCCAGCTCTGCCCCCCTCGCCGACACCATCTGTCACTTCCCACCTCCCCGGGGACCCTGTTTGTCCTTCATCCAGCGGCCAGCCCCTGACCAGACCCGCGCGCCCGGGGGATGCTAACAAGGACGCCTTGTTCTTCCCCAGGACGAGAACAGCAGACCTGCCAGGCTCAGCTCCTGCCCCCACCCGGCGGAGGGCTGGCTCCCCACCCGAGGGGGGCAGCTGCCGAGGCCCGTTTTGCTGCCGAGGGTGCTGAGGCTGGGAGCAGGGAGGGTTGACACGGAGACCGTGGGAGAGGGCCTGGCAGGCCTGGCTGCAGCCTGAAAAGTCCTCCCAGCCTCCAGGACGGCCAGACAAAGCGTTTACTAGATAATCAGTGAGGAGGTGGCCGCAGGTTTCACTCTGAGCTGTTGCAATAAACACAAGTTGGGGTTCAAGTCATGCGGCAGAAACAGACTCACTGACACTGAGGATGTAACCGCTCCTGACAAAGGGGCTTCGATTCGAAGTTGTCCCAACCTAAGGGCAGGCTGACGCTAGAGGAAGCTGTTGTGCCAGGCTTCGAGTCTCCCAGAGACCACCGAGGAGCTGATTCCCATGCAAAGCACACAAGGGTCTTTATTGCAAGCTCGAGCCTGGGCTCGCGACATGCAGCGATGCAGCAGCCGAAGTTGAGAGCCCCGAGTCAGGGAAGGCCGGGTGCTTACTTCCGAAGAGGGGAGTTTCCGCCCAGTGATTGGTGGACATTGAACAAAGTTGTCTTGTCTTAACCCGGCTGGTCTATGCATGTAAGGTGTGACCTTCGCTGCTTGCATACCTTGGACATCTGGCGTTTTCCTGCTATGTGCTGGTCACTTGCCTACTTGCTAACTGGCTTTTGCTATGGGATGAGCAAGATTAAGACATTTACGGTTAATCTCGGCCTTGGTGCCTCGTGGATAACCGAAACAGGCCTGGCTGGTTCAGAGCATTCTGCAGCCTGTCATGGCGCCAGTTTGGTCTTTCAGAAGCAAGGCAGGGTTTAAGCTCTCCCTGGAAAGTAAGCCCGGGGTGCAAAAGCTGTGTGCCCTTTTTTTTTTAATCAAAGGAAAGCCCGTCCTGGTTCACCGCCGGGCAGCAAGTTCCGCAGCGGCCACGAGGTGGCGCCGGGTGTAACCGAATTCATCAGCCTGCGCCCTGAGTCTGCCCCGCTGGGGTGCCCGTGGTGGGGTGGGGTCACCGCGTCCACACCCGCCGGCTCCGCTTCTCTGTGCTGATCCTCTCGCTCGCTCCTCTCGCTCCTCTCGGTGGGCAGCTCAGCGTCAGGGCTGCGTGCCCGCCGCGCCCCGCC
>NW_004567126.1:31044203-31047964 GCF_000260355.1 Condylura cristata | reverse complement strand
GGGGGGAACAAGGAAGGAAAGAAAGAAGAGGTGGGTGGGGGCGGCCAGGCGAGACGGATGACAGGATTCTGAGATCACAGGACAGTGACTCGGTGCTGCTTCTGCACCTGGGCACCCCGGGCATTGAGGGGCCCCCACTCTGTCAGCCCTGCTTCCTGAGCCTGCCTCTCCGGTTCCACACAGAGCGTGCTGGGACCCCCACATCTTGCAGCACAGGGGCCCGCGTTCCTTTCCTCTAATCACTTCTGTGATTGTGGATTAATTCACATAAAATAACGGACATTTAAGTACTGCGACTCACTGGTGTTTAGTACATTCACAGTATTGTGTCACTATCACCACACGCAGCCTAGAACATTCCACCACCCCATTCTAGAACATTCTACCACCCCAGAGGGATGCCTAGCAACCACCAGGGGCCTCCTCATCCCCTCCCCGAGCCCCTTGGGCTGCATCTGGTTTCCATCTCTGTGGATCCCCAGAGCCCAGTGGTCCCAGCCCCCACGTCTGCACATCCCCCCATTCTGCCCCACCCCACCCCCCGCTCCCAGTTCCAGGCCTGCCTGTCCTGTGTACATCTATAGCCGGGCGAACAGCGGGCCCCAAGGGTGGCGCACAGCAGACCCCTCAGGACTGTGCCCAGGGCCACCACCTCTGCACCAGGCCTCAGCCCCGCTGCTCACAGGAAGCCGGGGCCCGCCAGTAGTGAAGGGGGAGCAGTAACCCCCTCAGACACAGTCCTCCCATGCTGAAGACCAGCCTCAGCTGCGGCGTGAGGGCCTCCCGCAGGAGAGAGAGAGAGGAGGAAAGATGAGCTGGGAAAACGAGGAGCCACAGACACCCGTTCGGGGTGAAAGCGTGTCCTGCCGACTGTTCCAGCAGGTTTTACTAAGCGTCACAAGCTGCATGTGAGAAAGCAGAAAGATTACAACCATCTCATTTTCCTTAAAGACAGCTTGGGACTTTCTGATCTCTTACTGAGACTGTGATAGTCACGCACAAGATATTCCTATAATGACCAGTCATTAATAAACAAATATTCCTATAGTGACCAGTCATCAAGCAAAATATTCCTATGGTGATCAGTTGTCAGTATACAAAATGTTTCTACGGCCATCAGTCAGCTCTTACACCTAAGCAATCCTTCTGTTAATTCCTCAATGAACACACACCTTAAAGGTGCAGGACCTAATGCTAAGGAACTCGAGTCAGAAAACACCAACTCCCAGTGCGCTAACATTTCCCTGCCCCTAAGGAAAAACCCCTTTTTTGATTTACAAAAGGAGCTTCTACGAATCACTATTCCTGTAATTGTTTTGCCAACCTCCTCTCTATATCTCACATAAGGGTGAGGGGAAAATTTCTTTATGGTCACTGATTATTATCTATTAATGTTGTCTAGAAAACCTTCCATGGGAAAGGAGGTCGGGGTGAAAGTTAAAGAGTAGGAAAAGTTATTACTATTTATAACTTGGTTACTTAAAACATAACTATGTTACTTAAAACTATAGATCTTTTATTGGGCACTGGGCAGGAAATTGCTGCAGCCCTTGGTTCCCAGAATTCTTGGACCATGAGGTGTCTCTCGTTATTGCGGGACCTAGATTTGTGTCAGCGCCCTCAAGCTGGGGAATATTAAGTATTTTACAATGTGCTGTGCCGTCCGTGTGCAATGCTATTGTTATTGAACCAATCAAGCCAATAAAGTAATTATTGTTTTATATTGAGTGTATATTTGGACAATTGCTGTGCTTCTTGGAAACGGCCATAAACAAACTGAAAGAATCCAGCAGGAGCCAGCTGTGGAATATCCTGACTTTTCCCCACGTCAGGACCTTGTCATACAACATGGGTGGTGTGGCCCTCGCCAATCCCAGGCTCTGACCAGAGTGGACATGTCAGTGACCCCTGTTGGGGTTTCAGGGCTCACTGACTGACCAGGTGGGCCGCGACCAGAGAGAGGGGTGGGCAGGCCACAGACGGACCATGGGTGGCTCTTGACAAGAACAGCCCCTTCCAGTACAGGGCCTTCTGTGTGGCCACCACGAAACCTCTCAACCTCCGTCCCCCTCGGCCAATCTGTCCCTGAGGCTGGGAGGGCCCTCTGGGGTGGGGTGGGGGCGGGACCTCCCCAGCTGGTGCTCAGTAGGGAGCGCATGAAGCCAGCAGCCCGCCCCTGCCCTCACTGCTCCAGCACACCTCAAACAAAGAGCCAGAGGACCTGGAAACTGACCGGTGGTATGGAGTTACCCTCTGGGGAAGCAGGCCCCCTCCCGCCCCCCCACTCCTGGCCCCGGCTCCTGGTCCCGCCCCTCCTGCCCCTCCTGGCTGGAGGCCTCAGAAGTGCTGGGGGTTGCAGAATGTCAGGACTTGCGGGTCTGGGACCCTCCTGGGAAAAGGCTTCCTGCCCAGCAGCAGAGGCTTCCTCTGGGTGGGGACTCTGCTGGGAAGGGGTCAGAGGGCAGCATGGTGCTCAGGAAGCTCAGATGGGGGCTGGGGGGAGCGGAGGGCCTCAGCCCTCCCCCGCTCCGTGTGACCCTCTCTGTGTGTTCATTCTCCCAGGGATGCCACATGTGGCAGGAAATGAGGTTCAGGAAATCATGGAGGTCCCCAATAGTGCTGGCCTCTGGCTCCCATGTCCCCCTGCCCCCCAAGGGCCCAGGCCCTCCTTCCAGGGCCCTGACCACCTTTCTCTCCCTCCTTCTCCCTCTCTGTCCCCCACTTTTGCCCTCTCCCCAAAAACTTCACCCGTCGGCCACCTGTCCCTTCCTGGAAGGCTCCCCGATGGGGCTCTCTCCATGCAGTCCTGCGAGCTCACGATCCAACAGGTAGAGCTTGGATGGATGCCCTGAAGGGCTGTGAGGGGCCAGCGGGGGCAGGGCCCAGAAGGCTGGCCGTACCCTGCAAGTGTCCTCAGCAGCAGGAAGCTGGTCCGGGGCTGGGACGCTGCCAAGGCGCCATGCCTGCTGCCCCCTGCCCGGGTTAAGGGCCAGCTTCCCGAGGAGGCCCGCCTCCGGCCTGGGGGTGCAGCATCTGGCGTCCACCTTCCTGTGCTCTTTCCCGGCACTGGGGGAGGGGGGTGGGGGCACGGCCACACACCTGAACCTTCACTGTGCTTTGCCTGAGCCCAGTTCCCCTGGCTCCCAGCCCCCCTCAGGCCCCAGTTTCCCCCTCGCTCCCAGCCGCCTTCAGGCCTCAGCTTCCCCCTGCTCCCAGCCCCCCTCAAGCCTCAATTCACCCTCTGCTCCAGCCCCCCTCAGGCCTCAGTTTCCCCCCTCGCTCCCAGCCCCCCTCAGGCCTCAGTTTCCCCCTCGCTCCCAGCCCCCCTCAGGCCTCAGTTTCCCCCTCGCTCCCAGCCCCCCTCAGGCCTCAGTTTCCCCCTCGCTCCCAGCCCTCCCTTCTGCTTCTCCCAGTGGCCAAGCAGAGGGGACACAGGCCGTTGCTGGCATGGTGCCTTGGCAGCTAGAACCCGTGGCCCGACTGTGCCCCCTTTTAGTCCAAAGTCAGAGAAACTGAGGCAGCGGCTCCACCCTGATGTTGGCAGGGACAATCCAATCTGTCCATTCTTTCCTGCTTACCTGTTGCGCAAGGGGTCTGCGTGAATGGGGAGGCAGCACCCCCATTTCAGGGGCTGTGCCCACACTGGGGGCTATGAGGAAAGCCCAGTGAAAGTGCGGCAGGAGGGGCTGCGGGTGGTGAGGGTAAGGCGGGCGGCAGAATACGGCAGGGCAGCGGGAAGGGGCAGCTTTACTGGGCTCAGG
>NW_004567126.1:31042233-31042684 GCF_000260355.1 Condylura cristata | reverse complement strand
CCTCAGAGGTCGCGGGGGCCTGAGGGGCCACAGGGGCCTGAGAGGTCGCGGGGGCCTGAGGGGCCCTGGGGGCCTGAGGGGCCCTGGGGGCCTGAGGGGTCGCGGGGGCCTGAGAGGTCGAGGGGGCCTGAGGGGCCGCGGGGGCCTGAGGGGTCGCGCCCACCGTACAGGCTGGAGGTGGTGAATACGCCGGCTCCATCGGGCTGGGGAGCTGGTGGGAGAAACCCTGGGGCCCTCAGGTCAGTGGTCACGTTTGTTCGGGCCTTGACCGTTATCAGGGTGGCGACCTGGGGTGACATCCTGCCTCCAGCTCAGCAGCTCAACTTGATACTGCTGGATAAGCTTCCTTTTGCCACTCTGGGTGCCTGGATGAGAGCCCAGGGGTGAGGGGCCCAGGGTGAGGGGCCCAGAGGTGAGGGGTCTGGGGTGGAGGGCCCGGGGGTGAGGGGCC
>NW_004567126.1:31028836-31041622 GCF_000260355.1 Condylura cristata | reverse complement strand
TTTCAGTGAGGAGCACTCTAAGGAGGCAACAAATGGGCAGACGCCAGTGTGGGGCAGGAACCGGCTGTGCGAAGGTCCTGGGGCTACCGCGTGGCTCTCTGGACGCTGCAGAGCTTTGCGTTTCCTTTAAGCCACAGGCAGGCGCCGGGAGTCCGCGTGCTCACAGATGTTCCTGCAAGCACTCTGGCTGCCAGGTGGGGAGTGACCACGAGCGGCCAGGCAGGGAGCGGCGAGGCAGGGAGCGGCCAGGCAGGGAGCGGCCAGGAGCAAGCCTAGTTCTGGAGCTGGAAGCTCTCAGGACTGCTGCAGTGGTGAGCGTCCTGCTAGGGGCCTGCCCAGGCCTCTCCCGTGGCCCAGGCCTAGGCCCGTGCGTGGCACGGAGAGCAGGGGCTGCCCACGGCCAGGCTGCAGGCTCCGGCGTGCCCACCGGACCCAGGGGAGACAAGACCGGAGGTCGGAGCTGACAGCCCAGGCACGGGTGAGTCTCGGTTCGGTCACCCCAGGACACCAGCATATCCCAGAGACTATGACCCCCGAGACGGTCACCTCCCCCTCCCAGAAGCTCAAGGAGACCTCAGCCGAGACCCTCAGCCCTGAGATCGCTGCTCGCAGAAGGTACCCCCAGCGGGGCAGCTGGGGCTGGAGACCGCTTTGCTCTCCCTCCCCCCAGGCCGCTCTGGCCTGCAGGGGGGCTCCCCAGGGCCGGGCGGCCCCCTCGCCAGCCAGCCTCGAGTCTGGGTGCCATTTGCACTCAGCCCTCTCCGGCCAGCCTGCTCGGCCTCCTCCGGCCTCGTCTCTGAGGCCCACACCTGGGGCCGGCCCACACCTTCCCGCCACGTGTCCTGAGCGCTGGCGCCTGCCCAACGCTGGCCCCCAGCCCCCCTCTCTCCAGGGTGTGGGGGACAGGGCTGGAGAAACCTCCTCTGGAAACCCCCCGGGAGCAGCTGGAAGAGGGGGAGGCGATACAGAGCCGTGGGGCCCTGGGAAGGATCCCGCCACCGCCACTATATAAGCCACTCCCCGCTCAGGCAGCCCAGGCGGCCAGCATGGAGCGGGGCCTGGCCCTCCTGCCCCTCCTCGTGGGCGTCCTGCAGCAGGGCAGCAGCGAAGCCGGAGGTTTCCAGAGGGAAAGAGGCTGAGGAGCGATGGGGGAGCCCCAGAGGGGCTTAGCCAGAGGGGGCTTCGCAGGGAAGAGGCCTGAGGGGAGGGGCTGGCAGGCAGGAGGGGGGGAAGGCCAGGGCAGGGCCGGGCAGGGCCGGGCAGGGCCGGGCGGCTCCTGAGAGCGCTCTGCCCGCAGGTGAGCTCCTGGAGGTGTGGCCCCCCGAGCCGGTGGTGGCCCTGGGCGGGTTCCTGCAGCTCACCTGCCGTCTGAACTGCTCGGACGGGGCCAAGGCCTCTGTGCAGTGGAAGGGCCTGGACACCAGCCTGGGCTCCGTGAAGCAGGAGGCGGAGGGCAGCGTCCTGACCGTGCGCAAGGCCTCGCGGGTGGACGAGGGTACCAGGATATGCGAGGGCTCCTGCAGGGACACCCGCCACGTCAAGACTGTGCAGATCGTGGTGTTCGGTGAGCCCCACCCCTCGGCCGCCCAGGCCCGCCCAGCCCCCTTTGCCCCTGGAGGCGTTCCCAGATTGCAGCGCCCCCAGCCTGAGTCCAGGCAGCGGGGGTGCTGCGTGCCCCCTGCATCCCCACCACCAGGCCTCCCAGCTTTCACACTCAGCACCCCCGGGCACCCCCAAATTCCACATACCTGACTCCTTGCTGTTGCTGTGCTCTGGAGCCTTTCTCAGGACCCAGCCACTTGGGGGTGTGGGGGGTCTCCCCAGTCACTGTGCAGGGCAGCCCCACATGCCCCCACACCCTCCTCAGGGCCCAGCCTGACTCTATGGCTTCAGCCCCCCACTTAAGGTCGCCCCCTTCTCCGCATCTGTCTCTGCCCGCAGCCTTCCCAGGCCAGCTGACTGTGTCCCCCCAGGCCCTGGTGGCTGGGCGGCGCCAGGAGGTGGCCTGCACCGCCCACAATGTCACTCCCACTGACCCCAACATCCTCTCCTTGTCCCTGCTCCTGGGGAACCGGGAGCTGGAGGGAGCTCAGGTTCTGAGCAGGGAAACAGAAGCGGAACCCCAAAGAGGTGAGGACGAACTGTATCGAGTGACAAAGCAGTGGCGGCTGCCCCCCTTCGAGCCCCCCGTCCCGCCTGCCCTCCACTGCCAAGCCACCATGAGGCTGCCGGGCTTGGAGCTGAGCCACCTGCTCCCCATCCCAGGTGAGTCTACGGGGTTCCCTGAGAGGGGGTACGGTCACAGTAGCCCAGTTTCAGGAACTCCACGCCTGCGTCTCCAGCAGATGCCCCCCAACACCACAGTGGTATTCCAGCCTCGGGGCAGCCAGACTGGTGCTTCGCTCGCTTGTTCTGTCAACATCCTGCCCCCCGCTGCCCCAGCGCTCTGGGGCTCCCACGCCCCTCAGAGGGAGAGCCCACATCCTCCAGCATCCGTGGGTCCCCGTCACGCCCCCTCGCCGCCTCCCTCTTTCCTCCGCCCTCACGCTGCTCTGGTCACAGAAGGACCCTCACGGGCCTCTGTCACCCCAGGCTGGTGCTGCGCCCTCTGAGGGCACTAACTTCCGCTCGGCCAGTGGCTCCCCGCACCTCCCACAGGGGCTTCCCCTGACCTCACCCCCCTTCACACACGTACACACACACCGCTGTGCTGCTGACCGCTGACAGACAGCTGCTCTCATCTCCCCACGCCCTGCCTCCGCGGGCGGCCTCGTCAGGACGGGTTGTGTCCGTCTTGTTCATAGCACAGTACCTTGACCATAGCGGGTGTTCAGAGGTACATTCTGATGAGAAAATGAAGAAGTGTTCGGGGTGAGCGAGCGTTCGGTACGGGTCCGATGTGAGCTGAAGCGACACGTGCCTGAACTGGGACAGGGAGTGCCCCCTCGGAAGCCAGAAGCCCGCCAGCCACTGCTGAGAATGATGCGTTCTCCAGGGCACCCTGGGGCGAGCCTTAGCGCTTGGGGTCATGGAGGGGGGGAGAAGAGCTGGAAGTCGGGGCCAGAGGGGCATGGAGGGAGGACCTTTCCGCTGGCCTTGAAAGGGGCCTCGTGGTAGGCCATGCGGCTGTGTCTCCCTGCACCCCAGTCTCCCCATCTGCGCCCCAGGACGGAGCAGAAAACCTCTCCCACCTTCTCCTCCTGGGGCCAACTCTCACCCCTCCCACTTCCCAGGCCCCTAATAAAATGCAGCACTCGAGCCCCCTTCACAGTGGGGGACGTGCAGGGCAGGGGAGCGAGGGGAGCACCTAACCCAACCCCTCACTGCTCACTGCTTCATCCGAGTGGCCCAGGAGAGGTTCTGGTCCAGCCCCGTGGTCCAGCTGGAGACTGAGACACCCCCCTTTTTCCAGTCCTGCCCATCTCGACTACCAAGGAGCCCGAGGTTACAGCCTCCGTGCAGGCCCCCCCAGAGCAGGACTCCAGGCTCCCGTCTCCACCTGCCAGCCCCCCGAGTCCGGGCCCCACGCCTGGGAACACATCCACCGGGCCCTGCCACCTCGAGATCCGCCAGTTGCCAGTGCCAGGGGGTCTGGAGCTGCTGTGCGAGGCCACCTGCGGCCCAGGCGGGACCGTGCGCTGGACCCAGGCCCCCGGCGGGCTGGCGGCCTACAAGTGGCGAGAGGCCGGGACCCAGGCCTGGCTGAGCGTGCGGTGGGCCAGCTGCAGCCCCGAGGGCTGGTTCCAGTGCCAGCTGGACCCAGGGGGCCGGAGGGCCAACCTGTATGTGGCCCCGGAAATGTGTGAGTCTTAGGGGCTGGGGAGGAACTGGGGGAGCCGGGAGGGAGCAGAGCCTCACAGTGAATCATAGACAAGGAAGCTCGGCCTTGAGGGTGTCCCTGGCACCCACTGGTGGGGTGCCCGGCCACGTGGAAGTCCATGTAGACTGCCGCCGTGAGCACTTCACAGCATTTAGTGAATGCTACGTTTCACAGGTTGCACGTCTGTGTCACGGAAATAGAACGGTCGCTTAGTTGATTTTGAGTTTTCTAGTAGCACATTCAGAAAAAAAGGAAAACTGAGTTTGAGGATCTATTTTATTAACCCAGAATACCTCAAGCATCATGGCAACCTGTAACCCGTGTGCATGAATGAGGTATTTCACACCCTTTTCCCAAACAAGTCTTAAAGACGTGGCCGGCGATGGCTCCGGCGGCCCCTGGCGTTCAGACTGGCCACAGTCCCAGTGCCCGGCCGGCGCTGGAGGGGTCCCCTGGGTGGGGACTTAGAAGTTAGCCCACTTCTAGCCGAAGTCAGGTAAATTTGGCAGGCTTCACTCTAAGCCCTGTGGCTACTGGGGGGAGGGGGGGCACATTTCACAATGCTCAAATGTAAAGTCAAACTGTAAACTGTAGACTGGCGAGTCCTTTGCAACATTTCGGGAGAGTGGGGAGCCCTGCGCAGACTGCCGGGGTCCTCTGCAGGACCGGCAGAGGGTTCAGGGACCCGGTGCTTCTTCTCCAGGTCGCCACCCAGTGTCCGCAGACCTGTGGACAAGCAGCTTGGTGCTGGGGCTGCTTCTGCTGGCCCTCCTCGCCTGCCACCTGAGGCGCCGCTGCCGCTGCCGGCATGCCCACTGACACCCCACAGCTGCCCTGGGCCCCTGCCCAGCCGGCCGGCGCAGGCAACAGCAGCCCCCTCTGCTCGGCTGCAGCCAGAGGACCTGGCGGGGTTCTGAGCAGCACAGGGCGGGCAGGGACCGTGCACTGCTGGCCAGCACCTGCGCTTCCTCCCTGCCTGCGTCCCCTCGGCGGCCCGGTCAGGACAGGGCTGGAGAATAAACAGTATCTCATCTGGGTTCAGTGGTTCCGGTCATGGTGTGAAGACGCTGGAATCCTCTGTACCCCTGTTCTCTGTCCTGGTGACTCCAGAAAGGGGGTGGCCAGACCCTAGCCCCGCTAGCCCGGGGGAGGGCGGGGAGTAAGAGGGAGCAGGAGCTCGGCCTCAAGAGTGGGAGGACTTGTGCCTGCGCCTGGGTGTGGGGACACTGGGGCTTATGGGGTAACGAGGGGCCCTCCAAAGTAGCAGAGGACATACTTGGTGGGGGCAGCTGAGGAAGACAGAGACGCGAGGTGGCTTATTAAGGCAACTTGCCTCTTTTGGGTGGTGGTAGGCAGACGGAGGGGGCGGGGAGCAGAAGGGAGCGGGCGGTCAGTGGCTGGAGGAGCCGCTGAGGCCGGGGACCGCGCCCGCGCCGTCGGGGGCCTGAGGTCGGCGCGGTCGCAGACTCGATGAAAGACAAATCCCTCTGGTGGCGGAGCCCAGTCAAAGCCGAGGAGGGCGGACCGCGCGGCGCGCGCCTGGAACGCGCACGTGGGGCAGGGACTGCGGCAACGCAGAGGGCCCCAGTCGGCCGGGGGCGGCGGAGCTTTCCCCGCTCCGGCAGACACTGGGCTGGGTGGGGGGAGGCTGGTTTGCCAAGGCTCGGAGCGCGCGCGAGGGCGCCCAGTCCCCGACTCTGGGCGGCTGCTCCCTCCCCAGCGCGCGGAGCTTCCCTGGTAACCGGGGAGACTGGTTGCTAGGGAAACACGCTCACCCACTACCAACATGGCCTGCCTTACGGCGTCATGCCAGAAACTAAGTCCTTCCTCGTGAGCCATCTTGGAGTCTGGCAAGACTCACGTTCGGGGGCTGAACCAGCCGGCACACAGAACGGGAAAACGAAGCTCCAACTCCTGTTCGGACCTACGGGAAAGGCGGGCCGGCTGCAGTAATTCCCGCGCCCCCCGCCCACGGGGCTGGGAACGCCCTGCCCTTAGCCAAGATGGCCGCCGAGGCGCCAACGCACTATGAAATATGGCAGCGCTTCCGGCCCCGCTGCCCTCAGCGAAGATGGCGGCAGTGGACAAGCGGCGGCCGGCGGCGGCCCAGGCGGCCAGTTTCCCAGACAGCGGCCGGCCGTCGGTATCCCGAGCGACGGCAACAGCCGAAAGCGAGGAGGATTTCCTGCGGCAGGTCGGCGTGACGGAGATGCTGCGCACAGCCCTGCTGAAGGTACTGGAGGCGCGACCCGAGGAGCCGATCGCTTTCCTGGCGCACTACTTCGAGAACATGGGACTGCGCTCGCCGGTAAACGGAGGCGCCGGGGAGCCTCCGGGCCAGCTCCTGCTGCAGCAGCAGCGCCTGAGCCGCGCGCTGTGGCACCTTCGCCTGGCTCATCACTCCCAGAGGTGCGGGGCTGGGCGGGCTGCGTGGGTGGGGGCTGCGGCCTCCACCTCGGCTGCTCCGCGTGGCTGCGGTTGCCACGCGCGGGGCACGCTGGGAACTATAGTCCGCTGCCTCTTGGCGCTGGACGAACCCAGACAATGGTGCGGGGCAGCGCCTCCCTGGTTAGCTTGTAACTCCCGCCAGCTTTGCCTCCTGTGGTGTCTTTTTGCAGATGCTGCATTTCCCCGTGCAGCCCACTCCACTTTTGAAAATCATGGAGCTCCGGGAGGATTTGGCCCAGGGTCACTGAGCAAGTCCTGTTGGCCAGGACTCTCCTGGTGGCCTTTTGACCACGTCATAGCATCCTGTCCATTAAGCCAGAAAATGAGTGTTTACAGGACTGGGCCGGGGAGATATGGAGCAGCCTATTCACCCAAGGTCCCACTGCTGACATCGGGGCTTCTCTGTGGAAGGCCACACCGGGCACTGAGGGAGACTGAAGCCCATCCCTGGCCCCGCCCATTGGACACCAGAACCACCCTTAGTGTGACAGCCACAGATCCACAGGTGTGCCCAGGCGTTGCCCAGGGTCCATCTCGGGGCAGAATTTCCCCCTTCCTTCCCTATGCCTCACCCCCACCCCACTGACAATTGCTGGCCAAAAGTGAAGGCCACCTTCTGGAGACATTCATAAATATATATATGCATTTTTGCACCTGGTAGAGCGGACACAGATGGAGCCCACCATAAATAGCTAGTGCCCACATCACAGATGGTGAAACCGAGGCAAAGAGCCCGTGGACGCAGACCAGGCTTCCAGGTGCAGAGCTTGTGGCCCACGATTCCGCAGATTTCACTGGTGGTGCGCTTGCCCTGGGGTAGAGGTGAGACCTCACCCAGGCACAGGTGTCGGGTCCTCTGGGCCTCTTGCCCAGTCTTCCCTCATGACTCTGATCTCACTGGGCTGCAATTACCCTTCAGTGCATCCTGCTACCCCTCAAGGCCAGGAGCACCTGGGTTGATCCCAGCTGTGGTCAAACTAGTGGCTGTGTCCAGCTTAAGTGCTCGGTGTGCACCTTGCAAGAGCCCTGAGATGCCTGTGAGGAAGGCAACGTCTGTGACTTAAGAGTAGGTCCCGGGGGGGGGGGGGGGGCAGGGAAAGCTACGCACAGAAGGTGCTCCATGAACACTTAGGCACTCCAGTTTTGGCCACCCTGGCTGCTGCCTCCAGAAAGGAGTGAACTAATTCCAAAAACAGGAGTCAGAAGAGAGACCTCGGAGCAGTCAGTGAATGGCTGGCCACCGCCAGGGTGACAGGTAACCTGATACCTCTAACCTCGGCCCACCTAAGTTTCTCTTCTTACCTGCACCTCAGGGGTTAGCAGGAGCTCTGCAGTCAGGACAGTGGGGAGCAGGCTGTTGGGGACAGTGCAGTTGCTGTTAAAATAGCCATTGAGAGTGGACTTCGTGTCCCATGCATGAGTTTCAGCGGCCAAAGCCAGCTCAGGGCACAGCCTCGCTTGGGGGTACGGGGCTGCGCAGCGGCACTGGTGGCACAGTCAGTGGCTCCGTGGCTGGCAACCCGTCCCGTCCTCCCACACCTGCACACCAGTGGCGCCAGGCGGAGAGTGGCCGTGCCTGCATTCTGCTAAGGGCTCCCCGCTGCTGATCAGCCGGGAGCCTGGGTAGGGAGCCGAGGCCCCGGCTCTGCCCCACGTGGTGTGGCTGCACCCTGGCTGCAGCCGCCCGCCCGAGAGACGGGCCCCCCATCAAGTCCCTGACAGAACGGGAGATGATAGCGTTTGTTCTGCGTCAGGCCCCCGGCTGGGTGGCTGGGTGGTCCTCACATAAGGGAGCTCGCAGGTGCCTGCTGTCTACTCCCGCCAGACCATCCCCAACTTCCTTTCTGGTGAAGAGTTCATGAAAGCCCCCCAAGGGGGTGTTATGAGGCCCCAAGGCGAGAGGTGACAGCAGTGTTAGTGGGAGCAAGTGTGGACCCAGTATAAGCCATGACTGCTGTGGGGGAGCAGGGGCGTTTACGGCCAGGTGGGCCGAGGACACAGTCCCTCTGGGAGACCCCCGGCGGCTGCACTGGCACCTCTGGGTCTCGGTTTCCTCCTCTGGAAGGGGCTTCGGGCCAAGCAGGGGTGCCTGGCGCACCGCCCGAGGGAGCCGGGTGCAGCCAGAAGAAAAGTAGGAGGGAGAGCGCATCAGGGCGCGCCCCACCGAAAAGCTGGCGTGTGAGCAGACTCGAGTCTCGGAGCCCAGGGCGGGTCCCGGGTGGCGGCACAGCCAGGCAAGGGCCCCTGGCAGCGGACAGGTGCGCCGGAGGCCGCGCTGGCTTGCCCGCCAATGCCCCTTCTGCCCGCAGGACGGCCTTCAACAACAATGTGGGTGTGGCCTACGAGTGCCTGAGTGCCAGTGGGCGCAAGAAGAAGCCGGGGCTGGACGGACGCACCTACAGTGAGCTGCTCAAGCGCATCTGCCGGGACGGCGAGGCCCCCGAGGAGGTGGTGGCGCCGCTGCTGCGCAAGATCCAGTGCCGGGACCACGAGGCCGTGCCCCTGGGTGTCTTCCGCACGGGCATGCTCACCTGCTTCGTGCTGCTGGAGTTCGTGGCGCGGGCCAGCGCGCTCTACCAGCTGCTGGAGGACCCCGCCCTGGCCGTGGCCGACCGCCGTGTGGGCCAGGCCGTGCTGGACACCCTGGAGGGAGCCCTGCAGGCCGGCGACGGTGCCGCGGCGCCCGTCCGCTACCTGGAGGCCGGCTCCCGCCTGGGGCCCGACAGCCTGGCGCTGGCCATGGACCGTGCTGTGGTGGCGAGGCGACCCAGCAACCCCATGACGCGGGAGGAGTTCCTGGAGAAAGCGGCCACCCTCTTCATTGCCAAGGTCAAGCCGGTGGGCTGAACCCCCTCCTCGTACCTTGCCTACCCCCTGCCCAGACTGGGGAGGTGGGCACTGGATCTGTCTTGCTGGATCCTGGGTGAACACGGATCGGGGCAGGGGAAGTGCAGGAAGCCTCCCCACACCCTGCTTCCTGCCTGCAGTGACACCACAGCCCCTTGGTGGGGAGCACAGGACCCCGGGAAATAGCCCCCTAGCAGTAATAAAGCATAATCCCGAGGCTGACCCGGTGTGTGTGCCCCCCGATTCCCAGCACCACGTCTGCAGAAATGTCCCTCCACTCACAGCGCACACCTGCCCACCTGGAGATGCAGGTGCCCCTGCGATCAGCCTGGGAGCAGAGAGCTGCTCACACCTGTGCATGCCCGGTGCCCTCGAGCTCCCAAACCCGGTGGGTCCAGCCCGAAGGCTATGGGTAGGACCGGTCCCCGTGGGCCCCGCCAGTCAGTTCCTGCCTGATCCTCAATCTCCAGCTCTCCGAGGAAGAGGTCGGCTGGGCAGGTAACAGCGTAGTAGCCTGTCCCGGCCCCACAGCCAGTGAGGAAGGCAAATCACTGCCGTATTTGGTAGGTGGGGAAACTGAGGCCCAGAGGTGAAGAGGATTCGAACCCAGGCCCCACTCCAGAACCCAGCCTGGGGGTGGACTTTCCAGAGTCCAGTCACTCCCGCCAAGACCTGCGATGGCCCTTCTCGCGTCCCCTCTGAGGAGTGGGGCTGTTCCCTAAATACAGAGTCCAGGGGCCGAGTCAGGGCCCAGGCTGAGCAGTACCTGCAGGTGGTTCTGGCCCTCCCGAAGCAGGCTCAGCCCTAGCCAGGGGCTGTGGCGAGAACACGGCCACCTCGCGCCCACTTCCACCCTGCCGTGGAGGGGTGGGCAAGGAACGAGCATCCCAGAGCCGCTCTGTCACAACAGACACAGCAATCACTCCCAGCCACTCGCCTTTCCAGAAGCTCCTGTTTTCCACAGTAGACAAAGTAATACAATATTCAACACTCCCAGTCCAGTGAGTCCTCTACAGCAGACGCTTCCAGAGCCTCACCACTCCCCTCAAAGGGCAGATCAAGTGGTGAGAACTTCCTGTTCTCTGAACGTGATTCCGTGACACTTGACGATGTCCAAGGCAAGGTTGTACAGGCGCCCAGGGCTCAGCCTGTCAACAAGAGCCTTGGGACAGATCCCACTTTGCAGATTCCTGAGCTAGAGAAATGTTCTTGTTTTGAGCTACCAGCTGCTCTGTGAGGCAGCAAAGGTGTGCCAGAAGCCACAGATCAGCACTCCACTCGCGAGTGAGCTGAGCGACTACCAGAGACCACCCACAAGTGTGGGCCCAGGGCCACAGGCTGGGGCCACTGTTGGGCTGGCCACGCTGGCCAAAGGGCCGAGGCCGCTGCCAGCAAGTAGCCCTCAGCCGGGCAGCGCTGCTTTAAATGCCCACAGTGCAGAGGCCAGCACAGGACGCCAGGCACAGGTGGTTCCGAGGACACAGGGCCCAGGCGTCCTGTGGGCAACTCAGGACCACGGGGGTACCTTCTCTCCCGCAACCAGAAGCCGACACCGGTGTGTGCTGGGTCTTGCTGGCGCCCTGGCCCCTGCCCAGCTGGCCTGCGAGAGGCGCAAGTGGCCCCTGGACCCTCAGCGGTGTGGCGAGAGGAGACCCGGGTTCAAGAGCCCGCCCCCTTGCTTCAGGTAGCGTGAACTCAGCAGTCACATACTGGCCCGTCCCATCAGGCGGAGGCCAGCTCCAACCAGGGCCGCTTCCCCTGCACCCCAAGTACAGGTGCCCAAGTCGCCACCACGCCTAGCCCAGGGCCCAGGTCCCATCTGTCTGACCCTGGATGGACAGTGGCCAGCAGTCTTCAGAAGGCGGCCTGTCCTGACCCCCCCAGGGTGAGCGGGGAGTGTGCACACCTCCCCTCTGCAACGCACCGGCTGCACCCGCCCTGCCCAGGCCCCCTGTTGGTTACTCCCAGGCCTCCCAGGAAGGTCTGACTGGCTTCTGGCTTCCTGCAGGTTGCTCGTCGCCCCCAGAAAGCGCTTCGCAGGTTTCTCAGCAGCCGCGGTTTCGCTGGCGGCTTGGTGGCCAAAGGTTCTAAAGTCTCTTCTTGGCCTCCCACCCCAGCACCAGCCTGCTGGGCCTGGAGGATAGAGCCTCTGGGCAGCAGCCAGACCTGGGGTTCCTCGGGGGTGTCTGGGCTCCTCCATGGGGCTCCCAGTCCTTCCAGACGGCAAGGCAGAGCCCCTCCTCCCCACGGCCGCCCCCAATCCTGGTGGCAGCCCTGGGCAAACCTCTCCCAGTCTGGCCTGTCGGTGTAGCCAACACACCTGTGAGCAGGCGACAGCCCCCGTGCAGTGCCCCGGGAACCTAGGCCTCCGCAGGTGGCCCCTCTCGCCAGGGAGACACGGCCTGGGAGGGTTGGGCCAGGAGGCCCTTGGCCAGGGTGAGAGGCTCATGTCACCACGTGAGGCCTGGAAACAGCCAGCGGCCAGGAAAGCTAAGCTAAGAGGCTCCCGCTTCCATTCTCGCCTCCGTCCGCACGCTCTGCCCAGGCACACCGGCCTGCCCCCACCTCGCCATCTCTGCGCGGCTGTTCCTGTCCTCTCACTCCTCAAATGTCCACTCCGGAGAAACACCGCCCCCGACACTAACCAAAATAACCGTGCACCAGTGCTACGCTAACGCCTCACCACGCCTGTTAGGTTGTTCTCCGCAAGGGTTTCTCTTTGTTCTGCTCATTGCTCATCCCCGGCCGCGGGAGAACTAGTCTGTCTTCCAGATGAAGAACCTGAAACTCTAGAGGCAGGTGTATCCGCTGACCGCAGTGCTGGTGACCTAAAACAACGCAAATTTGGTATCTGGCAGTTCTGGGGGTCTGAAATCCTAAAACCAAGGCAGCGGCAGAGCCCAGGTCTTCCCAGCCCACCGGCCCCGGACGCCCCCGCGGCGTCTCACTGGCCAGCAGTCACAGGCTGGTTCCCAACCTGTTTCCTTTCCCGGCTGCTGCAGGTGGCCGCACCCTGGGCCTCCTCCCCCTTCCTCCCTGTTCACAGTGCGCCCCTGCGGGCTCTGCTTCATCACACGGCCTTCTCGCTGATGTCACAGCCATCTGGGGCGCCATGACCCCCCACCCCGCAGTCACCAGCCCAAGTACGGAACTGGGCTCTGTGCCATCCACTGCAGCTGACAGCCTTGTGTCCTGCCCCAGTGACCCCCCGCTCCCCTCTGGGCCCACATTCTTTATCGTGCACCCCCTTTTGCTTCCCGCCTGCAGCCCCTCTGCCTCCTGCAATCCTCTCTTCGCAGCGGGGCATAACCAGAGAAGCACCACGGTGTGAACCCCAGAACATCGGCAGTTTCCATGTGGAGAGTCCCCAAGTGTGCTCTCGTGTAACCCACTTCACAGAGAGGCCTCGTCTAGCATTCGAGGACGTTTCCAGAGCCTGTCAGGGCTCCGCTTGGACCATCACCACGGTGGCAGAGCTGCCACTTGAGTTCAGGGTCAAAGGTCAGCCCGAGATAAGGGTACAACCTCCTGAGGGTGAGTGGACTCTAGGGGCTCGGCAGGGAAAGTGGACAACTCTCCCCAGTTTCGGGAGGAATCGCATCTTGCCAACGCCACGATTCGTCTGTACCCCCGGGACCTGCCCACCTGGAGATGCAGGTGCCCCTGCGATC
>NW_004567126.1:31003865-31028102 GCF_000260355.1 Condylura cristata | reverse complement strand
CGCCGCCGCCGCCATGGCCCGGCCGCTGGTGCCCAGCTCGCAGAAGGCGCTGCTGCTCGAACTCAAGGGGCTGCAGGAGGAGCCGGTCGAGGGCTTCCGGGTGACCCTGGTGGACGAAGGCGACCTGTACAACTGGGAGGTGGCCATCTTCGGGCCCCCCAACACCTACTACGAGGGCGGCTACTTCAAGGTGAGCTGCAGCCCCCGCGCTACCGGGGGACCCTCTGTTGTCGGGGGGCGTCGCCCTTCCCGGCGTCTGCGCCGGCTTTCCCAACCATGCTTGGGGTTCCCTCAGTCTCCCCGCGGCTTCTGGTCCCCGGACTCGCGGACAGTCGCGGCTGCTCTCTGCGGCGGCTTTAGCCCCCTCTCCCCAGGCAACTCCCCGGAGAGGACCGGGCCCTCCTTTTGTCTTGGTGTGGGGTCCCCCTCGAGAGAGCCTGCCCTTCCGGCCCTCGCCCCAGAAGACAAAGAGGACTCCCCAGAACCAGCTAGCAGGTGGGGGGGGCAGCCCTGCCGTGACCGGCTCTGCCGCTATCTCAGGTTCCACCGCAGGCCCGCCGGGGCCTTGGCAGCTGAGACCGGCTTGGAAAAGGGCAGCGCTTGCCAGCAGCAAGCCCCAGGTCGGGCGTTGGGTGACCTCTCCCGGGAAGGTTGAGGCCCGGCTCGCACTCCCGTCTGCACCTGCCCCTGAGCCCTGCGACGGAAACACCCCCCAGACCTGGTCCCAGCACCTGGTTCTGGTCCCCCGCTCTGGCTTCCGTCCCCCAGCTGACCGGTGTCCTTGCCGCCCGCCGAGGTGGCTCCCTCGGGCCCAGATCTCACACTCTGGCCTTGTCTTCTGTGCTCCGGTGGTTTCATCCCAAGTGGTTCCCTGTTGCTGATAGCAGGGGTCCTCTCCCTGGAACCGGGGGTGTTTCTGTCTGGTATGACAAAGGATTCGGCCAAAAGCAGGGCCGCTTTCAGCACCTCCAGACCTGAGCTGACAGCCTTGAGGGACCCCTGGCAGAGCTCAGGGCAAGTCGGGGTCTTCCTGTACACTGGGTGGGGAGCGGGCTTCCTCCACACCCACCCCCCCATCAGCCTGCAGAGAGCCCAACAACCTGCCGTGTCCTCCTGTGCCCGGGTGGCAGCTAGAAACCACCGCCAGGCCAGATTGGGCGGGCAGGGCACGTCCCGTCGCCCAGGACCGTGTCTGCGTCCTGGAGCTAGTGTTTCAGCTGTGCCTGTTCAGGGCCCTGAGGCTGCCTGGCCTGCTGGGGTGGCTCCTGAGTGGTCCTTCAGCCCTGGCAGGATGGAGGGTGAGTGTGAGCACCCCTCCCCTTGCAGAGAACAGATCTGGAGCCAAATTATTTAGCCAGCCCCCTTCCCTGGGCTCTTTGTTTGGGGAGCAGAGAGACGAGACTTGCCCTGCTCAGAGCAGCATCAGGGCCCCAACCTTGGAGCAGGCCAGATCTCTTAAGACGACGCAGTTTCTTGGCCATTTCCACCAGTGGGTCGCCAGGGGTATCGCCAGAGCCTCCAGGCTGGTGTTGGGGGCTAATGCCAGTTTTTCTAGAGAAGAGTGGGTTGGGGGTGGGACTCTGCCAGATTGGGCTCAGTATGCCAAAGGGTCTGTCCTCAGAGAAGCCTTGGAGGGACCAGGTGGTCCTGACCCCCAGCTTCAGCCAATTTCCCTGGATTAGTTGCAGGGAGAGTTGTGGGGAGGACCCGTAGGAGATGTGAAGGTGCGGGGATTGGCACCATCACCTCGCCTTCATGCCCTAGTCCCAGAAAGGTGCCAGAGAGTTCCCTCCACTTTCTGTGAACGCTTGGATGTTGGGGGTGCTGGCTGCAGTGGGGCCTGCCTGCTGCGCCAAGGGTGCTGCCACCACCCCTGAGGCCTGAGTTCGAGGCTTGCGCCCCGTGGCACTGACTAGTTACTTGCCACCCAGGACTCGGGCTTCCCTCAGACATGCTAAGTGCCCCCTGCCTCAGTGTGGGTCTCCAGAGATGGCAGGGGTGTCCTACCACGTGCCCCAGCGCCCCACTTGTCCCCCAGAGCCGAAAGCCCAGCACGTTCCTGATGACTGGGACTGGGGCTCACACAGGCAGAATCCCCTGGCCTGCTGAGGGCTGAGTGACTTTGCCACCAGGCAGTTGGCCCTTCCTGGTGTCCCGGCCCTTCAAGATGAACCCCTGTGGGCAGAATGCCCACCAGCTGATGCGGGGGCTTCAGGAGTGGTTTCCCAGTGAACGTGGATCTCAGTCCGCGCCCCTGCCTAAAAACTGGGTCCGCGCATCTGTGCTGGGCTCTGCTCCCTGGACGGGGACTTGGGGGCCAGGATTCCTGGGCAGGTACTGACTCCTCAACAGCTGAGTGGGGGCTAGGCTCAGTTCAAATGACCCTGAACAAGCCCAGGGCAGCCCATTGTGATTGTCACCCTGACCTGTGAGGGATGTAGGCAGTAGGTGATGTCCTGCCTGGCTTTTTTTTTTTTTTTTAAGATTAATTTATTTATGCTTATAGAGCCGGGGTACAGGTGTGAGAGGTGAGATACTTGACCAGAGACAGAGTGGGGAGCAGAACAGGCAGATCGACAAAGTACACTGCTGAGAGGAGCAGTGGGGAGACAGGAGGGGTCTGCTGCGCTCTGTGGGTCCCTCCCTGGCCGGGGATCGAACTCATGCTGCAGTGGCTGCAGACAGCTTCATAGTGCTGCGCTCTAACCCGTTGTGCCACCAGGGAGGCCCCTCCTGGTTTTCATGCTTGTGGCAGCGTGGCCTAGCTGAAGCCCCCTGCTGTCTGCTCCCCCACTCCCACAGGCACGCCTCAAGTTCCCCATCGACTACCCTTACTCCCCGCCAGCATTCCGGTTCCTGACCAAGATGTGGCACCCTAACATCTATGAGGTGAGCATGCCCCTCCTGACCCTTCCAGTGGGGGTGGGAGGGGACTTGGGGCCACAGGAACCAGTGTGGCGCTGACCCTCCCTATCCCACACAGACAGGGGACGTGTGCATCTCTATCCTCCACCCTCCCGTCGACGACCCCCAGAGTGGGGAGCTGCCCTCGGAGAGGTGGAACCCCACCCAGAACGTCAGGTGAGGCTGGACTAGGCACGCACCCTGCCCCGCCTCCCGTGTTCCTGAGCTTCTTGTTTCTGTGGGGTTTCCTCAAGCCTGGAGGTGCAGACGTGGAGGACAAACCTGGGCCCTCGGGGCCACCATGCTCTGCAGTGCATCTGGCCTCCCCAAGAGTACTTTGGGGCCAAGAGCCCTCGCCCTGATAGGCCGGCTCCCAGATGCAGGCGCCCTGTCTCCTCGTCCGTGTGTCCTTTGTCCACCCACCCCAGGCCATAGTAGGACTTGGTATCATGACTTGGTAGCATGAAGGAACCCAGTCACCCCAGGGGTGGGGAGCCTCAAATAGGAACAAGTCGGTTCAGCACGGCTGCCCACATGCTTCTTATCTGGAAGCAGGGTGTGAGGGGGGGTGGGAAGAGGCAGGTGGGGAGGCCAGAGCCCAGCCCCGCCGGACCTAACGCACGTCAGCAGTGACGAGCCCGCCGTGCCGTGCCTCCCGGTGAGGGTGTGCCCGGAAGCCGCAGCGCAGCCGGGGGTGGGGCCCGGCCTCCTGCGAGTGGCCGCCACGCAAGCTGTGCCTTCCTCACGCTGCAAGCCAGGCCTGCCCTCCCCGTTGAGTGGCATGGCCGGGGGACAGTCCACACCGCCCACTGACCCCATGCTCCTGCAGGACCATCCTCCTGAGCGTCATCTCCCTCCTCAACGAGCCGAACACCTTCTCTCCGGCCAACGTAGACGCCTCGGTGATGTACAGGAAGTGGAAAGAGAGCAAGGGCAGGGACCGGGAGTACACAGACATCATCCGGTGAGCGGGGCGGCGAGGGAGAGCACGTGCGAGGTGTGGCGGGCGAGGTGCGTCGGTGAGCACGTGCGCGCGTGACGTCCTGCCGAAGCCAACTGCTGGTGTCCGCCGCCCCGTCCTGACAAGGCCGTGCCGCGTTCGGCCCCGTAACCCAGGCCCCAGGCTGTGCTCCTCTGCCCGCCTGGCTCCCCGCGTGACGCGGCAGAGCCCGGAGCCTGAGGACAGGGCCTCCCTGCTCGCACTGCCAGTGACGGGTGCGCGGCGCGCCCGGGCCCCTCGGCGCACGGCCAGTGTCATGTCCATGAGTGCGCTGCTCCGCGCGTCCTCCAGTCAGGGCATGTTTCCTGGGCGCTGCTGAGCCCACGTGTCTGCAGTGTCTTCCGTTAATAAATAGCTGTGAACATCACGTACACGTATAATTTTGAAACCTGGAGTCATGTTCAAAAGACGGAAACGGTCATGGAGTTAGTGCTTGTAAAAAGTAGTCTTTTTTTTTTTTAAGACTTATTTATGTTCACAGAACTGGGGTGCAGGCCAGAGGTGTGGAGGGTGAGAGGCTTCACCAGAGACACAGCGGGGAGCAGGACAGGCAGACGGACTGAAACTGCTGAGGGGAGCAGCGGGGGGACAGGCGAGGTCTGCTGCGCCCTGGGGGTCCCTCCCTGGCCTGGGACCGAACTCGTGTTGCGGTGGCTTTGGAGAGCTTCATAGTGCTGCGTGTTAACCCGTTGTGCCACCAGGGAGCCCCGAAAGTAGCCCTCTTTAGAAAAGCCTGTTCCTGTTCTGAGGGCGGCGCGCTGCTCTGGACCGGCCCGCTCGCCCTCGTAGCTGCTTCCAGCCTCCCCTCGGGAGGGCTTGTCCTCGGAGGGGCCTTGCACACACGCACCCTTTGGGCCCAAGAGCCCGGTCGGGGCAGCTCATGTCTGGCTGTGCTGGGCCTCAGCTTGACCCTCAGTCTCCTCTTTCTGGCTATGCTCTGAGCCTGCTGTGTCCACGTCGCTCTGGCGGAGGCTCCAGCTCAGCACTTGGCCATTCGTACGGCCGGCAGGTGCTTCCCCGGGTTGCCCTTTGCTCTTTCGTTAGAAAGCAAATCCTCAGAGCTACCCCGTGCTGGGTGCTCACAGCTCGGAGGCTTTGGTCCACAGCAGTCTCCACACAGATGTTGGAGGCAGTGCCGGGCAGCACCCCGGGGGTGCATAGGTGGGCGAGCTGTGGGCGGGTCAGGCTGCCCCATGGAGGTGTCCCCAGGCCTTACGCTCCAGAAGGAGGCCACGCTGTGTGCGGACAGACCGCCATCGGGATGTGGGGAGTTTAGCCAGCATGGCTGTCGGGACTGAAAGGCCAGGTCCCCTGGGGACGTGCCCACCCTGGGCTGTGCTGCTAACGCTGCAGAAACGCCCGGGCGAAGGGAATGTGCTGCGGACAGTGAGTCTGGTGTGCCACTCGGTGTCTCCCCGCTGTCCCCCCAGACGTCCCTTCTCCCTGCTGGTCACTCCACTCCCAGCCTGCGCCACTGTGTGCGCCCAGAACTGCCTCTCGAGAGCAGGGTGGCAGGCAGGGACGCCGCCGCTGCCACCTCGGGCCCGACTGTGCCGCGCGATGCTCCTCGGGCTGGAGCCGCCGCCTGCCGCTCCCCTGCCCCGGAAGCTGGTCCTGGGCTTCCCACACAGGTGCGGGGGCCACGTGCGACACTGACAGTGGTGGTGGCTGTGCCCGTGGGCCGGCGTGTGCGTGCGTGCGCGCCTGAGCCCGCGTGGGCTCAGTCCACGCGCCGCCGCCGGGCCGTGGAGGCCGGGGTCGCCCCCTGGCACGCTTCCTGCAGGCAAGCTGTCCGGTCTCCCGGAGGCTGCGGCCTGCGCTCACTCGGGACAGGTGTGTGCCTGCGCGTGCCAGGCAGCGGGGTGTGGTGGGGATCGCGCCCCTGACTTTGGCCTTAGGTACAGCTGTGTGAATCCCTCTCGCAGGCGTGGCCTGGTTGTGCTGGTCGGACTGCGGTAGCTTTCGTAGTGGGGTTCAGCGCCGCCCCCGGGCGAGGCTGCAGAAGGACTCCCGTGCGCTTGTCTGCAGACACACAGTGGCGGGCGTGCGGGTGGCCCCGGCCAGGTGCCCGAAGGCCTCGGCGCTCTGCGGGGCGGGCAGGGCCGGCCAGTGCCTGCTTGGCTCCTCCGGCGGCCACCCACGTGCCCTGCCTGCCCCAGTTCTCCTGGCTGCCTCCCACGTGGCACCGAAATAAAACCCGGGCTATTTTTACCCTCAGGGCTCCCTGTGCTCGGCGCCATGTGCCACAGGAGCAGGGGTGAGGGCAGCGCCCTGCTGCTTGCGCACTCCTGGGGCTGTGCTCTGCGCCTGCCTCGGAGACCGGGGGCCCGGCAGGCCAGAGGTGTCGGTACCTGCTGGAGTTTGGGGATCCAGCTCAGGCGAGCTCACTGAGGCCCTGGGTGTGGCCCGCGGCGGGAGGCGCTGCTGTGCGCCTGCCTGCTCCCCGTCCCAGGGAAAAGGTTTCCCACCTGTCGGCCCCTCGCGAGCCCCCGGAGAGCTGGGCAGGGTGAGGGGCACACAGACACGGGCATCTGGTGTGGCTTCCTGGTGGCTCTGCTCTGCCGCTCCTGGGCTCTCCTCGGCCCTCCTGCCCCTGCGAGGCAGCTTTCCCAGGCAGGAGGGCGGGCGGAAGCGCCGTCCCTGTCTGCGGTGGCAGACTGCTGCCCAACCCCCCGATGGTCTGTCTGGGCGGCCTGCTGGCCGTTGGGGGCAGAGTTTCGGCCTGGCCCGGCGGCGCCTGCCCCGTGGAGCGTCTCAGGGTGGCGGTGGCAGGGCCGCGTGTGCGCGCTGTCCGAGCGCGCCGCCCGCTGTGGGGTCCTGTGGGGACAGCCCTCTGTGATGCTGAGCCCTGCCCCTCTGTCCCCAGGAAGCAGGTCCTGGGGACCAAGGTGGACGCGGAGCGGGACGGCGTGAAGGTGCCCACCACACTGGCCGAGTACTGCGTGAAGACCAAGGCGCCCGCGCCCGACGAGGGCTCCGACCTGTTCTACGACGACTACTACGAGGACGGCGAGGCCGAGGCCGAGGCCGACAGCTGCTTCGGGGACGATGAGGACGACTCTGGCAACGAGGAGTCCTGACACCACATCCCCCGAATAAACTTACAGATTTTACCTCACCAGGCCCAGACTGTGTGGGCCCCTGGGGCTCCTGACGCCGAGACTACCTCACAGGAGGTGTGCGCGGTCCCTCGGCTTCTCTCCTGCTCTCACCTTTCCTGCTTGTTCTGGATTTTCCTCTGCTTCGGAGAGGGGGCCGCTGCCACGTGTCCCTCTGGCCCTCCTGTGCTGGTCACCTGACTGACTCGTGCCTGGCCGCAGGGCCCCTGGCCAGAGCCGGAGCTCGGAGCCCCAGCTCTCAAGTGGACACGTGAACCTCGGTCACCTCTCTGCTTTGGTGTGTTTGGAATCTAAATAAAAGGACTTTATGAGAAGCCAGAGAACCAGCCACTCCTTGACCCACCCCCGGACTGCAGAGCGTGGCTTGTCCCGGGCCCTGCTTGCCCGTGTCCCCCTGCCAGCGTGGGCGCCTGGAAACTCCCCCGCCCTTCGGTGGCAGGGGCCATAGAGGTCAGAGGAAGCCCCGCTGGCCTGGGGAGGTCTCCTGTTGGGGCACCTGCTGTCGGGGCGGGGACGCCACTGTCGCCTGGGTGCTGTGTGGCGGGCAAGTGCGGCGTGGCCGGAGCAGGTTGAAGTGCCGTCGGCAGGCCCCGTGGCCTGAGCCGCTGAGCCCGGCGGGCGAGGCCTGACCTCGGCGAGTCCCTGTTTTCTCAGCCTGGGCCTCCTCTCACCGGCAGAGATGGGCCAACGGGCAGGTTCTCCCCAGCAGGCCACAGGCCGGGGCGGGCCCCGGCGGCCACGAGCGCCGGCCGCACACAGCTTCCGTGGCGCGTTTCTTCTATGGCAGGACCCTGCCGTGACGGAAGGTTGCACGTGGCTGTCGTAATGTCCGAGTCTGCAGCCTGGAGTGCTGGCCTTGTGTGGGGCTGCAGGCCCTCGCTGGGCTGCGTTGAGTGGGCGCCTCCCGGGCCGCCCCTCAGCCGTCCCTCACGAACGCTGCGGAGCTCCTGGTCCTTGGGGCACCGGAGCCCTGGAACCCCGCACAGGTCCAGGCCAGGCGTCCAGGGTCAGGGGTGTCTCCTGCTGGCTTGAGGGCATTGTCAGAGTGAGCTGAGCACTGCTGAAGCTGAGGGGGTGACCCAAGTGTGAGCTGCCGTGGGTCACGCGGTGTGACGGGCCACGTGGGGGAGCCAGCCGTGGGCGTGAGGACTGCAGCCCCAGGAGACCTGTGTCTTCAGAGACCAAACCCACGGCCGCCCGTCTGTGTGGCAGCCACGCTCGTAGCTTTGCCTGTGTCTGGCTACTTCTGAGACGTAGCATCAGAACTGAAGCTGTTGCTAAGCCAAAAATAACGTGCCCTACATCGGCCCTGCGGCCAGAATGGAGCTGCCCAGCTATGGTCTGAGCGGCGGCTGGGGGTGCGGCGGGAGCCAGCCCCGCCCGCTGCCCGACAGCCCACACGGCTCTGCCACGCACGGCCTTCCTGAGGTCTTTATTCCTGACGATCAGAAGTAAGAAGCAAATACTCGTTGACAGATGAATGACTGACAAAATGTGCTTCAGCCTCGGAAGGGGTGGCCCCGGCCACATGGACAGGCCAGGGCTGATACTGCCTGCTGTGGGAGCCTGCAGGGTGCCCAGGCAGGAAGCAGGTGCCCTGGGGGCGGGCTGGGAGAGGCAGGGAGCTCCATTTCGGGCAGGAGAAAGTTCTGGAACTGGAGGTGGGGCATCTGCACCGCTGTGAGCGCGCGTGATGCCGCTGGCTGAGCCCTGGAAAATGGCGAAGGTGGTGCATTTTGTTGCATGACTGTTTGCAGTGAGCAAAGCGGCCGGTAGCGATCACGCGGAAAGGGTGAGGTGGGTTCTGGGCGCCGTGCGGTATTGAGTGAGGCGCTTCTGTCACACTCGGTGTGTAGGTGGCTGCCTGTTTTTGTCCAAAGAGACTTTGCCTGGCCCTGTGAAGGGCGCCGGCGAGCTGCGTGTGCCCTGGCAGGGAGGGAGTCGGGCGGCAGCACGAGGCCCCCTCCGGCCCCTGGCGCGACTCCTGCTCCTGAGTCCTGGAGGCAGGTGAGGGGGCCGGCCTCGACAGACCGGAAACAACCCCAGTGCCCCGTCAGTGTCCCCCGCCCCCCTGGGGATCGGGTCCCCAGGGAGCCTGGTCAAGATGGGCTGGGATATTTCTAGAGGGACCCTAAACCGGGGACGGCAGGGCGCGCCGAGAGGGTCGCCGGGGGCGTGGGGGTTCCTCGGAGGGCGGAAAGCTCCGGAGCCAGGTGGGGTGAGGGCGCCGCCGTCGTGAGCGTCAGCGCGTGTGAGCACAGCTCCTGTGCGCACCACGTCCACGCGGGCCTCGGGCCCGGAAAGTCACCTCGCCACGTGCCGGAAGTCTCGCTCGTTCTGGCGTAATCCCAGAAGTCCGAGTCGCGCACAAGCCCCCGTCCCCTCCGGGGCCCACGCTCGGAGACCCCGACCGCAGCCGGCCCGTCGCCCCGCCCCGGCGTGTGCGGGATTGCTCGGTTTTCTGCGCCAAGCGCGCCTTGCTCGGTTTTCTGCGCCAAGCGCGCCTCCGTCTGCCCCTTGCCCCAGGCTCGGGCGTGCGCTCTGCAGGGACAGGACGTCCCGATGGCGGCGCCTCTCCGCAGGGTCACGCGTCCAGCGGCCTTTGTGGGGAGAGACCAGCAGCGCTGGGGGCCCTCGGGACAGCGCCCCCCTCCCCCGGGGCTGGCGATGGCGCGGTCCGCCTGCTGTGCTCTGAGCGTGGCTCACGTGCATCCGTCTGTGCGTCCTGCTACCCGCCGTCGTCTCCCGTCCACCTCCCCCCCCTTTCTGTCCACCGCCCGCCCACCCGTCCCTCCGTCAGTGTTCGCCAAGCACATGCTGTTCTAGGCCTCCCTCACATTGCTGATCAGACCAGCGCGGGCACAGATGGGCAGTGAGTCTGCGCGGTGGGTGTGAGATCAGAGCGGGGTGTCACCACGATCAGAGCGGGGTGTCACCACGGAGGGGCACTGCGAGGACGCTGAGCGCAGACCCAGGGAGGAAGTCGGACTTGGGGGTGTCTGGTGACGAGGGCTCCGGTCCAGAGTGGCTCGTGCGAAGGCCTGAGGTGAGAATGAGGCGCGGACGTCTGGGGGGGCGGCGAGCGGGGTTGGCAGCATCAGCTGTGGGCCTTGCCAGCCAATTCTTGTAAACTCACGATTGTCTTTTTTATTCTCTTAACTGCTGTATTGAGATGTGATTCGCGTGTTGTGCAGTTTACCCACGTAAAGTGTGCAATTCAGTGAATCTTAGCATATTCAGAGCTCTGTAACTGTCACCATCCTATCCAACTCCAGAAAGTTCCATCACCCCAGAAACCCCATCCCCCAGCCCCGACTCCACCCTGCCTGTGGCTGTGCCTGTGCGGGACGGGTCTCGCCCGTGGCCTGCGCCGCCTGGCCCGCTGTCTGGCTCTCCGCTGGGCCCCTGCGCGTGGCCGCGACTGCCGGGGCTGCCCCCTTCACGCCAGTGCTGCGCCCCCGCTCCACCTTGGGCTGCTGTGGCTGTGCCCAGCTGGGTCCAGACCAGCGTCCCCGTGCTGCTGGCGCGCAGTCCCCGGGCTGGACAGTGACTGTGAGGCCCGACCATGTCCACAGCAGCCGCACACCTCACGATCCAGCCTGCAGGTGTGAGGGTCCAGCTCCCTGGCTGCTGGGTGCTGCGCTGGGGCCCAGAGGAGGCTCGGGGGAGTCAGAAGAAGGGGTGGAGTGTAGGTGGCACTTGCTGGTGCCTGGGGCTCCAGACAGGGAGGCGGCACCTGTCCGCCCCAGCACCTCAGGGAGCAGAAGGACGTCCTGGGGCCCGGGGCCTCAGACTCGCGTGGGAGCACCCAGCCCTGACCGGCTCCCCGTAGGAGGCAGCACATTGGGGCCACACCACTGGGGTCACTTCCATTCTTGGGTTTCCCTGCAGAAGGCAGGAGCCCGCCGTGGGGGCCTCTTTGTCCCACCCACAGTAAGTGATGGCAGCTGAAGCTGCCCGCCTGGCCGTGAGTGACCCTGCTCTGCCCTGTCGCCCACCCCAGGCGTCCGTCCCTGGGGTCCTTCACAGGCTACTCTCCTCACCAGAGGAGACTTCAGAGAGATTAAACCTGGTAGCACAATAAAATGCAGCACTACAAAGCTCTCCACAGCCCCTGCAGCACGAGTCAAGCCCCAGCCTGGATTTCAGTCAGTCTGTCTATTCTGCTCCCTACTGTCTCTGCTGAATCCTTTCACCCCCCACCACTGGCCTGTTCCCCAGTTCTTGTATGCACCAGTAAATAAATATTTAAATAAATATGCCTGTGGTGGGCACATGTATGTGATAGTGACCCTAGACAATGTCATGTGACACGGGACGGGGATAACTAAGGGAAACCTTCCTGCTACAATAAAGCAGCTTCTGATTCGTGGAGCGGGGCTCTGTCATCGCAGGAGTGCATCTCCCAGCTGGGTCTGTGGGTACAGAGCTGGCCTGCAGCAGGGGGCAGGACGGCACAGGAGGGAAACTGCATCCTGGTGTCACCTGCAAAGGCACGAAAGAGACATGTCCTGGGATTCCCCACCGCTCTCTTCTGGCCAGTAATAAAGACCCCAGATGAAACCAGTTGAAGTGACAAAGAACCTTTTGGTTCATGTATCTGAAAAGTCCGGAAGGTTAGGCTTCAGGCATAGCTTGCTCCGGTGCCCACACACGGTATTCAGGAGGCTGCTGGTTGCCTTACCTGCTGCATTACCGGGAAGGCTTTCTCAGAAAGTGGCAGGATCCGTTTCTTTAAGTCCTGCAGGAAGAGCTATTTGGCTAGTTTATACAGAGATGTTTGGTTCTGATAGGCCCAGCCTCTTGGGTTACATGCAGCTTCTGATAAGCCACTAAGGTTGTGTCATCACCATGCACTGGGTGAGGCTAGAGACCCCACAGAAGGAGCCTGAGGCTGGGGGGGTTGTATTTTGGGACACACAGATCCCCCCCCCCTGTGACTAGGACTGAGCTGAAGTCTGGAATGGGGGGAAACCCAGGAGAGGGGGATTGAGCAGGAGCAAGAAAGAGAAGGACCCCAGCGAGGGGTGGGAGAGGGAGCAGTGAGAGCAAGTGCCCTCAGCCTGAGTACGTGATGACGTCAGGTCTCGCGTGATGACGTCAGGTCTCGCGTGTTGGGCGCAGAACCCTTTGCTCGCTCAGTAGCATGCCCGCTCCTGCTTCTTTCGCAGACTCACTTTGATTGCCTCAAGTTATTTAAGCAGACTTAGGGGACCCAGAGACCACCTGAGCCTGCACGGGGCACTGAGCAGGCCTGGATCTGTGGCCTCAGCAGGGGCCCTGCAGCCTGTCCAGCTGCCCCGAGATCCAGACTGCTGAGCACTCCTAGGGCTCGGACCTCTGCTCCCGGTCGATAGTCCTGAAGGTTTTGAAAGAAAAGCATCTGTCCTGGATAGGACAGGAAGTCTCTGCAGCGGCAGGTGGAATCCCAGTCTCCAGCTGGGAAATCCTGTCTCTGGCAAGGGCTGCGGGCCGGAATGGGCATTCCCTGGAGCTGGCTGAGGCGAGAAGGTTCACTCAAATTCAGAATCAATGTAGGAGAGCACTCAGCTGTCTTCAAAGAAACAGGACAGCCACTCCTCCCTGCAAAAGAAACCCAGAAAAACAGGGGGTGTCAGGTGATGAACTGCCGTCAACATCTCTGCAGGGTTTATGGAGAAAATACTTACAAGTAGCTCTCTAAATGGGGGGAAATTTTCCTTTGAAAAGACCAAACTGGGGAAACTTGAAAGAGTCAAGTCAAGGGTTAAACAAATGGAAAACTCATTTCAGTTAAAATTGAGTTTCTCCGTGTAGTAATATGTGCCCCAACTTGTCGCCTTAGGAGCAGGTAACTCGGCTTTCTGAAGCTGCCGCTTTTTTAATGATAAAGGGGTTCATTTCTTACGTCCTTTGGACTACAACGGAATTACAGACTATCCAAAGGAATTTCCTGATGCCCTTGAAGACCCCTTGGAATCTGCACCCCCCAAATTACTCTCCGAAAATAGAACGGCCTTGGGCATTATTACTGCTTCACCGTCAGACACCGGTGCCACCGTCCAGACAGGAGGAATCTGACCGTGTATCATCCTGGTTAGTCAAACGAGGACGGAAATGAATGCCGGGATGTTCAGCCCCTCACCTAGGGGAGTTAGTGAATCATGAGGCGCTTGACAGAAAACTTCCAGTGCTTCGGGGGACTTGTCTTGCCGCCGCCTGTGCGCGGCTGCCTGGGGGTACCCTGCGCCCCAGGTGAGCCCCGAGCAGCACCCCCACCCGCAGCAGGCCCCCGTGGTCCTCAGCTCGCATCACAGAAGAGGCAGGTGGGGCGGGGGCAGAAGCGGGCCAGGCGGGCAGAGGAGCCCTGGACCTGAGCCACCCAGAAAGCCCGTGACTTCTTCCCCTCCCCGAAAGTGTGTTCTCAGGAGTGCTTAGGACGCGGCCTTGAGGAAGGACAGTTACGACGCGTCTGTCCTTTTGACAATCTGGACGGTACGTGACTGGATCGAACGAGCGAGAGTCGGGAGAACAGTGACACGGGACCGGGCTGCCTCTGCACTGCCCAGGGCGAAGCCCGGCAGCAGGTGTCCCTGGGGCTGAGGAGAAGGAGTGGCCGGCCCCTCCTGTGGGCGACCTCTGGCCCTGGTGTACAAGAACTGGGGTGCAGACCAGACTGCGGGGGTGAGAGGAGTCACCAAGACAGTGGGGAGCAGAACAGGCGGATGGACTGAGGGGGGGGCAGCGGGGAGACAGGAGAGGCCTGCTGCGCCCTGCGGGGCCCTCCCCAGTGGGGGTTCGAACTCGTGCTGCGGGGGCTGGGACAGCTCCCCGTGCTGCGCCCCAACCTGTTGCACCGCGGGGGGCCTGTTTTAGTCCTGGTCACGCTTTGCTGTCAGGCCTCTCGCTGTGTCGTCTGCTGTTACTTTGCTCGGATCTCCTGGGACTTTCGGGCTGCAATGTTTGGTTCACTTCCCAGGCTGAGATGCTTTTCAGCAATTATTTCTTTCAATGATTTTTCTGTGCCTTTTTCTCTCTCTCTCCTCTTTCTGGGGCCCTCATGATACAGGTGTTACTTCGCTTTAAGTCGTCCCCGAGGGCTCTCCCCATTTTCTTTCTTATTCCTTTCCTCCTCCGCATTGTTGTAGCTGTGTTCTCCAACGCTGCTTTGAGTCATTCCTTCCCTCCTTATCTCCCATTTGTCTGCGGAGAGGCCCTCCGCTGTATTTAGTAAATCAGCTATAGTGTTTCTTAGCTCTCTTGTCTCTAACTGTATATTTTTTTAAAGATTTATTTATTTATTCATACAGAACTGGGGTACAGGCCAGCGGTGTGGTGGGTGAGAAGACTCACCAGAGACAGAGTGGGGAGCAGAACAGGCAGATGGACTGAAACCCACTGCTGAGGGGAGCCGTGGGGGGCGGACAGGAGAGGTCTGCCGGGCCCTGTGGGTCACTCCCTGGCTGGGGACCGAACTCGTGCTGCAGTGGCTGTGGAGAGCTTCATAATGGGGTGCTTTGACCCATTGTGCCACCGGGAGAGCCACTGTATTTTTGTATCTTCACTCTTTTGCTGCTTCCTGCCCTCCACTGTGGTTTCTGAGTTCCCTGGGTGGCGTCCAGGGCTGCTGCACTGAGCCAGCAGGAGGCCCAGGCTATAGGAATGTCGTCCCCACAGAAGGTCAGAGGCCAGAGTCAAGGTGTCTGGGCACTGCTCCCTCTTGAGCCTCCAGGGAGGGATCAGTCTGCCTCCTTCAGCTTCGAGGGGCCCCTGGACTTAGGGCCACAGCACCCAGCCTCTGGCCCTGCGTTCACATGGCCTCTCCTGTGACCTGTGTCTCCTTCTCTGTCTTTTGTGAGGTTCCAGCCCCTGAGCTCAGGCCCCGGAGAGCAGGATCAATTCTCAAGACCTTAACGTGACTATACCTCAGAGTTCTTTCCCCAGATAAGTTCCCATTCACTGGTTCTGGGGCCACATTCAGCCCACGGCCCAACCCTGCCCCCTGGCTGGGCCCACTCCCTCCCTCCCAGGTCCTACACCCCTGGGGAGCTGAGACCTCTACACGCGCCCCAAGACGGCCCTTTCCCTGCTCAAAGCCTCCCTCGCTCCCTCACGTGCTGAGAATAAAATCTCCACTTTCCTCTCTGTCATGGCCTGGAGATACATTGGATGTCAAAGCTTCATCCTCAGAGAAATGCACATAAATAATTAAGCTAGAACGTTTAGGGATGGACAGTTGTGACAAGGAATGAAAACCCATTACCCTCCATCATTTTTTTCTCCCTTGTCATAAGTCTGGAAAATTGTATAAGAGGAAGCAAACCTCAAGGCAGAAACCGATGGGCGGCGGCTGAAGGGCCAAGGGTGGAGCTTCGGGGCAGGATGGCCAGGAGGGGCTTCTGCAGGAAAGCTTTGGGGCGTGGGGGGCAGCCAGACAGCACTGGGCATGACGCTGGCTCCATGTGGTCTGGCAGAGGCTGGTGCCAGGAAGCGTGAGGTGAGGCTGGGCCTCGGGTGTGGCGGAGGGCAGGGTGCTGAGGGCCGGGGCCCACGGTCAGAGGGCTGCAGGGGCGGGCCGCAGAGGCCTGGCCGCTGTGCAGAGCAGACAGGCCAGAGCAGGGCGCTGCCTCCTGGCTGGTGCGTGACGAAGGCACCACACTGGAAATCACACCCTCAAAGAAGCTGTGCAGGCCTGGGGCCAGGGCGGAAGCGCAGGTGAGGCTCTGAGCATGTCTCTCTGGTCCCAAACCCACAGCCGCCGGGTGCCAGGGGCCGGCCTGTCTGGGCAGGATGACAGCAGTGAGGAATACGTGTGGCTACAGGTCAGAGAGCGACCCGGATGGGGGCCGTGTGCAGGGTGAGCCTGAGCTGGCCGCACCGGCGAACCCTGATAGAACGCAGGACGCCCAGAGACAGCGCAGTACGTGTGTGTCCCCGATACTGCACGAGAGCGTTAAAGCTTAAAAGATGACTGATTTTCTTTCAAATCTGAAATTAAAACTGGGGGGGGGGGTGCTGTGTTTTTATTTGCTGAATCTGGTGGATGAGAGGTCCCGAGTGGCCTCTCCTGGAAGTGGAGGGGGACAGCAAGGGACCCTCCTGGCGCAGAGAGGCCCCCAACAACAGGATCTTAGAGGCGTCGCAGCAGGTGGACTCCGTAAACAGACACGGCTTCCCGGCGGCCCCAGTCAGCGGGGCAGCAGTTCCGCCCGGGACAGGGGAGCTTTGAAGGCAGCTGCCACCTCCCTTCCTGAGCCCACAGGCGCGGAGTTCTCGCCCTTCCCGTGGCCCCGTGCAGCCCGATGGTCACTCTGGGAAGTGCCCGGGCTCCTGTGAGCTCGAGCCCCCAAGCCCTTCCCTGCAGGTTCAGGCCCTTCCGCAACATCCTTCTAACTTCTTCCAGAGACTTCTGCCCCTGTGAGACTCCTCTGACTGCCCTCCCCCTCCCACGATGCCGCTGCCTTCTTCACTGACACCCCATGTCATCACCTCCAAAAGACGACCCCTCATCAAAGCAGCCTCCTTAGCAATATCACCCCATTTTTAATTGAAGCAATTCACATGCCATATAATTCACTCACTGAAATCACACTTGGGCAGTGTTGTGAATGGAGCATCACCACCACTTTAGAACATCTCATTACCCATCTGCAGGGGCCCCAGGGTCTCCCCGAGTCCCTGGCACCACCAGCCCCACACCTGTCTGTGGAAGTCAGCCCATGGCCTGCTGTGAGTTGTAGTGCTGGGCACCGGAGCGCGTCAGCTTGGCATCGCCGGTGGGGTCCAGAAAGATGCCAGAGGATAGGATGGGATGCCACTGAGATGCCACTCACTGGCTTGGGCCTGCTCCTCAGGGCCCTCACAGTGTCCCCCCTTCAGCGTTGGCACTATCCCTGTGGTGCTGGTCAAGCATGTGGGTACTGGGGTGCAGGGTGCAGCTGCAGAAGCTGCAGACGGCTTTCCCCAGGGTTACAGTGTGTTCAGGGGAAACAGCCGTCAGCCATTGGGCACTGTCTGCGCCGGGGTGGCAAGCGCCTCTCTTCTCAGAAACTGCCAGGCAGCCCAAGCAAATCTAGAGAGGCTGGTCTAACAAACAGTAAGCAGACAGAGGGCACGGGAGAGACACAATGCAAAAATGGGCAAGAGTGGACTATGCTAACAGCACTTTCTCTCCACCTGAACCCCAACTCTATTAAATAGTACAGCAAAATGCTTATGTAAATTGACTGTAATTTGAACCCATTTTTCTATAAACTCATAGGGCAAAATAACCAAGGAGAATTTTTGTAGTCTGCCTTAAAACTTTCCATTAGGTCTTAAGTTGAGCCCTCAGCATTCAGCCTGCAGCGCTCTGCCTTCCTTGGAAGTCTCTGGAAGCGTACCAGCAAAGCAACACGCTCCTTTCTCCTTGACATTGCTCAATTTCAACTCCCACAAGTCATTCCAGGGGCCCTCCCTGGTGGCGCAAACACTATGAGGCTGTTTGCAACCACTGCAGCATGAGTTCCATCCCAGGGCGCAGCAGACCCCTCCTGTCTCCCCGCGGTTCCCCTCAGCAGAGTATTTCAGTGGATCCGCTTGTTCTGCTCCCCACTCTGTCTCTGGGGAGTCCTCTCACCCCCACTCTTCCACACCTTTGGCCCGTACCCCAGTTCTTGTGTGCGTAAATAAATCCTAAAAAACAAAAAGGAGTCACACTGCTTGCCTCTTACAGACGTTTGTAAAAAAGAACTCCTTAAAAGAAATTATTTGCCTCTCTATGGGAATGTTGCATGATCCTGATTGTGTCTGAAGTTAACAGTTTAAAAAATATTTGTTATAAAACATGGAGACACTGGGGGGTGGGGTATCCCAAACTAAATGCAGGACAGCCAGCTGAATTTGCAGTTCAGATAAAGAGCAAATGATTTACTGGCGTTAACAACAACCGAGTATTGCATGGACTGGTTATACCAAGAAATTACTTGTTTTCTGTTGAAATAAAAATTTAACTAGCGCCCAGGAATTTTCATTTGCTAAATCTGGCAGACTCCCCAGGGGACACATTCTCCCTGTGGGGAGATGAACCCCGACGCCTCCCTTAAAGCCTTTTTGTCTTTTGTGTTGTGGCAAAACTCACGTAACATAAATTGAGCTTTTTAAAAACTTATTTATTTATACATACAAGAAGGAAATGGAGTACAGGCCAGAGATGGCGGTGAGAGGAGTCACCAGAGACAGAGTGGGAAGCAGAACAGGCAGCCTGAAACACTGCCGAGGGGAGCAGCGGGGAGACAGGAGAGGTCTGCCGCGCCCTGTGGGTCACCTCCCTGGCCGGGGTTCGAACTCGTGCTGCAGGGGCTTGGGAGAGCTTCCTAGTGCTGCACTTCAACCCGCTGTGCCACCAGGGAGGCCCCACCGAGCACTTTAGGAGCTTTGGAGAGTCGATTTCAACACTTCCTGGCGGCAGCAGAGACGCCCCTCCCACTTCGAGCAGGCCCCGCCCGTCTCTTAGCAACGCCCCGCCCCCGCCGGCGTCACGTGGTGCCGCCGCTCTCTCCCCTCGGCCCGCCTGAGCGGCGCGCGCATGTGTAGAGAGGTCCGCGCGAGTGCGCAGGCGGGGCCGGCGCTCGCTTGCGCGCGCTCCCGCAACGTCGCCGTGCGCGCTCGCCCCCGCCTCGCCCTTCTTATATCGCCGCGGGCAGCGGGCGGCGAGGTCGGAGACATGGCCGCCGTGCTGGTGTTCCTGTTGGGGCTGGCGCTGCTGGGCGCGCGGGGCGGCTCCGGGGCCGGTAAGGGCCGGGGTGGACGGCGGGCGTCGAGTGTGGGGCGCAGGGGCCCGGGAAACACGGCGGGGCGGGGGGGGACGAGGTGGTGTGTAGGCACGAAGGGGGACCTTGGGCGTCCGGGGAGGACATGGTGTGTGTGGATGAAGAGACGGGAGTGGGGGCGCCGCGCGCGAGCTCGTGTGTGGGGGTGAAGGGGGAGTGGAAGGGACGTGGCGGTGCGTGTGGGTGAGGGCGTCCGGGGACTCGCGCCAGGGGCGGTGTCTGGGGGTGAGGGGGGACCCCGATCGCCGGGGCGGCAGTGCCTGCCGCTTGGAGGGACCAGCGACGTCCCGCCGCCGTCCCGCCGCCGTCCCGCGTGTGCGTGAAGCCGACCCTGGGGCCGAGGCGGCTGGTGGGTGAAACTCGGCCCCGCGGGCCGCGGGCTCCCAGCCGGCGCTACTGGAAATGAGGCCCCCTGGGCCAGCCGGTCCGATCATTGAAGGAGGCCCCCCTCCAATACCCCCAACCCGGGAGGGGGTCTGGTCTTCGACAGGCCCCTTTGGACTGGAGCCAAGGGCCCTGGCCACTGTTCCCGCCTGCACTGGGCTAGGACACCCCTGGATTTGGTGGTAGGGACCCCTCTTCCTCCGTTGTCGGGAAGGGGCCCTGAGACCCCAGATTCACAGGGCTCCCCACCATTCTGCCTTGCGTCCCTGCCCCGGCTCTCCTTGTGGAAGGGGCACAGTCCCCAAGCGCACATAGATGGCCTCGTGCTTTGACTTGGGTCTGCTGTCTGGTGGGGTCTGCCCACCACACCAGCCCTTGTGGGAGCCCAGCATACTCCCTCAGTTTTGCTGCCACAGATGTCGGGGCGCAGCATGAAACGGCATGTTCTACCCTCCTTTTACAGAGGTGGAAACTGAGGCCTGGGAGGGGAGGCCCCGGCGGCAGCCGAGGCCTCTTCCAGTTGGGAGCGGGAACTGGGGGAGTGTGGGAAAGGTGGGTGGTGCAGTTCAAGTAGCCTTGGGGGCCCAGAGCCCCCGTGGGAGTGGGCGCCCGGGGGCCTGCTCTGGGGTGGGTGCGCTGCTCAGCGGCATAGCTGTGTTTTCTGTTGCTTGGTTTTGGGTCTTTTTTGCCTGGTGGAAACAATTCTGGGTTAAAGATTTGCAGTCCTCGGCGGGTCGGGGACAAAGTGCAGCCCGAAAGAGCTGGGGTCCCTCTGGGAAGGCGAGAGTGCGTTCCCAGGCAGGAGCCAGGCGGGTGTCCTCTAGGGCCTCCTGTTACTCCTGACCCACTTTGAGGCCTTGGTCTGCTCTCCTCTGCAATCGAGCCGCCCGCTGGGCAGGTCTCTGCAAGGCCCCGATAGGGCCAAGGGCAAGGTGGGTGCAGGAGATACGGTGCCCCGGCTCCCCGTTTCGTCACAGCTGCAGTCGGACGCCTGGCTGCCCGGGCAGGGCCCGCTGCCCAGCCTGCCTGCCTGCGGAGGCTGCGGCGTCTCCGCCTGGCTTTGCCGCTCCCCTGCCGCGGCGCGTCTCCGGGATGGAGCGTCTGGGTCCGTGTCCTTGCTCTGCTTGGGAGAGAGAGAAGTAGCAATGTGTTGGCCTCTGCTGGCCATGCCAGTGCCCAGAAGGTGCGTCGGGGGCTCTCTGAGATGGGCCCTGCACAGTTCCTGGGTGATGCGCTTTCCTAGGGTGGTGAGGCCTCATGCCCTGGGGGCCTGGGCCGGCGGGCACTGGCAGACACAGGCTGGCCAGCTGGGTCCTGTGGGCTGATGACTTGGCCTCTGCGCCTCAGGCAACAGGAGCCAGAGTCGCCTCCTGGTAGGATGGAGGAGAGAGGAAAGGTAGAGTACCACGATGGCAGCTGGTGTCCCGGTGAGCTCCTTTCCAAACGCCCGTGGGTGGGGTGCCACGGCACCGTCCCGGGAGCCCCTGCCTGGCCCTGTGCCCAGGCTGCTGGGCGGGCGTGGGAGGAGGGTGGCTGTTTCGAGATAAAGATGACGATGTAATGGTCAGGGTTTCCACCTTCTGAGCTGTGCTCCAGCGTGAGTCTCCTGGCCACTGGATTTGGTGGGGAGCGGTGCTGTTCAGCCTTTTCTATCATGGCCCCCAAAGGAGGTTTTGGGGGCTTCCTTCTCTGTCGCCCTGTCCCTGAGACATTTGTCCTTCACGAACATCTTCATAGCACCAAGTCTTTGCTGTGACACAGGGAGGGCCACACTGTTGTACGACCTGAGACACATCCCTGCACCTGGAAGAAGTGGCTCATGCCACTTCGTGGTGCCAGATCATAGAAGGGGCCCCAGTGTCTGGAAGCCTGGGAGGAGACCAACCTGGGGCCCAGATGGGGCCCTCACTTGAGTCCCTGACTTCCACGGGGCAGACTGGCTGCTTTGGTCCCTGAGACATCAGTGTCTCCCCGCTTCCTGTCTGTCTTCCCCAGTGCACCCGACTCTGCATGCAGCTACTGGCTGTGCCCTCGTGGGAAGCAGTGGCCCTGGAGGTGGTGGCTGTGGAAGGCAGCCTCACCCCTGCCTGGCCTGGGCCTGTGGGTGCGCCCAGGGGTCCTGGGCGCAGGCGCCGGGCCACAGAGCAGCCGGCCTGAAGGGCCTCGTGCACGCACCTTGTGTGTAAAACACGGCACAGCGGACTGCCTCGTGCTTCCGGCTGGAGCTCTGGAGACACGGTATCCTCACAGACTGAGCCAGCAGGTGGCCAGACGTGACCCGTGAGGGGCCCGCGCTGTCCGAGTCCTGTCTCCAGACGGAGCCGCGGCGGGAGCTTGGGCCTGTGCCGGGCACGGCAGAGCAGGGAGCAGGCAGGGGGCCCAGCCGGTGACTCCGGAACTATGTGCCTTGCCGTGAGTGTCTCAGATGATGACCCGCTGCCCTTTGCGCTTTGAGGATCAACTTTGTTACCGACTTGACCGCCCACTGTCCTGGTGCCGCGTGGCAGGTGGCCCCCCCACCCCCCGTCACGTGTTTTGTCAGCTTGCGGTCAGAACCGCTACTGCCCGGTGCGGGGGCAGGGTCCGGGCTGCGGAATCTGCTGCCAAGCTGCCGGCCTGCTCTGCGTTCCCTTCCCGGCGTGGGGACGTTGAGCTGCAGTAGGTCAAGCACAGTCTTGTTCCGCTGCTCCCCTCACTTTGTGATACAAGCTTTCCTCGAAAACTGATCGGAAAACGATCTCATGGCCCTTTATGGGCTGGCTTTCCTTAGGCCCGAAGTGGGCTCCACCCTGTGGCTGTCCAGGGGCTCTCAAACACTCCCTACATTCCAGTGGGCCTGGGGGTCACGACCCTGGGCCCTGGAGAGAAGCCCCTAGCTCAGCCTGCCGCGCCACCTCCCAGCCTTGAATACGCGCTCATCTGGTTCTGAGTGGCGTTCCCATTTCGGCTGCACTGGTGAGGGGCTTGTTCTAGTGGGAAACGCGGGGAGGGGAGACTCGGGCTCGTGTCCCCGCCCATCCTGCGCCTGCCTGGGGCTGCCTGGTGGGCATGGCCCCGAGCAGTGGGTTCATCGCTGAGAGGCGCTTGAGGCCCGCAGGGCCTGGGTCATCTGTGTGGCTGGACCCTGGCTCCCCACCTTTGCTGACACGCCTGCATCGAGCGCTGGGTCCAGGTGTAGCTCCCGAGGCTCAGGCCCCGCCTCACCGCCGGCCTCCTTCCAGGAGGAGCAGTTGCCACGCTGGCCCTGACGGAGACTCAGGCCTTCTCCTCTAGGAGACGCCTGACTGGGGTGAGGGGGCTCTGGCCCTCCGAGTGGGCAGGTGGCTGGGGCTCAGGTTAGTCCTGCTTCCCCTGCCATGGCCCTTTGGCTGATCACTCGCTCGCTCGGCCACCCAGAGAGCCGGATCTGGACTGCTGTCAGTGACGCCGGTGCCAAAGTCCGTCTCACCTGTGCCATGAACGACAGTGCTGTGGACATCACCGGCCACCGCTGGATGAAGGGGGACAAGTTGCTGAGAGAGGACTTGCTGCCAGACCTGAGGACGGAGTACGAGTGAGTGGGCTGGCCTGCAGCACCCCCTCCCCTGGGCCCCTGCTTGCTCTGAGGTGCCGTGGTCTTTGCTCAGTAAGCAGAAAGGCAGGTTGTCGTGACAAGCCTCTGACCTCCCCGCTGCCCAGACCCTCTGTGTGAGAAGCCGGGAGAGCGTGGCGGCCGGATGCTGGGGGGCTCGGGGAGGCCCAGCCGGGAGACGCCGTCCCCGGGACCCGGCCCCGCTCTGAAGCCCCGTCTGACCGAGGCCGAGCTGACCGTTGTCCAGACCTGGAGGGCTGCGGGCACGGGTCCTTACTGGGGGTGCCCGTGTGGCGGGGGCCAGAGGCACGCTGGCTGCGCCGCAGAAGGGGCTTCTGGTGCAGTGCGGGGCGCCGCTTCTGCCCGCAGGGTGGACCACGCCGAGCGCGCCGGCGAGTACTCCTGCATCTACCTGCCGGAGCACGCGGGCAGGGCCAGCATCCAGGTGCCCGGTGAGTGCGGGGCCCCGGGAGAGGTGTGGCAGTGCCCGCGCGGAGGTGGGGAGCGGCGGGGCTCAGACGGGCCCGGTTCCCGCAGGGCCCCCCAAGGTTAAGGCTGTGAAGTCGTCCGAGAATGCCGACGAGGGGGACCGGGTGGTGCTGGCCTGCAAGTCGGACTCCTTCCCCCCGGTTCTCATCTGGAAGTGGCACCGGACCAACGAGTCGGGAGAGCAGGTGAGGCCGCCAGCGCCCGGCCCCCACGGGTGCGCCACAGCCCGCCCTAACGCCCCGCTCCCCAGGTGATCACCAACTCCTCCCGGGGCGACAAGTACTTCGTGGTCTCCTCTGACCACAAGTCAGAGCTCCACATCCTGGACCTGGACGTGGACGCCGACGCCGGCAAGTACCACTGCAGCGCGAGCAACGCGCAGGGCGACGGCCAGGACGTCATCACCCTGCGGGTGCGCAGGCACCTGGCGGCCCTCTGGCCCTTCCTGGGCATCGTGGCCGAGGTGCTCGTGCTGGTCACCATCATCTTCATCTACGAGAAGCGCCGGAAGCCCGATGAGGTCCTGGACGGTGAGCCGGCCCCCTCCGCGCGCCACCCCTGCCCGGGAGCCGGGCGTGGGAGGGTGCTGAGGGTGGGGAGGGCTGGTCCTCGCCGGCGCCGCTGCCTTGCACACTGGCACACAGCCACGCCTCACCGCCCTTCTCTCTCCCTCACTTGCTGCTGCAGGTGTCCTGCAGGGTAAGTGGCCCCGCGCCGGGCTCCGCCTCGGCTGTGCCTGCGCTCGCTTCGCCGCGCCGCGGGCCGGGGTCCCTGGGGGACACAGGCACGGAGGGTTCCCAGACGCCCGCGGGCGTGACCGTCTCTCGTCTTCGGGGGTCCGTCGGGGGGGCTGCCCACGTTTACAGTTGGGGCGAGAGCAGGAGAGGGGCTGCGGCGTGACCCCCTCTCTTCTCTCCTGCATGTGGCTGCGCCTGCAGACGACGACACGGGTTCCGCGCCTCTGTGAGTCTCGGCGGGCCG